>NC_138863.1:100450946-100797550 GCF_965194805.1 Balaenoptera borealis | reverse complement strand
CCCTTGAACTTGGAGATTTGGGACCCATGGGATGGGTACCACGCAGTATTACTTTAAAGGGCCTGCGTTTCCTCAACCAACCTGACCAAACCTCTCAGCCACAAGAGTGTCCACCCTTATGTCTCAATCAGCTGTGGGTCTAGAGATGGTCAATCCAGGTGGCATCACAGCCCCTGAACGAATTTTGTAAGAATTTCTCTCTCTTTCACTGTCTTTGTTTCACGGGTTTTTAAAAGTAATTGATTTTTATAATGGGGTTTAGCTGCTTTTCACTGCTGTTTTTATGCTGCTTTACACCCACTTGACTCACTTACAGAGAGATATCAATACATAGCTTTGAAGATTCTTCCTAGTCAGATATATTCTTGGGCGGTGAATAGGGGGTTTTTGCGTCCAGTTCACTGAGCAAGGAGTAGGTCTTGTCTATTACATATTGGGTTTATTGAACGGTATCTGAGCTAATTTGAAACCCTTGTTTCCTGGCTCACCCGACCTCACCTTTCCCGTTAAGCAGCCATAGTGTGTTTTGTAAACGTGTGTCTCTGTTCTGTTTTGTAATTCAGTTCAAGTGTAGCGGTTTTTACATTCCCTCTATAAGTGATATCTTATGATAAGTGTCGTTTTCTGGTTGACTTATTTCACTTAGAATCGTCGTACCTAAATCCACTCATCATGCTGCTACTAGCCTTATGACGTTGATTTCCTGGCTGAGTGATATTCCATTGTACATAAGGACCACAACTTCTTTATCCATTTTTTTCTTTCCTGGGATATTTAAGGTGTAATGAAGTGGAGGTTCTTGTCAACAGAGCAGCCCTAAACTTTGGGGTGCCTGTGTCTTGCTGATTTTTACTTTTCCCAATTTATACACCCATGAGTGGAAGTGCCCTATGCTCTCTAAGCTGAGTTTTTTAGAGGTTTCAGGACACACCGTACACTTCTCCAGAGTGGCTGTTGGCAATTTACATCACGCCCATCAGCGTAGCAAGGCTCCCGTTTCTCCATGGCCTGTCCTGCATTTCTGGTTTTGACACTTTATTCAGCATGGCCCTTTTGACCGATGGGAAGCGAGACTTCTTTGTAGCGCTGATTTGCCTTTCCAGGTTGCTTGGTTGGCCAAAAAGGGCGTATGCGTTTTTTCCTGAATATATTCAGGAAAAAACGCATACGCCCTTTTTGGCCAAGGGCATCATGGTCGAGGTTTTGCCGCCTTTCCTGTGCTTTAAAGGCGATTCGAATCTACCTCCTGAAATCTGTTTCCTGCAATTCTGCCTTGCTTTCAAATCCTCTTCGTTGCCTTCCCTCAATATATTTGTGGACGAGAGTTATCATTTCTAACTCTGCAGGTTTGTGAATTGCAGTGCCCCTGAGCTCGATTTTTCAACTCGTTTTTTTGGGAGCTGGCCGCAAAAGCACAGGATTGCTTCAGGCCCTGTTCTGCTTCCGGGCGGCAGGCTGAGCCTGTGGTTAATTCTTCTTCCTGATGGGAAAATAGAGTGACCTGTGCCTGTCCCAACACCTAGAGCTAGTCTCTCACTGGTTCCCCCTCTTCCCGTTCATCCTCAGGACAATTTGCAACCTGTACGGAACAGGAGGTTGAAGGTGCTGATTCTCGAAGGAGGGAGATTGCTAGTAAAGCGGCTGTAATGGCCAACCCGAGCACAAGGAGATGAGAAATGAGGTGCGTTTTCGAAACCTTTCCCGATCACACGGTGTACCATCTTCTGGGTTTCTCATGCATGTTTTTGTTATAGGAAGATGCCCTTGAACTTGGAGATTTGGGACCCATGGGATGGGTACCACGCAGTATTACTTTAAAGGGCCTGCGTTTCCTCAACCAACCTGACCAAACCTCTCAGCCACAAGAGTGTCCACCCTTATGTCTCAATCAGCTGTGGGTCTAGAGATGGTCAATCCAGGTGGCATCACAGCCCCTGAACGAATATTGTAAGAATTTCTCTCTCTTTCACTGTCATTGTTTCACGGGTTTTTAAAGGTAATTGATTTTTATAATGGGGTTTAGCTGCTTTTCACTGCTGTTTTTATGCTGCTTTACACCCACTTGACTCACTTACAGAGAGATATCAATACATAGCTTTGAAGATTCTTCCTAGTCAGATATATTCTTGGGCGGTGAATAGGGGGTTTTTGCGTCCAGTTCACTGAGCAAGGAGTAGGTCTTGTCTATTACATATTGGGTTTATTGAACGGTATCTGAGCTAATTTGAAACCCTTGTTTTCTGCCTCACCCGACCTCACCTTTCCCGTTAAGCAGCCATAGTGTGTTTTGTAAACGTGTGTCTCTGTTCTGTTTTGTAATTCAGTTCAAGTGTAGCGGTTTTTACATTCCCTCTATAAGTGATATCTTATGATAAGTGTCGTTTTCTGGTTGACTTATTTCACTTAGAATCGTCGTACCTAAATCCACTCATCATGCTGCTACTAGCCTTATGACGTTGATTTCCTGGCTGAGTGATATTCCATTGTACATAAGGACCACAACTTCTTTATCCATTTTTTTCTTTCCTGGGATATTTAAGGTGTAACGAAGTGGAGGTTCTTGTCAACAGAGCAGCCCTAAACTTTGGGGTGCCTGTGTCTTGCTGATTTTTACTTTTCCCAATTTATACACCCATGAGTGGAAGTGCCCTATGCTCTCTAAGCTGAGTTTTTTAGAGGTTTCAGGACACACCGTACACTTCTCCAGAGTGGCTGTTGGCAATTTACATCACGCCCATCAGCGTAGCAAGGCTCCCGTTTCTCCATGGCCTGTCCTGCATTTCTGGTTTTGACACTTTATTCAGCATGGCCCTTTTGACCGATGGGAAGCGAGACTTCTTTGTAGCGCTGATTTGCCTTTCCAGGTTGCTTGGTTGGCCAAAAAGGGCGTATGCGTTTTTTCCTGAATATATTCAGGAAAAAACGCATACGCCCTTTTTGGCCAAGGGCATCATGGTCGAGGTTTTGCCGCCTTTCCTGTGCTTTAAAGGCGATTCGACTCTACCTCCTGAAATCTGTTTCCTGCAATTCTGCCTTGCTTTCAAATCCTCCTCGTTGCCTTCCCTCAATATATTTGTGGACGAGAGTTATCATTTCTAACTCTGCAGGTTTGTGAATTGCAGTGCCCCTGAGCTCCATTTTTCAACTCGCTTTCTTCGGTGCTGGCCGCAAAAGCGCAGGATTGCTTCAGGCCCTATTCTGGTTCCGGGCGGCAGGCTGAGCCTGTCGTTAATTCTTCTTCCTGATGGGAAAATAGAGTGACCTGTGCCTGTCCCAACACCTAGAGCTAGTTTCTCATTGGTTCCCCCTCTTCCCGTTCATCCTCAGGACAAATTGCAACCTGTACGGAACAGGAGGTTAAAGGTGCTGATTCTCCACGGAGGGAGATTGCTACTAACGCGGCTGGAATGGCGAACCCGAGCACAAGGAGATGAGAAATGAGGTGCGTTTTAGAAACCTTTCCCGATCACACGGTGTACCATCTTCTGGGTTTCTCATGCATGTTTTCGATGTAGGAAGATGCCCTTGAACCTGGAGATTTGGGACCCATGGGATGGATACCACGCAGTATTACTTTAAAGGGTCTGCGTTTGCTCACCCAACCTCACCAAACCTCTCAGCCCCAAGAGTGTCCACCCTTATGTCTCAATCAGCTGTGGGTCTAGATATGGTCAATCCAGGTGGCATCACAGCCCCTGAACGAATTTTGTAAGAATTTCTCTCTCTTTCACTGTCTTTGTTTCACGGGATTTTAAAAGTAATTGATTTTTATAATGGGGTTTAGCTGCTTTTCACTGCTGTTTTTATGCTGCTTTACACCCACTTGACTCACTTACAGAGAGATATCAATACATAGCTTTGAAGATTCTTCCTAGTCAGATATATTCTTGGGCGGTGAATAGGGGGTTTTTGCGTCCAGTTCACTGAGCAAGGAGTAGGACTTGTCTATTACATATTGGGTTTATTGAACGGTATCTGAGCTAATTTGAAACCCTTGTTTTCTGCCTCACCCGACCTCACCTTTCCCGTTAAGCAGCCATAGTGTGTTTTGTAAACGTGTGTCTCTGTTCTGTTTTGTAATTCAGTTCAAGTGTAGCGGTTTTTACATTCCCTCTATAAGTGATATCTTATGATAAGTGTCGTTTTCTGGTTGACTTATTTCACTTAGAATCGTCGTACCTAAATCCACTCATCATGCTGCTACTAGCCTTATGACGTTGATTTCCTGGCTGAGTGATATTCCATTGTACATAAGGACCACAACTTCTTTATCCATTTTTTTCTTTCCTGGGATATTTAAGGTGTAACGAAGTGGAGGTTCTTGTCAACAGAGCAGCCCTAAACTTTGGGGTGCCTGTGTCTTGCTGATTTTTACTTTTCCCAATTTATACACCCATGAGTGGAAGTGCCCTATGCTCTCTAAGCTGAGTTTTTTAGAGGTTTCAGGACACACCGTACACTTCTCCAGAGTGGCTGTTGGCAATTTACATCACGCCCATCAGCGTAGCAAGGCTCCCGTTTCTCCATGGCCTGTCCTGCATTTCTGGTTTTGACACTTTATTCAGCATGGCCCTTTTGACCGATGGGAAGCGAGACTTCTTTGTAGCGCTGATTTGCCTTTCCAGGTTGCTTGGTTGGCCAAAAAGGGCGTATGCGTTTTTTCTTGAATATATTCAGGAAAAAACGCATACGCCCTTTTTGGCCAAGGGCATCATGGTCGAGGTTTTGCCGCCTTTCCTGTGCTTTAAAGGCGATTCGAATCTACCTCCTGAAATCTGTTTCCTGCAATTCTGCCTTGCTTTCAAATCCTCTTCGTTGCCTTCCCTCAATATATTTGTGGACGAGAGTTATCATTTCTAACTCTGCAGGTTTGTGAATTGCAGTGCCCCTGAGCTCCATTTTTCAACTCGCTTTCTTCGGAGCTGGCCGCAAAAGCGCAGGATTGCTTCAGGCCCTATTCTGGTTCCGGGCGGCAGGCTGAGCCTGTGGTTAATTCTTCTTCCTGATGGGAAAATAGAGTGACCTGTGCCTGTCCCAACACCTAGAGCTAGTCTCTCATTGGTTCCCCCTCTTCCCGTTCATCCTCAGGACAAATTGCAACCTGTACGGAACAGGAAGTTAAAGGTGCTGATTCTCCACGGAGGGAGATTGCTACTAACGCGGCTGGAATGGCGAACCCGAGCACAAGGAGATGAGAAATGAGGTGCGTTTTAGAAACCTTTCCCGATCACACGGTGTACCATCTTCTGGGTTTCTCATGCATGTTTTCAATGTAGGAAGATGCCCTTGAACCTGGAGATTTGGGACCCATGGGATGGGTACCATGCAGTAATACTTTAAAGGGTCTGCGTTTGCTCACCCAACCTCACCAAACCTCTCAGCCCCAAGAGTGTCCACCCTTATGTCTCAATCAGCTGTGGGTCTAGAGATGGTCAATCCAGGTGGCATCACAGCCCCTGAACGAATTTTGTAAGAATTTCTCTCTCTTTCACTGTCTTTGTTTCACGGGATTTTAAAAGTAATTGATTTTTATAATGGGGTTTAGCTGCTTTTCACTGCTCTGTTTATGCTGCTTTACACCCACTTGACTCATTTACAGAGAGATATCAATACATAGCTTTGAAGATTCTTCCTAGTCAGGTATATTCTTGGGCGGTGAATAGGGGGTGTCGAGTCCAGTTCACTGAGCAAGGAGTAGGTCTTGTCTATTACATATTGGGTTTATTGAACGGTATCTGAGCTAATTTGAAACCCTTGTTTTCTGCCTCACCCGACCTCACCTTTCCCGTTAAGCAGCCATAGTGTGTTTTGTAAACGTGTGTCTCTGTTCTGTTTTGTAATTCAGTTCAAGTGTAGCGGTTTTTACATTCCCTCTATAAGTGATATCTTATGATAAGTGTCGTCTTCTGGTTGACTTATTTCACTTAGAATCGTCGTACCTAAATCCACTCATCATGCTGCTACTAGCCTTATGACGTTGATTTCCTGGCTGAGTGATATTCCATTGTACATAAGGACCACAACTTCTTTATCCATTTTTTTCTTTCCTGGGATATTTAAGGTGTAACGAAGTGGAGGTTCTTGTCAACAGAGCAGCCCTAAACTTTGGGGTGCCTGTGTCTTGCTGATTTTTACTTGTCCCAATTTATACACCCATGAGTGGAAGTGCCCTATGCTCTCTAAGCTGAGTTTTTTAGAGGTTTCAGGACACACCGTACACTTCTCCAGAGTGGCTGTTGGCAATTTACATCGCGCCCATCAGCGTAGCAAGGCTCCCGTTTCTCCATGGCCTGTCCTGCATTTCTGGTTTTGACACTTTATTCAGCATGGCCCTTTTGACCGATGGGAAGCGAGACTTCTTTGTAGCGCTGATTTGCCTTTCCAGGTTGCTTGGTTGGCCAAAAAGGGCGTATGCGTTTTTTCCTGAATATATTCAGGAAAAAACGCATACGCCCTTTTTGGCCAAGGGCATCATGGTCGAGGTTTTGCCGCCTTTCCTGTGCTTTAAAGGCGATTCGAATCTACCTCCTGAAATCTGTTTCCTGCAATTCTGCCTTGCTTTCAAATCCTCTTCGTTGCCTTCCCTCAATATATTTGTGGACGAGAGTTATCATTTCTAACTCTGCAGGTTTGTGAATTGCAGTGCCCCTGAGCTCCATTTTTCAACTCGCTTTCTTCGGAGCTGGCCGCAAAAGCGCAGGATTGCTTCAGGCCCTATTCTGGTTCCGGGCGGCAGGCTGAGCCTGTGGTTAATTCTTCTTCCTGATGGGAAAATAGAGTGACCTGTGCCTGTCCCAACACCTAGAGCTAGTCTCTCATTGGTTCCCCCTCTTCCCGTTCATCCTCAGGACAAATTGCAACCTGTACGGAACAGGAGGTTAAAGGTGCTGATTCTCCACGGAGGGAGATTGCTACTAACGCGGCTGGAATGGCGAACCCGAGCACAAGGAGATGAGAAATGAGGTGCGTTTTAGAAACCTTTCCCGATCACACGGTGTACCATCTTCTGGGTTTCTCATGCATGTTTTCGATGTAGGAAGATGCCCTTGAACCTGGAGATTTGGGACCCATGGGATGGGTACCACGCAGTGTTACTTTAAAGGGTCTGCGTTTGCTCACCCAACCTCACCAAAACTCTCAGCCCCAAGAGTGTCCACCCTTATGTCTCAATCAGCTGTGGGTCTAGAGATGGTCAATCCAGGTGGCATCACAGCCCCTGAACGAATTTTGTAAGAATTTCTCTCTCTTTCACTGTCTTTGTTTCACGGGATTTTAAAAGTAATTGATTTTTATAATGGGGTTTAGCTGCTTTTCACTGCTCTGTTTATGCTGCTTTACACCCACTTGACTCATTTACAGAGAGATATCAATACATAGCTTTGAAGATTCTTCCTAGTCAGGTATATTCTTGGGCGGTGAATAGGGGGTGTCGAGTCCAGTTCACTGAGCAAGGAGTAGGTCTTGTCTATTACATATTGGGTTTATGGAACGGTATCTGAGCTAATTTGAAACCCTTGTTTTCTCCCTCACCCGACCTCACCTTTCCCGTTAAGCAGCCATAGTGTGTTTTGTAAACGTGTGACGCTGTTCTGTTTTGTAATTCAGTTCAAGTGTAGCGGTTTTTACATTCCCTCTCTAAGTGATATCTTATGATAAGTGTCTTTTTCTGTGTGACTTATTTCACTTAGAATCGTCGTACCTAAATCCTCTCATCATGCTGCTACTAGCCTTATGACGTTAATTTCATGGCTGAGTGATATGCCATTGTACATAAGGACCACAACTTCCTTATCCATTTTTCTCTTTCCTGGGATATTTAAGGTGTAACGAAGTGGAGGTTCTTGTCAACAGAGCAGCCCTAAACTTTGGGGTGCCTGTGTCTTGCTGATTTTTAGTTTTCCCAATTTATACGCCCATGAGTGGAAGTGCCTTATGCTCTCTATGCTGAGTTCTTTAGATGTTTCAGGAAACACCGTACACTTCTCCAGAGTGGCTGTTGGCAATTTACATCCCGCCCATCAGCGTAGTAAGGCTCCCGTTTCTCCATGGCCTGTCCTGCATTTCTGGTTTTGACACTTTATTCAGCATGGCCCTTTTGACCGATGGGAAGCGAGACTTCTTTGTAGCGCTGATTTGCCTTTCCAGGTTGCTTGGTTGGCCAAAAAGGGCGTATGCGTCTTTTCCTGAATATATTCAGGAAAAGACGCATACGCCCTTTTTGGCCAAGGGCATCATGGTCGAGGTTTTGCCGCTTTTCCTGTGCTTTAAAGGCGATTCGACTCTACCTCCTGAAATCTGTTTCCTGCAATTCTGCCTTGCTTTCAAATCCTCCTCGTTGCCTTCCCTCAATATATTTGTGGACGAGAGTTATCATTTATAACTCTGCAGGTTTGTGAATTGCAGTGCCCCTGAGCTCGATTTTTCAACTCGTTTTTTTGGGAGCTGGCCGCAAAAGCACAGGATTGCTTCAGGCCCTGTTCTGCTTCCGGGCGGCAGGCTGAGCCTGTGGTTAATTCTTCTTCCTGATGGGAAAATAGAGTGACCTGTGCCTGTCCCAACACCTAGAGCTAGTCTCTCACTGGTTCCCCCTCTTCCCGTTCATCCTCAGGACAATTTGCAACCTGTACGGAACAGGAGGTTGAAGGTGCTGATTCTCGAAGGAGGGAGATTGCTAGTAAAGCGGCTGTAATGGCCAACCCGAGCACAAGGAGATGAGAAATGAGGTGCGTTTTTGAAACCTTTCCCGATCACACGGTGTACCATCTTCTGGGTTTCTCATGCATGTTTTTGTTATAGGAAGATGCCCTTGAACTTGGAGATTTGGGACCCATGGGATGGGTACCACGCAGTATTACTTTAAAGGGCCTGCGTTTCCTCAACCAACCTGACCAAACCTCTCAGCCACAAGAGTGTCCACCCTTATGTCTCAATCAGCTGTGGGTCTAGAGATGGTCAATCCAGGTGGCATCACAGCCCCTGAACGAATATTGTAAGAATTTCTCTCTCTTTCACTGTCTTTGTTTCACGGGTTTTTAAAAGTAATTGATTTTTATAATGGGGTTTAGCTGCTTTTCACTGCTGTTTTTATGCTGCTTTACACCCACTTGACTCACTTACAGAGAGATATCAATACATAGCTTTGAAGATTCTTCCTAGTCAGATATATTCTTGGGCGGTGAATAGGGGGTTTTTGCGTCCAGTTCACTGAGCAAGGAGTAGGTCTTGTCTATTACATATTGGGTTTATTGAACGGTATCTGAGCTAATTTGAAACCCTTGTTTTCTGCCTCACCCGACCTCACCTTTCCCGTTAAGCAGCCATAGTGTGTTTTGTAAACGTGTGTCTCTGTTCTGTTTTGTAATTCAGTTCAAGTGTAGCGGTTTTTACATTCCCTCTATAAGTGATATCTTATGATAAGTGTCGTTTTCTGGTTGACTTATTTCACTTAGAATCGTCGTACCTAAATCCACTCATCATGCTGCTACTAGCCTTATGACGTTGATTTCCTGGCTGAGTGATATTCCATTGTACATAAGGACCACAACTTCTTTATCCATTTTTTTCTTTCCTGGGATATTTAAGGTGTAACGAAGTGGAGGTTCTTGTCAACAGAGCAGCCCTAAACTTTGGGGTGCCTGTGTCTTGCTGATTTTTACTTGTCCCAATTTATACACCCATGAGTGGAAGTGCCCTATGCTCTCTAAGCTGAGTTTTTTAGAGGTTTCAGGACACACCGTACACTTCTCCAGAGTGGCTGTTGGCAATTTACATCGCGCCCATCAGCGTAGCAAGGCTCCCGTTTCTCCATGGCCTGTCCTGCATTTCTGGTTTTGACACTTTATTCAGCATGGCCCTTTTGACCGATGGGAAGCGAGACTTCTTTGTAGCGCTGATTTGCCTTTCCAGGTTGCTTGGTTGGCCAAAAAGGGCGTATGCGTTTTTTCCTGAATATATTCAGGAAAAAACGCATACGCCCTTTTTGGCCAAGGGCATCATGGTCGAGGTTTTGCCGCCTTTCCTGTGCTTTAAAGGCGATTCGAATCTACCTCCTGAAATCTGTTTCCTGCAATTCTGCCTTGCTTTCAAATCCTCTTCGTTGCCTTCCCTCAATATATTTGTGGACGAGAGTTATCATTTCTAACTCTGCAGGTTTGTGAATTGCAGTGCCCCTGAGCTCCATTTTTCAACTCGCTTTCTTCGGAGCTGGCCGCAAAAGCGCAGGATTGCTTCAGGCCCTATTCTGGTTCCGGGCGGCAGGCTGAGCCTGTGGTTAATTCTTCTTCCTGATGGGAAAATAGAGTGACCTGTGCCTGTCCCAACACCTAGAGCTAGTCTCTCATTGGTTCCCCCTCTTCCCGTTCATCCTCAGGACAAATTGCAACCTGTACGGAACAGGAGGTTAAAGGTGCTGATTCTCCACGGAGGGAGATTGCTACTAACGCGGCTGGAATGGCGAACCCGAGCACAAGGAGATGAGAAATGAGGTGCGTTTTAGAAACCTTTCCCGATCACACGGTGTACCATCTTCTGGGTTTCTCATGCATGTTTTCGATGTAGGAAGATGCCCTTGAACTTGGAGATTTGGGACCCATGGGATGGGTACCACGCAGTATTACTTTAAAGGGCCTGCGTTTCCTCAACCAACCTGACCAAACCTCTCAGCCACAAGAGTGTCCACCCTTATGTCTCAATCAGCTGTGGGTCTAGAGATGGTCAATCCAGGTGGCATCACAGCCCCTGAACGAATTTTGTAAGAATTTCTCTCTCTTTCACTGTCTTTGTTTCACGGGTTTTTAAAAGTAATTGATTTTTATAATGGGGTTTAGCTGCTTTTCACTGCTGTTTTTATGCTGCTTTACACCCACTTGACTCACTTACAGAGAGATATCAATACATAGCTTTGAAGATTCTTCCTAGTCAGATATATTCTTGGGCGGTGAATAGGGGGTTTTTGCGTCCAGTTCACTGAGCAAGGAGTAGGTCTTGTCTATTACATATTGGGTTTATTGAACGGTATCTGAGCTAATTTGAAACCCTTGTTTCCTGGCTCACCCGACCTCACCTTTCCCGTTAAGCAGCCATAGTGTGTTTTGTAAACGTGTGTCTCTGTTCTGTTTTGTAATTCAGTTCAAGTGTAGCGGTTTTTACATTCCCTCTATAAGTGATATCTTATGATAAGTGTCGTTTTCTGGTTGACTTATTTCACTTAGAATCGTCGTACCTAAATCCACTCATCATGCTGCTACTAGCCTTATGACGTTGATTTCCTGGCTGAGTGATATTCCATTGTACATAAGGACCACAACTTCTTTATCCATTTTTTTCTTTCCTGGGATATTTAAGGTGTAACGAAGTGGAGGTTCTTGTCAACAGAGCAGCCCTAAACTTTGGGGTGCCTGTGTCTTGCTGATTTTTACTTTTCCCAATTTATACACCCATGAGTGGAAGTGCCCTATGCTCTCTAAGCTGAGTTTTTTAGAGGTTTCAGGACACACCGTACACTTCTCCAGAGTGGCTGTTGGCAATTTACATCACGCCCATCAGCGTAGCAAGGCTCCCGTTTCTCCATGGCCTGTCCTGCATTTCTGGTTTTGACACTTTATTCAGCATGGCCCTTTTGACCGATGGGAAGCGAGACTTCTTTGTAGCGCTGATTTGCCTTTCCAGGTTGCTTGGTTGGCCAAAAAGGGCGTATGCGTTTTTTCCTGAATATATTCAGGAAAAAACGCATACGCCCTTTTTGGCCAAGGGCATCATGGTCGAGGTTTTGCCGCCTTTCCTGTGCTTTAAAGGCGATTCGAATCTACCTCCTGAAATCTGTTTCCTGCAATTCTGCCTTGCTTTCAAATCCTCTTCGTTGCCTTCCCTCAATATATTTGTGGACGAGAGTTATCATTTCTAACTCTGCAGGTTTGTGAATTGCAGTGCCCCTGAGCTCCATTTTTCAACTCGCTTTCTTCGGAGCTGGCCGCAAAAGCGCAGGATTGCTTCAGGCCCTATTCTGGTTCCGGGCGGCAGGCTGAGCCTGTGGTTAATTCTTCTTCCTGATGGGAAAATAGAGTGACCTGTGCCTGTCCCAACACCTAGAGCTAGTCTCTCATTGGTTCCCCCTCTTCCCGTTCATCCTCAGGACAAATTGCAACCTGTACGGAACAGGAGGTTAAAGGTGCTGATTCTCCACGGAGGGAGATTGCTACTAACGCGGCTGGAATGGCGAACCCGAGCACAAGGAGATGAGAAATGAGGTGCGTTTTAGAAACCTTTCCCGATCACACGGTGTACCATCTTCTGGGTTTCTCATGCATGTTTTCGATGTAGGAAGATGCCCTTGAACCTGGAGATTTGGGACCCATGGGATGGGTACCACGCAGTGTTACTTTAAAGGGTCTGCGTTTGCTCACCCAACCTCACCAAAACTCTCAGCCCCAAGAGTGTCCACCCTTATGTCTCAATCAGCTGTGGGTCTAGAGATGGTCAATCCAGGTGGCATCACAGCCCCTGAACGAATTTTGTAAGAATTTCTCTCTCTTTCACTGTCTTTGTTTCACGGGATTTTAAAAGTAATTGATTTTTATAATGGGGTTTAGCTGCTTTTCACTGCTCTGTTTATGCTGCTTTACACCCACTTGACTCATTTACAGAGAGATATCAATACATAGCTTTGAAGATTCTTCCTAGTCAGGTATATTCTTGGGCGGTGAATAGGGGGTGTCGAGTCCAGTTCACTGAGCAAGGAGTAGGTCTTGTCTATTACATATTGGGTTTATGGAACGGTATCTGAGCTAATTTGAAACCCTTGTTTTCTCCCTCACCCGACCTCACCTTTCCCGTTAAGCAGCCATAGTGTGTTTTGTAAACGTGTGACGCTGTTCTGTTTTGTAATTCAGTTCAAGTGTAGCGGTTTTTACATTCCCTCTCTAAGTGATATCTTATGATAAGTGTCTTTTTCTGTGTGACTTATTTCACTTAGAATCGTCGTACCTAAATCCTCTCATCATGCTGCTACTAGCCTTATGACGTTAATTTCATGGCTGAGTGATATGCCATTGTACATAAGGACCACAACTTCCTTATCCATTTTTCTCTTTCCTGGGATATTTAAGGTGTAACGAAGTGGAGGTTCTTGTCAACAGAGCAGCCCTAAACTTTGGGGTGCCTGTGTCTTGCTGATTTTTAGTTTTCCCAATTTATACGCCCATGAGTGGAAGTGCCTTATGCTCTCTATGCTGAGTTCTTTAGATGTTTCAGGAAACACCGTACACTTCTCCAGAGTGGCTGTTGGCAATTTACATCCCGCCCATCAGCGTAGCAAGGCTCCCGTTTCTCCATGGCCTGTCCTGCATTTCTGGTTTTGACACTTTATTCAGCATGGCCCTTTTGACCGATGGGAAGCGAGACTTCTTTGTAGCGCTGATTTGCCTTTCCAGGTTGCTTGGTTGGCCAAAAAGGGCGTATGCGTTTTTTCCTGAATATATTCAGGAAAAAACGCATACGCCCTTTTTGGCCAAGGGCATCATGGTCGAGGTTTTGCCGCTTTTCCTGTGCTTTAAAGGCGATTCGACTCTACCTCCTGAAATCTGTTTCCTGCAATTCTGCCTTGCTTTCAAATCCTCCTCGTTGCCTTCCCTCAATATATTTGTGGACGAGAGTTATCATTTATAACTCTGCAGGTTTGTGAATTGCAGTGCCCCTGAGCTCGATTTTTCAACTCGTTTTTTTGGGAGCTGGCCGCAAAAGCACAGGATTGCTTCAGGCCCTGTTCTGCTTCCGGGCGGCAGGCTGAGCCTGTGGTTAATTCTTCTTCCTGATGGGAAAATAGAGTGACCTGTGCCTGTCCCAACACCTAGAGCTAGTCTCTCACTGGTTCCCCCTCTTCCCGTTCATCCTCAGGACAATTTGCAACCTGTACGGAACAGGAGGTTGAAGGTGCTGATTCTCGAAGGAGGGAGATTGCTAGTAAAGCGGCTGTAATGGCCAACCCGAGCACAAGGAGATGAGAAATGAGGTGCGTTTTCGAAACCTTTCCCGATCACACGGTGTACCATCTTCTGGGTTTCTCATGCATGTTTTTGTTATAGGAAGATGCCCTTGAACTTGGAGATTTGGGACCCATGGGATGGGTACCACGCAGTATTACTTTAAAGGGCCTGCGTTTCCTCAACCAACCTGACCAAACCTCTCAGCCACAAGAGTGTCCACCCTTATGTCTCAATCAGCTGTGGGTCTAGAGATGGTCAATCCAGGTGGCATCACAGCCCCTGAACGAATATTGTAAGAATTTCTCTCTCTTTCACTGTCTTTGTTTCACGGGTTTTTAAAAGTAATTGATTTTTATAATGGGGTTTAGCTGCTTTTCACTGCTGTTTTTATGCTGCTTTACACCCACTTGACTCACTTACAGAGAGATATCAATACATAGCTTTGAAGATTCTTCCTAGTCAGATATATTCTTGGGCGGTGAATAGGGGGTTTTTGCGTCCAGTTCACTGAGCAAGGAGTAGGTCTTGTCTATTACATATTGGGTTTATTGAACGGTATCTGAGCTAATTTGAAACCCTTGTTTTCTGCCTCACCCGACCTCACCTTTCCCGTTAAGCAGCCATAGTGTGTTTTGTAAACGTGTGTCTCTGTTCTGTTTTGTAATTCAGTTCAAGTGTAGCGGTTTTTACATTCCCTCTATAAGTGATATCTTATGATAAGTGTCGTCTTCTGGTTGACTTATTTCACTTAGAATCGTCGTACCTAAATCCACTCATCATGCTGCTACTAGCCTTATGACGTTGATTTCCTGGCTGAGTGATATTCCATTGTACATAAGGACCACAACTTCTTTATCCATTTTTTTCTTTCCTGGGATATTTAAGGTGTAACGAAGTGGAGGTTCTTGTCAACAGAGCAGCCCTAAACTTTGGGGTGCCTGTGTCTTGCTGATTTTTACTTGTCCCAATTTATACACCCATGAGTGGAAGTGCCCTATGCTCTCTAAGCTGAGTTTTTTAGAGGTTTCAGGACACACCGTACACTTCTCCAGAGTGGCTGTTGGCAATTTACATCGCGCCCATCAGCGTAGCAAGGCTCCCGTTTCTCCATGGCCTGTCCTGCATTTCTGGTTTTGACACTTTATTCAGCATGGCCCTTTTGACCGATGGGAAGCGAGACTTCTTTGTAGCGCTGATTTGCCTTTCCAGGTTGCTTGGTTGGCCAAAAAGGGCGTATGCGTTTTTTCCTGAATATATTCAGGAAAAAACGCATACGCCCTTTTTGGCCAAGGGCATCATGGTCGAGGTTTTGCCGCCTTTCCTGTGCTTTAAAGGCGATTCGAATCTACCTCCTGAAATCTGTTTCCTGCAATTCTGCCTTGCTTTCAAATCCTCTTCGTTGCCTTCCCTCAATATATTTGTGGACGAGAGTTATCATTTCTAACTCTGCAGGTTTGTGAATTGCAGTGCCCCTGAGCTCCATTTTTCAACTCGCTTTCTTCGGAGCTGGCCGCAAAAGCGCAGGATTGCTTCAGGCCCTATTCTGGTTCCGGGCGGCAGGCTGAGCCTGTGGTTAATTCTTCTTCCTGATGGGAAAATAGAGTGACCTGTGCCTGTCCCAACACCTAGAGCTAGTCTCTCATTGGTTCCCCCTCTTCCCGTTCATCCTCAGGACAAATTGCAACCTGTACGGAACAGGAGGTTAAAGGTGCTGATTCTCCACGGAGGGAGATTGCTACTAACGCGGCTGGAATGGCGAACCCGAGCACAAGGAGATGAGAAATGAGGTGCGTTTTAGAAACCTTTCCCGATCACACGGTGTACCATCTTCTGGGTTTCTCATGCATGTTTTCGATGTAGGAAGATGCCCTTGAACCTGGAGATTTGGGACCCATGGGATGGGTACCACGCAGTGTTACTTTAAAGGGTCTGCGTTTGCTCACCCAACCTCACCAAAACTCTCAGCCCCAAGAGTGTCCACCCTTATGTCTCAATCAGCTGTGGGTCTAGAGATGGTCAATCCAGGTGGCATCACAGCCCCTGAACGAATTTTGTAAGAATTTCTCTCTCTTTCACTGTCTTTGTTTCACGGGATTTTAAAAGTAATTGATTTTTATAATGGGGTTTAGCTGCTTTTCACTGCTCTGTTTATGCTGCTTTACACCCACTTGACTCATTTACAGAGAGATATCAATACATAGCTTTGAAGATTCTTCCTAGTCAGGTATATTCTTGGGCGGTGAATAGGGGGTGTCGAGTCCAGTTCACTGAGCAAGGAGTAGGTCTTGTCTATTACATATTGGGTTTATGGAACGGTATCTGAGCTAATTTGAAACCCTTGTTTTCTCCCTCACCCGACCTCACCTTTCCCGTTAAGCAGCCATAGTGTGTTTTGTAAACGTGTGACGCTGTTCTGTTTTGTAATTCAGTTCAAGTGTAGCGGTTTTTACATTCCCTCTCTAAGTGATATCTTATGATAAGTGTCTTTTTCTGTGTGACTTATTTCACTTAGAATCGTCGTACCTAAATCCTCTCATCATGCTGCTACTAGCCTTATGACGTTAATTTCATGGCTGAGTGATATGCCATTGTACATAAGGACCACAACTTCCTTATCCATTTTTCTCTTTCCTGGGATATTTAAGGTGTAACGAAGTGGAGGTTCTTGTCAACAGAGCAGCCCTAAACTTTGGGGTGCCTGTGTCTTGCTGATTTTTAGTTTTCCCAATTTATACGCCCATGAGTGGAAGTGCCTTATGCTCTCTATGCTGAGTTCTTTAGATGTTTCAGGAAACACCGTACACTTCTCCAGAGTGGCTGTTGGCAATTTACATCCCGCCCATCAGCGTAGCAAGGCTCCCGTTTCTCCATGGCCTGTCCTGCATTTCTGGTTTTGACACTTTATTCAGCATGGCCCTTTTGACCGATGGGAAGCGAGACTTCTTTGTAGCGCTGATTTGCCTTTCCAGGTTGCTTGGTTGGCCAAAAAGGGCGTATGCGTTTTTTCCTGAATATATTCAGGAAAAAACGCATACGCCCTTTTTGGCCAAGGGCATCATGGTCGAGGTTTTGCCGCTTTTCCTGTGCTTTAAAGGCGATTCGACTCTACCTCCTGAAATCTGTTTCCTGCAATTCTGCCTTGCTTTCAAATCCTCCTCGTTGCCTTCCCTCAATATATTTGTGGACGAGAGTTATCATTTATAACTCTGCAGGTTTGTGAATTGCAGTGCCCCTGAGCTCGATTTTTCAACTCGTTTTTTTGGGAGCTGGCCGCAAAAGCACAGGATTGCTTCAGGCCCTGTTCTGCTTCCGGGCGGCAGGCTGAGCCTGTGGTTAATTCTTCTTCCTGATGGGAAAATAGAGTGACCTGTGCCTGTCCCAACACCTAGAGCTAGTCTCTCACTGGTTCCCCCTCTTCCCGTTCATCCTCAGGACAATTTGCAACCTGTACGGAACAGGAGGTTGAAGGTGCTGATTCTCGAAGGAGGGAGATTGCTAGTAAAGCGGCTGTAATGGCCAACCCGAGCACAAGGAGATGAGAAATGAGGTGCGTTTTCGAAACCTTTCCCGATCACACGGTGTACCATCTTCTGGGTTTCTCATGCATGTTTTTGTTATAGGAAGATGCCCTTGAACTTGGAGATTTGGGACCCATGGGATGGGTACCACGCAGTATTACTTTAAAGGGCCTGCGTTTCCTCAACCAACCTGACCAAACCTCTCAGCCACAAGAGTGTCCACCCTTATGTCTCAATCAGCTGTGGGTCTAGAGATGGTCAATCCAGGTGGCATCACAGCCCCTGAACGAATATTGTAAGAATTTCTCTCTCTTTCACTGTCTTTGTTTCACGGGTTTTTAAAAGTAATTGATTTTTATAATGGGGTTTAGCTGCTTTTCACTGCTGTTTTTATGCTGCTTTACACCCACTTGACTCACTTACAGAGAGATATCAATACATAGCTTTGAAGATTCTTCCTAGTCAGATATATTCTTGGGCGGTGAATAGGGGGTTTTTGCGTCCAGTTCACTGAGCAAGGAGTAGGTCTTGTCTATTACATATTGGGTTTATTGAACGGTATCTGAGCTAATTTGAAACCCTTGTTTTCTGCCTCACCCGACCTCACCTTTCCCGTTAAGCAGCCATAGTGTGTTTTGTAAACGTGTGTCTCTGTTCTGTTTTGTAATTCAGTTCAAGTGTAGCGGTTTTTACATTCCCTCTATAAGTGATATCTTATGATAAGTGTCGTCTTCTGGTTGACTTATTTCACTTAGAATCGTCGTACCTAAATCCACTCATCATGCTGCTACTAGCCTTATGACGTTGATTTCCTGGCTGAGTGATATTCCATTGTACATAAGGACCACAACTTCTTTATCCATTTTTTTCTTTCCTGGGATATTTAAGGTGTAACGAAGTGGAGGTTCTTGTCAACAGAGCAGCCCTAAACTTTGGGGTGCCTGTGTCTTGCTGATTTTTACTTGTCCCAATTTATACACCCATGAGTGGAAGTGCCCTATGCTCTCTAAGCTGAGTTTTTTAGAGGTTTCAGGACACACCGTACACTTCTCCAGAGTGGCTGTTGGCAATTTACATCGCGCCCATCAGCGTAGCAAGGCTCCCGTTTCTCCATGGCCTGTCCTGCATTTCTGGTTTTGACACTTTATTCAGCATGGCCCTTTTGACCGATGGGAAGCGAGACTTCTTTGTAGCGCTGATTTGCCTTTCCAGGTTGCTTGGTTGGCCAAAAAGGGCGTATGCGTTTTTTCCTGAATATATTCAGGAAAAAACGCATACGCCCTTTTTGGCCAAGGGCATCATGGTCGAGGTTTTGCCGCCTTTCCTGTGCTTTAAAGGCGATTCGAATCTACCTCCTGAAATCTGTTTCCTGCAATTCTGCCTTGCTTTCAAATCCTCTTCGTTGCCTTCCCTCAATATATTTGTGGACGAGAGTTATCATTTCTAACTCTGCAGGTTTGTGAATTGCAGTGCCCCTGAGCTCCATTTTTCAACTCGCTTTCTTCGGAGCTGGCCGCAAAAGCGCAGGATTGCTTCAGGCCCTATTCTGGTTCCGGGCGGCAGGCTGAGCCTGTGGTTAATTCTTCTTCCTGATGGGAAAATAGAGTGACCTGTGCCTGTCCCAACACCTAGAGCTAGTCTCTCATTGGTTCCCCCTCTTCCCGTTCATCCTCAGGACAAATTGCAACCTGTACGGAACAGGAGGTTAAAGGTGCTGATTCTCCACGGAGGGAGATTGCTACTAACGCGGCTGGAATGGCGAACCCGAGCACAAGGAGATGAGAAATGAGGTGCGTTTTAGAAACCTTTCCCGATCACACGGTGTACCATCTTCTGGGTTTCTCATGCATGTTTTCGATGTAGGAAGATGCCCTTGAACCTGGAGATTTGGGACCCATGGGATGGGTACCACGCAGTGTTACTTTAAAGGGTCTGCGTTTGCTCACCCAACCTCACCAAAACTCTCAGCCCCAAGAGTGTCCACCCTTATGTCTCAATCAGCTGTGGGTCTAGAGATGGTCAATCCAGGTGGCATCACAGCCCCTGAACGAATTTTGTAAGAATTTCTCTCTCTTTCACTGTCTTTGTTTCACGGGATTTTAAAAGTAATTGATTTTTATAATGGGGTTTAGCTGCTTTTCACTGCTCTGTTTATGCTGCTTTACACCCACTTGACTCATTTACAGAGAGATATCAATACATAGCTTTGAAGATTCTTCCTAGTCAGGTATATTCTTGGGCGGTGAATAGGGGGTGTCGAGTCCAGTTCACTGAGCAAGGAGTAGGTCTTGTCTATTACATATTGGGTTTATGGAACGGTATCTGAGCTAATTTGAAACCCTTGTTTTCTCCCTCACCCGACCTCACCTTTCCCGTTAAGCAGCCATAGTGTGTTTTGTAAACGTGTGACGCTGTTCTGTTTTGTAATTCAGTTCAAGTGTAGCGGTTTTTACATTCCCTCTCTAAGTGATATCTTATGATAAGTGTCTTTTTCTGTGTGACTTATTTCACTTAGAATCGTCGTACCTAAATCCTCTCATCATGCTGCTACTAGCCTTATGACGTTAATTTCATGGCTGAGTGATATGCCATTGTACATAAGGACCACAACTTCCTTATCCATTTTTCTCTTTCCTGGGATATTTAAGGTGTAACGAAGTGGAGGTTCTTGTCAACAGAGCAGCCCTAAACTTTGGGGTGCCTGTGTCTTGCTGATTTTTAGTTTTCCCAATTTATACGCCCATGAGTGGAAGTGCCTTATGCTCTCTATGCTGAGTTCTTTAGATGTTTCAGGAAACACCGTACACTTCTCCAGAGTGGCTGTTGGCAATTTACATCCCGCCCATCAGCGTAGCAAGGCTCCCGTTTCTCCATGGCCTGTCCTGCATTTCTGGTTTTGACACTTTATTCAGCATGGCCCTTTTGACCGATGGGAAGCGAGACTTCTTTGTAGCGCTGATTTGCCTTTCCAGGTTGCTTGGTTGGCCAAAAAGGGCGTATGCGTTTTTTCCTGAATATATTCAGGAAAAAACGCATACGCCCTTTTTGGCCAAGGGCATCATGGTCGAGGTTTTGCCGCTTTTCCTGTGCTTTAAAGGCGATTCGACTCTACCTCCTGAAATCTGTTTCCTGCAATTCTGCCTTGCTTTCAAATCCTCCTCGTTGCCTTCCCTCAATATATTTGTGGACGAGAGTTATCATTTATAACTCTGCAGGTTTGTGAATTGCAGTGCCCCTGAGCTCGATTTTTCAACTCGTTTTTTTGGGAGCTGGCCGCAAAAGCACAGGATTGCTTCAGGCCCTGTTCTGCTTCCGGGCGGCAGGCTGAGCCTGTGGTTAATTCTTCTTCCTGATGGGAAAATAGAGTGACCTGTGCCTGTCCCAACACCTAGAGCTAGTCTCTCACTGGTTCCCCCTCTTCCCGTTCATCCTCAGGACAATTTGCAACCTGTACGGAACAGGAGGTTGAAGGTGCTGATTCTCGAAGGAGGGAGATTGCTAGTAAAGCGGCTGTAATGGCCAACCCGAGCACAAGGAGATGAGAAATGAGGTGCGTTTTCGAAACCTTTCCCGATCACACGGTGTACCATCTTCTGGGTTTCTCATGCATGTTTTTGTTATAGGAAGATGCCCTTGAACTTGGAGATTTGGGACCCATGGGATGGGTACCACGCAGTATTACTTTAAAGGGCCTGCGTTTCCTCAACCAACCTGACCAAACCTCTCAGCCACAAGAGTGTCCACCCTTATGTCTCAATCAGCTGTGGGTCTAGAGATGGTCAATCCAGGTGGCATCACAGCCCCTGAACGAATATTGTAAGAATTTCTCTCTCTTTCACTGTCTTTGTTTCACGGGTTTTTAAAAGTAATTGCTTTTTATAATGGGGTTTAGCTGCTTTTCACTGCTGTTTTTATGCTGCTTTACACCCACTTGACTCACTTACAGAGAGATATCAATACATAGCTTTGAAGATTCTTCCTAGTCAGATATATTCTTGGGCGGTGAATAGGGGGTTTTTGCGTCCAGTTCACTGAGCAAGGAGTAGGTCTTGTCTATTACATATTGGGTTTATTGAACGGTATCTGAGCTAATTTGAAACCCTTGTTTTCTGCCTCACCCGACCTCACCTTTCCCGTTAAGCAGCCATAGTGTGTTTTGTAAACGTGTGTCTCTGTTCTGTTTTGTAATTCAGTTCAAGTGTAGCGGTTTTTACATTCCCTCTATAAGTGATATCTTATGATAAGTGTCGTCTTCTGGTTGACTTATTTCACTTAGAATCGTCGTACCTAAATCCACTCATCATGCTGCTACTAGCCTTATGACGTTGATTTCCTGGCTGAGTGATATTCCATTGTACATAAGGACCACAACTTCTTTATCCATTTTTTTCTTTCCTGGGATATTTAAGGTGTAACGAAGTGGAGGTTCTTGTCAACAGAGCAGCCCTAAACTTTGGGGTGCCTGTGTCTTGCTGATTTTTACTTGTCCCAATTTATACACCCATGAGTGGAAGTGCCCTATGCTCTCTAAGCTGAGTTTTTTAGAGGTTTCAGGACACACCGTACACTTCTCCAGAGTGGCTGTTGGCAATTTACATCGCGCCCATCAGCGTAGCAAGGCTCCCGTTTCTCCATGGCCTGTCCTGCATTTCTGGTTTTGACACTTTATTCAGCATGGCCCTTTTGACCGATGGGAAGCGAGACTTCTTTGTAGCGCTGATTTGCCTTTCCAGGTTGCTTGGTTGGCCAAAAAGGGCGTATGCGTTTTTTCCTGAATATATTCAGGAAAAAACGCATACGCCCTTTTTGGCCAAGGGCATCATGGTCGAGGTTTTGCCGCCTTTCCTGTGCTTTAAAGGCGATTCGAATCTACCTCCTGAAATCTGTTTCCTGCAATTCTGCCTTGCTTTCAAATCCTCTTCGTTGCCTTCCCTCAATATATTTGTGGACGAGAGTTATCATTTCTAACTCTGCAGGTTTGTGAATTGCTGTGCCCCTGAGCTCCATTTTTCAACTCGCTTTCTTCGGAGCTGGCCGCAAAAGCGCAGGATTGCTTCAGGCCCTATTCTGGTTCCGGGCGGCAGGCTGAGCCTGTGGTTAATTCTTCTTCCTGATGGGAAAATAGAGTGACCTGTGCCTGTCCCAACACCTAGAGCTAGTCTCTCATTGGTTCCCCCTCTTCCCGTTCATCCTCAGGACAAATTGCAACCTGTACGGAACAGGAGGTTAAAGGTGCTGATTCTCCACGGAGGGAGATTGCTACTAACGCGGCTGGAATGGCGAACCCGAGCACAAGGAGATGAGAAATGAGGTGCGTTTTCGAAACCTTTCCCGATCACACGGTGTACCATCTTCTGGGTTTCTCATGCATGTTTTCGATGTAGGAAGATGCCCTTGAACCTGGAGATTTGGGACCCATGGGATGGGTACCACGCAGTGTTACTTTAAAGGGTCTGCGTTTGCTCACCCAACCTCACCAAAACTCTCAGCCCCAAGAGTGTCCACCCTTATGTCTCAATCAGCTGTGGGTCTAGAGATGGTCAATCCAGGTGGCATCACAGCCCCTGAACGAATTTTGTAAGAATTTCTCTCTCTTTCACTGTCTTTGTTTCACGGGATTTTAAAAGTAATTGATTTTTATAATGGGGTTTAGCTGCTTTTCACTGCTCTGTTTATGCTGCTTTACACCCACTTGACTCATTTACAGAGAGATATCAATACATAGCTTTGAAGATTCTTCCTAGTCAGGTATATTCTTGGGCGGTGAATAGGGGGTGTCGAGTCCAGTTCACTGAGCAAGGAGTAGGTCTTGTCTATTACATATTGGGTTTATGGAACGGTATCTGAGCTAATTTGAAACCCTTGTTTTCTCCCTCACCCGACCTCACCTTTCCCGTTAAGCAGCCATAGTGTGTTTTGTAAACGTGTGACGCTGTTCTGTTTTGTAATTCAGTTCAAGTGTAGCGGTTTTTACATTCCCTCTCTAAGTGATATCTTATGATAAGTGTCTTTTTCTGTGTGACTTATTTCACTTAGAATCGTCGTACCTAAATCCTCTCATCATGCTGCTACTAGCCTTATGACGTTAATTTCATGGCTGAGTGATATGCCATTGTACATAAGGACCACAACTTCCTTATCCATTTTTCTCTTTCCTGGGATATTTAAGGTGTAACGAAGTGGAGGTTCTTGTCAACAGAGCAGCCCTAAACTTTGGGGTGCCTGTGTCTTGCTGATTTTTAGTTTTCCCAATTTATACGCCCATGAGTGGAAGTGCCTTATGCTCTCTATGCTGAGTTCTTTAGATGTTTCAGGAAACACCGTACACTTCTCCAGAGTGGCTGTTGGCAATTTACATCCCGCCCATCAGCGTAGTAAGGCTCCCGTTTCTCCATGGCCTGTCCTGCATTTCTGGTTTTGACACTTTATTCAGCATGGCCCTTTTGACCGATGGGAAGCGAGACTTCTTTGTAGCGCTGATTTGCCTTTCCAGGTTGCTTGGTTGGCCAAAAAGGGCGTATGCGTCTTTTCCTGAATATATTCAGGAAAAAACGCATACGCCCTTTTTGGCCAAGGGCATCATGGTCGAGGTTTTGCCGCTTTTCCTGTGCTTTAAAGGCGATTCGACTCTACCTCCTGAAATCTGTTTCCTGCAATTCTGCCTTGCTTTCAAATCCTCCTCGTTGCCTTCCCTCAATATATTTGTGGACGAGAGTTATCATTTATAACTCTGCAGGTTTGTGAATTGCAGTGCCCCTGAGCTCGATTTTTCAACTCGTTTTTTTGGGAGCTGGCCGCAAAAGCACAGGATTGCTTCAGGCCCTGTTCTGCTTCCGGGCGGCAGGCTGAGCCTGTGGTTAATTCTTCTTCCTGATGGGAAAATAGAGTGACCTGTGCCTGTCCCAACACCTAGAGCTAGTCTCTCACTGGTTCCCCCTCTTCCCGTTCATCCTCAGGACAATTTGCAACCTGTACGGAACAGGAGGTTGAAGGTGCTGATTCTCGAAGGAGGGAGATTGCTAGTAAAGCGGCTGTAATGGCCAACCCGAGCACAAGGAGATGAGAAATGAGGTGCGTTTTTGAAACCTTTCCCGATCACACGGTGTACCATCTTCTGGGTTTCTCATGCATGTTTTTGTTATAGGAAGATGCCCTTGAACTTGGAGATTTGGGACCCATGGGATGGGTACCACGCAGTATTACTTTAAAGGGCCTGCGTTTCCTCAACCAACCTGACCAAACCTCTCAGCCACAAGAGTGTCCACCCTTATGTCTCAATCAGCTGTGGGTCTAGAGATGGTCAATCCAGGTGGCATCACAGCCCCTGAACGAATATTGTAAGAATTTCTCTCTCTTTCACTGTCTTTGTTTCACGGGTTTTTAAAAGTAATTGATTTTTATAATGGGGTTTAGCTGCTTTTCACTGCTGTTTTTATGCTGCTTTACACCCACTTGACTCACTTACAGAGAGATATCAATACATAGCTTTGAAGATTCTTCCTAGTCAGATATATTCTTGGGCGGTGAATAGGGGGTTTTTGCGTCCAGTTCACTGAGCAAGGAGTAGGTCTTGTCTATTACATATTGGGTTTATTGAACGGTATCTGAGCTAATTTGAAACCCTTGTTTTCTGCCTCACCCGACCTCACCTTTCCCGTTAAGCAGCCATAGTGTGTTTTGTAAACGTGTGTCTCTGTTCTGTTTTGTAATTCAGTTCAAGTGTAGCGGTTTTTACATTCCCTCTATAAGTGATATCTTATGATAAGTGTCGTTTTCTGGTTGACTTATTTCACTTAGAATCGTCGTACCTAAATCCACTCATCATGCTGCTACTAGCCTTATGACGTTGATTTCCTGGCTGAGTGATATTCCATTGTACATAAGGACCACAACTTCTTTATCCATTTTTTTCTTTCCTGGGATATTTAAGGTGTAACGAAGTGGAGGTTCTTGTCAACAGAGCAGCCCTAAACTTTGGGGTGCCTGTGTCTTGCTGATTTTTACTTGTCCCAATTTATACACCCATGAGTGGAAGTGCCCTATGCTCTCTAAGCTGAGTTTTTTAGAGGTTTCAGGACACACCGTACACTTCTCCAGAGTGGCTGTTGGCAATTTACATCGCGCCCATCAGCGTAGCAAGGCTCCCGTTTCTCCATGGCCTGTCCTGCATTTCTGGTTTTGACACTTTATTCAGCATGGCCCTTTTGACCGATGGGAAGCGAGACTTCTTTGTAGCGCTGATTTGCCTTTCCAGGTTGCTTGGTTGGCCAAAAAGGGCGTATGCGTTTTTTCCTGAATATATTCAGGAAAAAACGCATACGCCCTTTTTGGCCAAGGGCATCATGGTCGAGGTTTTGCCGCCTTTCCTGTGCTTTAAAGGCGATTCGAATCTACCTCCTGAAATCTGTTTCCTGCAATTCTGCCTTGCTTTCAAATCCTCTTCGTTGCCTTCCCTCAATATATTTGTGGACAAGAGTTATCATTTCTAACTCTGCAGGTTTGTGAATTGCAGTGCCCCTGAGCTCCATTTTTCAACTCGCTTTCTTCGGAGCTGGCCGCAAAAGCGCAGGATTGCTTCAGGCCCTGTTCTGCTTCCGGGCGGCAGGCTGAGCCTGTGGTTAATTCTTCTTCCTGATGGGAAAATAGAGTGACCTGTGCCTGTCCCAACACCTAGAGCTAGTCTCTCATTGGTTCCCCCTCTTCCCGTTCATCCTCAGGACAAATTGCAACCTGTACGGAACAGGAGGTTAAAGGTGCTGATTCTCCACGGAGGGAGATTGCTACTAACGCGGCTGGAATGGCGAACCCGAGCACAAGGAGATGAGAAATGAGGTGCGTTTTAGAAACCTTTCCCGATCACACGGTGTACCATCTTCTGGGTTTCTCATGCATGTTTTCGATGTAGGAAGATGCCCTTGAACTTGGAGATTTGGGACCCATGGGATGGGTACCACGCAGTATTACTTTAAAGGGCCTGCGTTTCCTCAACCAACCTGACCAAACCTCTCAGCCACAAGAGTGTCCACCCTTATGTCTCAATCAGCTGTGGGTCTAGAGATGGTCAATCCAGGTGGCATCACAGCCCCTGAACGAATATTGTAAGAATTTCTCTCTCTTTCACTGTCTTTGTTTCACGGGTTTTTAAAAGTAATTGATTTTTATAATGGGGTTTAGCTGCTTTTCACTGCTGTTTTTATGCTGCTTTACACCCACTTGACTCACTTACAGAGAGATATCAATACATAGCTTTGAAGATTCTTCCTAGTCAGATATATTCTTGGGCGGTGAATAGGGGGTTTTTGCGTCCAGTTCACTGAGCAAGGAGTAGGTCTTGTCTATTACATATTGGGTTTATTGAACGGTATCTGAGCTAATTTGAAACCCTTGTTTCCTGGCTCACCCGACCTCACCTTTCCCGTTAAGCAGCCATAGTGTGTTTTGTAAACGTGTGTCTCTGTTCTGTTTTGTAATTCAGTTCAAGTGTAGCGGTTTTTACATTCCCTCTATAAGTGATATCTTATGATAAGTGTCGTTTTCTGGTTGACTTATTTCACTTAGAATCGTCGTACCTAAATCCACTCATCATGCTGCTACTAGCCTTATGACGTTGATTTCCTGGCTGAGTGATATTCCATTGTACATAAGGACCACAACTTCTTTATCCATTTTTTTCTTTCCTGGGATATTTAAGGTGTAACGAAGTGGAGGTTCTTGTCAACAGAGCAGCCCTAAACTTTGGGGTGCCTGTGTCTTGCTGATTTTTACTTTTCCCAATTTATACACCCATGAGTGGAAGTGCCCTATGCTCTCTAAGCTGAGTTTTTTAGAGGTTTCAGGACACACCGTACACTTCTCCAGAGTGGCTGTTGGCAATTTACATGCCGCCCATCAGCGTAGCAAGGCTCCCGTTTCTCCATGGCCTGTCCTGCATTTCTGGTTTTGACACTTTATTCAGCATGGCCCTTTTGACCAATGGGAAGCGAGACTTCTTTGTAGCGCTGATTTGCCTTTCCAGGTTGCTTGGTTGGCCAAAAAGGGCGTATGCGTTTTTTCCTGAATATATTCAGGAAAAAACGCATACGCCCTTTTTGGCCAAGGGCATCATGGTCGAGGTTTTGCCGCCTTTCCTGTGCTTTAAAGGCGATTCGAATCTACCTCCTGAAATCTGTTTCCTGCAATTCTGCCTTGCTTTCAAATCCTCTTCGTTGCCTTCCCTCAATATATTTGTGGACAAGAGTTATCATTTCTAACTCTGCAGGTTTGTGAATTGCAGTGCCCCTGAGCTCCATTTTTCAACTCGCTTTCTTCGGAGCTGGCCGCAAAAGCGCAGGATTGCTTCAGGCCCTATTCTGGTTCCGGGCGGCAGGCTGAGCCTGTGGTTAATTCTTCTTCCTGATGGGAAAATAGAGTGACCTGTGCCTGTCCCAACACCTAGAGCTAGTCTCTCATTGGTTCCCCCTCTTCCCGTTCATCCTCAGGACAAATTGCAACCTGTACGGAACAGGAGGTTAAAGGTGCTGATTCTCCACGGAGGGAGATTGCTACTAACGCGGCTGGAATGGCGAACCCGAGCACAAGGAGATGAGAAATGAGGTGCGTTTTCGAAACCTTTCCCGATCACACGGTGTACCATCTTCTGGGTTTCTCATGCATGTTTTCGATGTAGGAAGATGCCCTTGAACCTGGAGATTTGGGACCCATGGGATGGGTACCACGCAGTGTTACTTTAAAGGGTCTGCGTTTGCTCACCCAACCTCACCAAAACTCTCAGCCCCAAGAGTGTCCACCCTTATGTCTCAATCAGCTGTGGGTCTAGAGATGGTCAATCCAGGTGGCATCACAGCCCCTGAACGAATTTTGTAAGAATTTCTCTCTCTTTCACTGTCTTTGTTTCACGGGATTTTAAAAGTAATTGATTTTTATAATGGGGTTTAGCTGCTTTTCACTGCTCTGTTTATGCTGCTTTACACCCACTTGACTCATTTACAGAGAGATATCAATACATAGCTTTGAAGATTCTTCCTAGTCAGGTATATTCTTGGGCGGTGAATAGGGGGTGTCGAGTCCAGTTCACTGAGCAAGGAGTAGGTCTTGTCTATTACATATTGGGTTTATGGAACGGTATCTGAGCTAATTTGAAACCCTTGTTTTCTCCCTCACCCGACCTCACCTTTCCCGTTAAGCAGCCATAGTGTGTTTTGTAAACGTGTGACGCTGTTCTGTTTTGTAATTCAGTTCAAGTGTAGCGGTTTTTACATTCCCTCTCTAAGTGATATCTTATGATAAGTGTCTTTTTCTGTGTGACTTATTTCACTTAGAATCGTCGTACCTAAATCCTCTCATCATGCTGCTACTAGCCTTATGACGTTAATTTCATGGCTGAGTGATATGCCATTGTACATAAGGACCACAACTTCCTTATCCATTTTTCTCTTTCCTGGGATATTTAAGGTGTAACGAAGTGGAGGTTCTTGTCAACAGAGCAGCCCTAAACTTTGGGGTGCCTGTGTCTTGCTGATTTTTAGTTTTCCCAATTTATACGCCCATGAGTGGAAGTGCCTTATGCTCTCTATGCTGAGTTCTTTAGATGTTTCAGGAAACACCGTACACTTCTCCAGAGTGGCTGTTGGCAATTTACATCCCGCCCATCAGCGTAGCAAGGCTCCCGTTTCTCCATGGCCTGTCCTGCATTTCTGGTTTTGACACTTTATTCAGCATGGCCCTTTTGACCGATGGGAAGCGAGACTTCTTTGTAGCGCTGATTTGCCTTTCCAGGTTGCTTGGTTGGCCAAAAAGGGCGTATGCGTTTTTTCCTGAATATATTCAGGAAAAAACGCATACGCCCTTTTTGGCCAAGGGCATCATGGTCGAGGTTTTGCCGCTTTTCCTGTGCTTTAAAGGCGATTCGACTCTACCTCCTGAAATCTGTTTCCTGCAATTCTGCCTTGCTTTCAAATCCTCCTCGTTGCCTTCCCTCAATATATTTGTGGACGAGAGTTATCATTTATAACTCTGCAGGTTTGTGAATTGCAGTGCCCCTGAGCTCGATTTTTCAACTCGTTTTTTTGGGAGCTGGCCGCAAAAGCACAGGATTGCTTCAGGCCCTGTTCTGCTTCCGGGCGGCAGGCTGAGCCTGTGGTTAATTCTTCTTCCTGATGGGAAAATAGAGTGACCTGTGCCTGTCCCAACACCTAGAGCTAGTCTCTCACTGGTTCCCCCTCTTCCCGTTCATCCTCAGGACAATTTGCAACCTGTACGGAACAGGAGGTTGAAGGTGCTGATTCTCGAAGGAGGGAGATTGCTAGTAAAGCGGCTGTAATGGCCAACCCGAGCACAAGGAGATGAGAAATGAGGTGCGTTTTCGAAACCTTTCCCGATCACACGGTGTACCATCTTCTGGGTTTCTCATGCATGTTTTTGTTATAGGAAGATGCCCTTGAACTTGGAGATTTGGGACCCATGGGATGGGTACCACGCAGTATTACTTTAAAGGGCCTGCGTTTCCTCAACCAACCTGACCAAACCTCTCAGCCACAAGAGTGTCCACCCTTATGTCTCAATCAGCTGTGGGTCTAGAGATGGTCAATCCAGGTGGCATCACAGCCCCTGAACGAATATTGTAAGAATTTCTCTCTCTTTCACTGTCTTTGTTTCACGGGTTTTTAAAAGTAATTGATTTTTATAATGGGGTTTAGCTGCTTTTCACTGCTGTTTTTATGCTGCTTTACACCCACTTGACTCACTTACAGAGAGATATCAATACATAGCTTTGAAGATTCTTCCTAGTCAGATATATTCTTGGGCGGTGAATAGGGGGTTTTTGCGTCCAGTTCACTGAGCAAGGAGTAGGTCTTGTCTATTACATATTGGGTTTATTGAACGGTATCTGAGCTAATTTGAAACCCTTGTTTTCTGCCTCACCCGACCTCACCTTTCCCGTTAAGCAGCCATAGTGTGTTTTGTAAACGTGTGTCTCTGTTCTGTTTTGTAATTCAGTTCAAGTGTAGCGGTTTTTACATTCCCTCTATAAGTGATATCTTATGATAAGTGTCGTCTTCTGGTTGACTTATTTCACTTAGAATCGTCGTACCTAAATCCACTCATCATGCTGCTACTAGCCTTATGACGTTGATTTCCTGGCTGAGTGATATTCCATTGTACATAAGGACCACAACTTCTTTATCCATTTTTTTCTTTCCTGGGATATTTAAGGTGTAACGAAGTGGAGGTTCTTGTCAACAGAGCAGCCCTAAACTTTGGGGTGCCTGTGTCTTGCTGATTTTTACTTGTCCCAATTTATACACCCATGAGTGGAAGTGCCCTATGCTCTCTAAGCTGAGTTTTTTAGAGGTTTCAGGACACACCGTACACTTCTCCAGAGTGGCTGTTGGCAATTTACATCGCGCCCATCAGCGTAGCAAGGCTCCCGTTTCTCCATGGCCTGTCCTGCATTTCTGGTTTTGACACTTTATTCAGCATGGCCCTTTTGACCGATGGGAAGCGAGACTTCTTTGTAGCGCTGATTTGCCTTTCCAGGTTGCTTGGTTGGCCAAAAAGGGCGTATGCGTTTTTTCCTGAATATATTCAGGAAAAAACGCATACGCCCTTTTTGGCCAAGGGCATCATGGTCGAGGTTTTGCCGCCTTTCCTGTGCTTTAAAGGCGATTCGAATCTACCTCCTGAAATCTGTTTCCTGCAATTCTGCCTTGCTTTCAAATCCTCTTCGTTGCCTTCCCTCAATATATTTGTGGACGAGAGTTATCATTTCTAACTCTGCAGGTTTGTGAATTGCAGTGCCCCTGAGCTCCATTTTTCAACTCGCTTTCTTCGGAGCTGGCCGCAAAAGCGCAGGATTGCTTCAGGCCCTATTCTGGTTCCGGGCGGCAGGCTGAGCCTGTGGTTAATTCTTCTTCCTGATGGGAAAATAGAGTGACCTGTGCCTGTCCCAACACCTAGAGCTAGTCTCTCATTGGTTCCCCCTCTTCCCGTTCATCCTCAGGACAAATTGCAACCTGTACGGAACAGGAGGTTAAAGGTGCTGATTCTCCACGGAGGGAGATTGCTACTAACGCGGCTGGAATGGCGAACCCGAGCACAAGGAGATGAGAAATGAGGTGCGTTTTAGAAACCTTTCCCGATCACACGGTGTACCATCTTCTGGGTTTCTCATGCATGTTTTCGATGTAGGAAGATGCCCTTGAACCTGGAGATTTGGGACCCATGGGATGGGTACCACGCAGTGTTACTTTAAAGGGTCTGCGTTTGCTCACCCAACCTCACCAAAACTCTCAGCCCCAAGAGTGTCCACCCTTATGTCTCAATCAGCTGTGGGTCTAGAGATGGTCAATCCAGGTGGCATCACAGCCCCTGAACGAATTTTGTAAGAATTTCTCTCTCTTTCACTGTCTTTGTTTCACGGGATTTTAAAAGTAATTGATTTTTATAATGGGGTTTAGCTGCTTTTCACTGCTCTGTTTATGCTGCTTTACACCCACTTGACTCATTTACAGAGAGATATCAATACATAGCTTTGAAGATTCTTCCTAGTCAGGTATATTCTTGGGCGGTGAATAGGGGGTGTCGAGTCCAGTTCACTGAGCAAGGAGTAGGTCTTGTCTATTACATATTGGGTTTATGGAACGGTATCTGAGCTAATTTGAAACCCTTGTTTTCTCCCTCACCCGACCTCACCTTTCCCGTTAAGCAGCCATAGTGTGTTTTGTAAACGTGTGACGCTGTTCTGTTTTGTAATTCAGTTCAAGTGTAGCGGTTTTTACATTCCCTCTCTAAGTGATATCTTATGATAAGTGTCTTTTTCTGTGTGACTTATTTCACTTAGAATCGTCGTACCTAAATCCTCTCATCATGCTGCTACTAGCCTTATGACGTTAATTTCATGGCTGAGTGATATGCCATTGTACATAAGGACCACAACTTCCTTATCCATTTTTCTCTTTCCTGGGATATTTAAGGTGTAACGAAGTGGAGGTTCTTGTCAACAGAGCAGCCCTAAACTTTGGGGTGCCTGTGTCTTGCTGATTTTTAGTTTTCCCAATTTATACGCCCATGAGTGGAAGTGCCTTATGCTCTCTATGCTGAGTTCTTTAGATGTTTCAGGAAACACCGTACACTTCTCCAGAGTGGCTGTTGGCAATTTACATCCCGCCCATCAGCGTAGCAAGGCTCCCGTTTCTCCATGGCCTGTCCTGCATTTCTGGTTTTGACACTTTATTCAGCATGGCCCTTTTGACCGATGGGAAGCGAGACTTCTTTGTAGCGCTGATTTGCCTTTCCAGGTTGCTTGGTTGGCCAAAAAGGGCGTATGCGTTTTTTCCTGAATATATTCAGGAAAAAACGCATACGCCCTTTTTGGCCAAGGGCATCATGGTCGAGGTTTTGCCGCTTTTCCTGTGCTTTAAAGGCGATTCGACTCTACCTCCTGAAATCTGTTTCCTGCAATTCTGCCTTGCTTTCAAATCCTCCTCGTTGCCTTCCCTCAATATATTTGTGGACGAGAGTTATCATTTATAACTCTGCAGGTTTGTGAATTGCAGTGCCCCTGAGCTCGATTTTTCAACTCGTTTTTTTGGGAGCTGGCCGCAAAAGCACAGGATTGCTTCAGGCCCTGTTCTGCTTCCGGGCGGCAGGCTGAGCCTGTGGTTAATTCTTCTTCCTGATGGGAAAATAGAGTGACCTGTGCCTGTCCCAACACCTAGAGCTAGTCTCTCACTGGTTCCCCCTCTTCCCGTTCATCCTCAGGACAATTTGCAACCTGTACGGAACAGGAGGTTGAAGGTGCTGATTCTCGAAGGAGGGAGATTGCTAGTAAAGCGGCTGTAATGGCCAACCCGAGCACAAGGAGATGAGAAATGAGGTGCGTTTTCGAAACCTTTCCCGATCACACGGTGTACCATCTTCTGGGTTTCTCATGCATGTTTTTGTTATAGGAAGATGCCCTTGAACTTGGAGATTTGGGACCCATGGGATGGGTACCACGCAGTATTACTTTAAAGGGCCTGCGTTTCCTCAACCAACCTGACCAAACCTCTCAGCCACAAGAGTGTCCACCCTTATGTCTCAATCAGCTGTGGGTCTAGAGATGGTCAATCCAGGTGGCATCACAGCCCCTGAACGAATATTGTAAGAATTTCTCTCTCTTTCACTGTCTTTGTTTCACGGGTTTTTAAAAGTAATTGCTTTTTATAATGGGGTTTAGCTGCTTTTCACTGCTGTTTTTATGCTGCTTTACACCCACTTGACTCACTTACAGAGAGATATCAATACATAGCTTTGAAGATTCTTCCTAGTCAGATATATTCTTGGGCGGTGAATAGGGGGTTTTTGCGTCCAGTTCACTGAGCAAGGAGTAGGTCTTGTCTATTACATATTGGGTTTATTGAACGGTATCTGAGCTAATTTGAAACCCTTGTTTTCTGCCTCACCCGACCTCACCTTTCCCGTTAAGCAGCCATAGTGTGTTTTGTAAACGTGTGTCTCTGTTCTGTTTTGTAATTCAGTTCAAGTGTAGCGGTTTTTACATTCCCTCTATAAGTGATATCTTATGATAAGTGTCGTCTTCTGGTTGACTTATTTCACTTAGAATCGTCGTACCTAAATCCACTCATCATGCTGCTACTAGCCTTATGACGTTGATTTCCTGGCTGAGTGATATTCCATTGTACATAAGGACCACAACTTCTTTATCCATTTTTTTCTTTCCTGGGATATTTAAGGTGTAACGAAGTGGAGGTTCTTGTCAACAGAGCAGCCCTAAACTTTGGGGTGCCTGTGTCTTGCTGATTTTTACTTGTCCCAATTTATACACCCATGAGTGGAAGTGCCCTATGCTCTCTAAGCTGAGTTTTTTAGAGGTTTCAGGACACACCGTACACTTCTCCAGAGTGGCTGTTGGCAATTTACATCGCGCCCATCAGCGTAGCAAGGCTCCCGTTTCTCCATGGCCTGTCCTGCATTTCTGGTTTTGACACTTTATTCAGCATGGCCCTTTTGACCGATGGGAAGCGAGACTTCTTTGTAGCGCTGATTTGCCTTTCCAGGTTGCTTGGTTGGCCAAAAAGGGCGTATGCGTTTTTTCCTGAATATATTCAGGAAAAAACGCATACGCCCTTTTTGGCCAAGGGCATCATGGTCGAGGTTTTGCCGCCTTTCCTGTGCTTTAAAGGCGATTCGAATCTACCTCCTGAAATCTGTTTCCTGCAATTCTGCCTTGCTTTCAAATCCTCTTCGTTGCCTTCCCTCAATATATTTGTGGACGAGAGTTATCATTTCTAACTCTGCAGGTTTGTGAATTGCAGTGCCCCTGAGCTCCATTTTTCAACTCGCTTTCTTCGGAGCTGGCCGCAAAAGCGCAGGATTGCTTCAGGCCCTATTCTGGTTCCGGGCGGCAGGCTGAGCCTGTGGTTAATTCTTCTTCCTGATGGGAAAATAGAGTGACCTGTGCCTGTCCCAACACCTAGAGCTAGTCTCTCATTGGTTCCCCCTCTTCCCGTTCATCCTCAGGACAAATTGCAACCTGTACGGAACAGGAGGTTAAAGGTGCTGATTCTCCACGGAGGGAGATTGCTACTAACGCGGCTGGAATGGCGAACCCGAGCACAAGGAGATGAGAAATGAGGTGCGTTTTAGAAACCTTTCCCGATCACACGGTGTACCATCTTCTGGGTTTCTCATGCATGTTTTCGATGTAGGAAGATGCCCTTGAACCTGGAGATTTGGGACCCATGGGATGGGTACCACGCAGTGTTACTTTAAAGGGTCTGCGTTTGCTCACCCAACCTCACCAAAACTCTCAGCCCCAAGAGTGTCCACCCTTATGTCTCAATCAGCTGTGGGTCTAGAGATGGTCAATCCAGGTGGCATCACAGCCCCTGAACGAATTTTGTAAGAATTTCTCTCTCTTTCACTGTCTTTGTTTCACGGGATTTTAAAAGTAATTGATTTTTATAATGGGGTTTAGCTGCTTTTCACTGCTCTGTTTATGCTGCTTTACACCCACTTGACTCATTTACAGAGAGATATCAATACATAGCTTTGAAGATTCTTCCTAGTCAGGTATATTCTTGGGCGGTGAATAGGGGGTGTCGAGTCCAGTTCACTGAGCAAGGAGTAGGTCTTGTCTATTACATATTGGGTTTATGGAACGGTATCTGAGCTAATTTGAAACCCTTGTTTTCTCCCTCACCCGACCTCACCTTTCCCGTTAAGCAGCCATAGTGTGTTTTGTAAACGTGTGACGCTGTTCTGTTTTGTAATTCAGTTCAAGTGTAGCGGTTTTTACATTCCCTCTCTAAGTGATATCTTATGATAAGTGTCTTTTTCTGTGTGACTTATTTCACTTAGAATCGTCGTACCTAAATCCTCTCATCATGCTGCTACTAGCCTTATGACGTTAATTTCATGGCTGAGTGATATGCCATTGTACATAAGGACCACAACTTCCTTATCCATTTTTCTCTTTCCTGGGATATTTAAGGTGTAACGAAGTGGAGGTTCTTGTCAACAGAGCAGCCCTAAACTTTGGGGTGCCTGTGTCTTGCTGATTTTTAGTTTTCCCAATTTATACGCCCATGAGTGGAAGTGCCTTATGCTCTCTATGCTGAGTTCTTTAGATGTTTCAGGAAACACCGTACACTTCTCCAGAGTGGCTGTTGGCAATTTACATCCCGCCCATCAGCGTAGCAAGGCTCCCGTTTCTCCATGGCCTGTCCTGCATTTCTGGTTTTGACACTTTATTCAGCATGGCCCTTTTGACCGATGGGAAGCGAGACTTCTTTGTAGCGCTGATTTGCCTTTCCAGGTTGCTTGGTTGGCCAAAAAGGGCGTATGCGTTTTTTCCTGAATATATTCAGGAAAAAACGCATACGCCCTTTTTGGCCAAGGGCATCATGGTCGAGGTTTTGCCGCTTTTCCTGTGCTTTAAAGGCGATTCGACTCTACCTCCTGAAATCTGTTTCCTGCAATTCTGCCTTGCTTTCAAATCCTCCTCGTTGCCTTCCCTCAATATATTTGTGGACGAGAGTTATCATTTATAACTCTGCAGGTTTGTGAATTGCAGTGCCCCTGAGCTCGATTTTTCAACTCGTTTTTTTGGGAGCTGGCCGCAAAAGCACAGGATTGCTTCAGGCCCTGTTCTGCTTCCGGGCGGCAGGCTGAGCCTGTGGTTAATTCTTCTTCCTGATGGGAAAATAGAGTGACCTGTGCCTGTCCCAACACCTAGAGCTAGTCTCTCACTGGTTCCCCCTCTTCCCGTTCATCCTCAGGACAATTTGCAACCTGTACGGAACAGGAGGTTGAAGGTGCTGATTCTCGAAGGAGGGAGATTGCTAGTAAAGCGGCTGTAATGGCCAACCCGAGCACAAGGAGATGAGAAATGAGGTGCGTTTTCGAAACCTTTCCCGATCACACGGTGTACCATCTTCTGGGTTTCTCATGCATGTTTTTGTTATAGGAAGATGCCCTTGAACTTGGAGATTTGGGACCCATGGGATGGGTACCACGCAGTATTACTTTAAAGGGCCTGCGTTTCCTCAACCAACCTGACCAAACCTCTCAGCCACAAGAGTGTCCACCCTTATGTCTCAATCAGCTGTGGGTCTAGAGATGGTCAATCCAGGTGGCATCACAGCCCCTGAACGAATATTGTAAGAATTTCTCTCTCTTTCACTGTCTTTGTTTCACGGGTTTTTAAAAGTAATTGATTTTTATAATGGGGTTTAGCTGCTTTTCACTGCTGTTTTTATGCTGCTTTACACCCACTTGACTCACTTACAGAGAGATATCAATACATAGCTTTGAAGATTCTTCCTAGTCAGATATATTCTTGGGCGGTGAATAGGGGGTTTTTGCGTCCAGTTCACTGAGCAAGGAGTAGGTCTTGTCTATTACATATTGGGTTTATTGAACGGTATCTGAGCTAATTTGAAACCCTTGTTTTCTGCCTCACCCGACCTCACCTTTCCCGTTAAGCAGCCATAGTGTGTTTTGTAAACGTGTGTCTCTGTTCTGTTTTGTAATTCAGTTCAAGTGTAGCGGTTTTTACATTCCCTCTATAAGTGATATCTTATGATAAGTGTCGTTTTCTGGTTGACTTATTTCACTTAGAATCGTCGTACCTAAATCCACTCATCATGCTGCTACTAGCCTTATGACGTTGATTTCCTGGCTGAGTGATATTCCATTGTACATAAGGACCACAACTTCTTTATCCATTTTTTTCTTTCCTGGGATATTTAAGGTGTAACGAAGTGGAGGTTCTTGTCAACAGAGCAGCCCTAAACTTTGGGGTGCCTGTGTCTTGCTGATTTTTACTTGTCCCAATTTATACACCCATGAGTGGAAGTGCCCTATGCTCTCTAAGCTGAGTTTTTTAGAGGTTTCAGGACACACCGTACACTTCTCCAGAGTGGCTGTTGGCAATTTACATCGCGCCCATCAGCGTAGCAAGGCTCCCGTTTCTCCATGGCCTGTCCTGCATTTCTGGTTTTGACACTTTATTCAGCATGGCCCTTTTGACCGATGGGAAGCGAGACTTCTTTGTAGCGCTGATTTGCCTTTCCAGGTTGCTTGGTTGGCCAAAAAGGGCGTATGCGTTTTTTCCTGAATATATTCAGGAAAAAACGCATACGCCCTTTTTGGCCAAGGGCATCATGGTCGAGGTTTTGCCGCCTTTCCTGTGCTTTAAAGGCGATTCGAATCTACCTCCTGAAATCTGTTTCCTGCAATTCTGCCTTGCTTTCAAATCCTCTTCGTTGCCTTCCCTCACTATATTTGTGGACGAGAGTTATCATTTCTAACTCTGCAGGTTTGTGAATTGCAGTGCCCCTGAGCTCCATTTTTCAACTCGCTTTCTTCGGAGCTGGCCGCAAAAGCGCAGGATTGCTTCAGGCCCTATTCTGGTTCCGGGCGGCAGGCTGAGCCTGTGGTTAATTCTTCTTCCTGATGGGAAAATAGAGTGACCTGTGCCTGTCCCAACACCTAGAGCTAGTCTCTCATTGGTTCCCCCTCTTCCCGTTCATCCTCAGGACAAATTGCAACCTGTACGGAACAGGAGGTTAAAGGTGCTGATTCTCCACGGAGGGAGATTGCTACTAACGCGGCTGGAATGGCGAACCCGAGCACAAGGAGATGAGAAATGAGGTGCGTTTTAGAAACCTTTCCCGATCACACGGTGTACCATCTTCTGGGTTTCTCATGCATGTTTTCGATGTAGGAAGATGCCCTTGAACTTGGAGATTTGGGACCCATGGGATGGGTACCACGCAGTATTACTTTAAAGGGCCTGCGTTTCCTCAACCAACCTGACCAAACCTCTCAGCCACAAGAGTGTCCACCCTTATGTCTCAATCAGCTGTGGGTCTAGAGATGGTCAATCCAGGTGGCATCACAGCCCCTGAACGAATATTGTAAGAATTTCTCTCTCTTTCACTGTCTTTGTTTCACGGGTTTTTAAAAGTAATTGATTTTTATAATGGGGTTTAGCTGCTTTTCACTGCTGTTTTTATGCTGCTTTACACCCACTTGACTCACTTACAGAGAGATATCAATACATAGCTTTGAAGATTCTTCCTAGTCAGATATATTCTTGGGCGGTGAATAGGGGGTTTTTGCGTCCAGTTCACTGAGCAAGGAGTAGGTCTTGTCTATTACATATTGGGTTTATTGAACGGTATCTGAGCTAATTTGAAACCCTTGTTTTCTGCCTCACCCGACCTCACCTTTCCCGTTAAGCAGCCATAGTGTGTTTTGTAAACGTGTGTCTCTGTTCTGTTTTGTAATTCAGTTCAAGTGTAGCGGTTTTTACATTCCCTCTATAAGTGATATCTTATGATAAGTGTCGTTTTCTGGTTGACTTATTTCACTTAGAATCGTCGTACCTAAATCCACTCATCATGCTGCTACTAGCCTTATGACGTTGATTTCCTGGCTGAGTGATATTCCATTGTACATAAGGACCACAACTTCTTTATCCATTTTTTTCTTTCCTGGGATATTTAAGGTGTAACGAAGTGGAGGTTCTTGTCAACAGAGCAGCCCTAAACTTTGGGGTGCCTGTGTCTTGCTGATTTTTACTTGTCCCAATTTATACACCCATGAGTGGAAGTGCCCTATGCTCTCTAAGCTGAGTTTTTTAGAGGTTTCAGGACACACCGTACACTTCTCCAGAGTGGCTGTTGGCAATTTACATCCCGCCCATCAGCGTAGCAAGGCTCCCGTTTCTCCATGGCCTGTCCTGCATTTCTGGTTTTGACACTTTATTCAGCATGGCCCTTTTGACCGATGGGAAGCGAGACTTCTTTGTAGCGCTGATTTGCCTTTCCAGGTTGCTTGGTTGGCCAAAAAGGGCGTATGCGTTTTTTCCTGAATATATTCAGGAAAAAACGCATACGCCCTTTTTGGCCAAGGGCATCATGGTCGAGGTTTTGCCGCCTTTCCTGTGCTTTAAAGGCGATTCGAATCTACCTCCTGAAATCTGTTTCCTGCAATTCTGCCTTGCTTTCAAATCCTCTTCGTTGCCTTCCCTCAATATATTTGTGGACGAGAGTTATCATTTCTAACTCTGCAGGTTTGTGAATTGCAGTGCCCCTGAGCTCCATTTTTCAACTCGCTTTCTTCGGAGCTGGCCGCAAAAGCGCAGGATTGCTTCAGGCCCTATTCTGGTTCCGGGCGGCAGGCTGAGCCTGTGGTTAATTCTTCTTCCTGATGGGAAAATAGAGTGACCTGTGCCTGTCCCAACACCTAGAGCTAGTCTCTCATTGGTTCCCCCTCTTCCCGTTCATCCTCAGGACAAATTGCAACCTGTACGGAACAGGAGGTTAAAGGTGCTGATTCTCCACGGAGGGAGATTGCTACTAACGTGGCTGGAATGGCGAACCCGAGCACAAGGAGATGAGAAATGAGGTGCGTTTTAGAAACCTTTCCCGATCACACGGTGTACCATCTTCTGGGTTTCTCATGCATGTTTTCGATGTAGGAAGATGCCCTTGAACCTGGAGATTTGGGACCCATGGGATGGGTACCATGCAGTATTACTTTAAAGGGTCTGCGTTTGCTCACCCAACCTCACCAAACCTCTCAGCCCCAAGAGTGTCCACCCTTATGTCTCAATCAGCTGTGGGTCTAGAGATGGTCAATCCAGGTGGCATCACAGCCCCTGAACGAATTTTGTAAGAATTTCTCTCTCTTTCACTGTCTTTGTTTCACGGGATTTTAAAAGTAATTGATTTTTATAATGGGGTTTAGCTGCTTTTCACTGCTCTGTTTATGCTGCTTTACACCCACTTGACTCATTTACAGAGAGATATCAATACATAGCTTTGAAGATTCTTCCTAGTCAGGTATATTCTTGGGCGGTGAATAGGGGGTGTCGAGTCCAGTTCACTGAGCAAGGAGTAGGTCTTGTCTATTACATATTGGGTTTATTGAACGGTATCTGAGCTAATTTGAAACCCTTGTTTTCTGCCTCACCCGACCTCACCTTTCCCGTTAAGCAGCCATAGTGTGTTTTGTAAACGTGTGTCTCTGTTCTGTTTTGTAATTCAGTTCAAGTGTAGCGGTTTTTACATTCCCTCTATAAGTGATATCTTATGATAAGTGTCGTTTTCTGGTTGACTTATTTCACTTAGAATCGTCGTACCTAAATCCACTCATCATGCTGCTACTAGCCTTATGACGTTGATTTCCTGGCTGAGTGATATTCCATTGTACATAAGGACCACAACTTCTTTATCCATTTTTTTCTTTCCTGGGATATTTAAGGTGTAACGAAGTGGAGGTTCTTGTCAACAGAGCAGCCCTAAACTTTGGGGTGCCTGTGTCTTGCTGATTTTTACTTTTCCCAATTTATACACCCATGAGTGGAAGTGCCCTATGCTCTCTAAGCTGAGTTTTTTAGAGGTTTCAGGACACACCGTACACTTCTCCAGAGTGGCTGTTGGCAATTTACATCCCGCCCATCAGCGTAGCAAGGCTCCCGTTTCTCCATGGCCTGTCCTGCATTTCTGGTTTTGACACTTTATTCAGCATGGCCCTTTTGACCGATGGGAAGCGAGACTTCTTTGTAGCGCTGATTTGCCTTTCCAGGTTGCTTGGTTGGCCAAAAAGGGCGTATGCGTTTTTTCCTGAATATATTCAGGAAAAAACGCATACGCCCTTTTTGGCCAAGGGCATCATGGTCGAGGTTTTGCCGCCTTTCCTGTGCTTTAAAGGCGATTCGAATCTACCTCCTGAAATCTGTTTCCTGCAATTCTGCCTTGCTTTCAAATCCTCTTCGTTGCCTTCCCTCAATATATTTGTGGACGAGAGTTATCATTTCTAACTCTGCAGGTTTGTGAATTGCAGTGCCCCTGAGCTCCATTTTTCAACTCGCTTTCTTCGGAGCTGGCCGCAAAAGCGCAGGATTGCTTCAGGCCCTATTCTGGTTCCGGGCGGCAGGCTGAGCCTGTGGTTAATTCTTCTTCCTGATGGGAAAATAGAGTGACCTGTGCCTGTCCCAACACCTAGAGCTAGTCTCTCATTGGTTCCCCCTCTTCCCGTTCATCCTCAGGACAAATTGCAACCTGTACGGAACAGGAGGTTAAAGGTGCTGATTCTCCACGGAGGGAGATTGCTACTAACGCGGCTGGAATGGCGAACCCGAGCACAAGGAGATGAGAAATGAGGTGCGTTTTAGAAACCTTTCCCGATCACACGGTGTACCATCTTCTGGGTTTCTCATGCATGTTTTCGATGTAGGAAGATGCCCTTGAACCTGGAGATTTGGGACCCATGGGATGGGTACCACGCAGTGTTACTTTAAAGGGTCTGCGTTTGCTCACCCAACCTCACCAAAACTCTCAGCCCCAAGAGTGTCCACCCTTATGTCTCAATCAGCTGTGGGTCTAGAGATGGTCAATCCAGGTGGCATCACAGCCCCTGAACGAATTTTGTAAGAATTTCTCTCTCTTTCACTGTCTTTGTTTCACGGGATTTTAAAAGTAATTGATTTTTATAATGGGGTTTAGCTGCTTTTCACTGCTCTGTTTATGCTGCTTTACACCCACTTGACTCATTTACAGAGAGATATCAATACATAGCTTTGAAGATTCTTCCTAGTCAGGTATATTCTTGGGCGGTGAATAGGGGGTGTCGAGTCCAGTTCACTGAGCAAGGAGTAGGTCTTGTCTATTACATATTGGGTTTATGGAACGGTATCTGAGCTAATTTGAAACCCTTGTTTTCTCCCTCACCCGACCTCACCTTTCCCGTTAAGCAGCCATAGTGTGTTTTGTAAACGTGTGACGCTGTTCTGTTTTGTAATTCAGTTCAAGTGTAGCGGTTTTTACATTCCCTCTCTAAGTGATATCTTATGATAAGTGTCTTTTTCTGTGTGACTTATTTCACTTAGAATCGTCGTACCTAAATCCTCTCATCATGCTGCTACTAGCCTTATGACGTTAATTTCATGGCTGAGTGATATGCCATTGTACATAAGGACCACAACTTCCTTATCCATTTTTCTCTTTCCTGGGATATTTAAGGTGTAACGAAGTGGAGGTTCTTGTCAACAGAGCAGCCCTAAACTTTGGGGTGCCTGTGTCTTGCTGATTTTTAGTTTTCCCAATTTATACGCCCATGAGTGGAAGTGCCTTATGCTCTCTATGCTGAGTTCTTTAGATGTTTCAGGACACACCGTACACTTCTCCAGAGTGGCTGTTGGCAATTTACATCCCGCCCATCAGCGTAGTAAGGCTCCCGTTTCTCCATGGCCTGTCCTGCATTTCTGGTTTTGACACTTTATTCAGCATGGCCCTTTTGACCGATGGGAAGCGAGACTTCTTTGTAGCGCTGATTTGCCTTTCCAGGTTGCTTGGTTGGCCAAAAAGGGCGTATGCGTTTTTTCCTGAATATATTCAGGAAAAAACGCATACGCCCTTTTTGGCCAAGGGCATCATGGTCGAGGTTTTGCCGCTTTTCCTGTGCTTTAAAGGCGATTCGACTCTACCTCCTGAAATCTGTTTCCTGCAATTCTGCCTTGCTTTCAAATCCTCCTCGTTGCCTTCCCTCAATATATTTGTGGACGAGAGTTATCATTTATAACTCTGCAGGTTTGTGAATTGCAGTGCCCCTGAGCTCGATTTTTCAACTCGCTTTTTTGGGAGCTGGCCGCAAAAGCACAGGATTGCTTCAGGCCCTGTTCTGCTTCCGGGCGGCAGGCTGAGCCTGTGGTTAATTCTTCTTCCTGATGGGAAAATAGAGTGACCTGTGCCTGTCCCAACACCTAGAGCTAGTCTCTCACTGGTTCCCCCTCTTCCCGTTCATCCTCAGGACAAATTGCAACCTGTACGGAACAGGAGGTTGAAGGTGCTGATTCTCGAAGGAGGGAGATTGCTAGTAAAGCGGCTGTAATGGCCAACCCGAGCACAAGGAGATGAGAAATGAGGTGCGTTTTCGAAACCTTTCCCGATCACACGGTGTACCATCTTCTGGGTTTCTCATGCATGTTTTTGTTATAGGAAGATGCCCTTGAACTTGGAGATTTGGGACCCATGGGATGGGTACCACGCAGTATTACTTTAAAGGGCCTGCGTTTCCTCAACCAACCTGACCAAACCTCTCAGCCACAAGAGTGTCCACCCTTATGTCTCAATCAGCTGTGGGTCTAGAGATGGTCAATCCAGGTGGCATCACAGCCCCTGAACGAATATTGTAAGAATTTCTCTCTCTTTCACTGTCTTTGTTTCACGGGTTTTTAAAAGTAATTGCTTTTATAATGGGGTTTAGCTGCTTTTCACTGCTGTTTTTATGCTGCTTTACACCCACTTGACTCACTTACAGAGAGATATCAATACATAGCTTTGAAGATTCTTCCTAGTCAGATATATTCTTGGGCGGTGAATAGGGGGTTTTTGCGTCCAGTTCACTGAGCAAGGAGTAGGTCTTGTCTATTACATATGGGGTTTATTGAACGGTATCTGAGCTAATTTGAAACCCTTGTTTTCTGCCTCACCCGACCTCACCTTTCCCGTTAAGCAGCCATAGTGTGTTTTGTAAACGTGTGTCTCTGTTCTGTTTTGTAATTCAGTTCAACTGTAGCGGTTTTTACATTCCCTCTATAAGTGATATCTTATGATAAGTGTCGTTTTCTGGTTGACTTATTTCACTTAGAATCGTCGTACCTAAATCCACTCATCATGCTGCTACTAGCCTTATGACGTTGATTTCCTGGCTGAGTGATATTCCATTGTACATAAGGACCACAACTTCTTTATCCATTTTTTTCTTTCCTGGGATATTTAAGGTGTAACGAAGTGGAGGTTCTTGTCAACAGAGCAGCCCTAAACTTTGGGGTGCCTGTGTCTTGCTGATTTTTACTTTTCCCAATTTATACACCCATGAGTGGAAGTGCCCTATGCTCTCTAAGCTGAGTTTTTTAGAGGTTTCAGGACACACCGTACACTTCTCCAGAGTGGCTGTTGGCAATTTACATCACGCCCATCAGCGTAGCAAGGCTCCCGTTTCTCCATGGCCTGTCCTGCATTTCTGGTTTTGACACTTTATTCAGCATGGCCCTTTTGACCGATGGGAAGCGAGACTTCTTTGTAGCGCTGATTTGCCTTTCCAGGTTGCTTGGTTGGCCAAAAAGGGCGTATGCGTTTTTTCCTGAATATATTCAGGAAAAAACGCATACGCCCTTTTTGGCCAAGGGCATCATGGTCGAGGTTTTGCCGCCTTTCCTGTGCTTTAAAGGCGATTCGAATCTACCTCCTGAAATCTGTTTCCTGCAATTCTGCCTTGCTTTCAAATCCTCTTCGTTGCCTTCCCTCAATATATTTGTGGACGAGAGTTATCATTTCTAACTCTGCAGGTTTGTGAATTGCAGTGCCCCTGAGCTCCATTTTTCAACTCGCTTTCTTCAGAGCTGGCCGCAAAAGCGCAGGATTGCTTCAGGCCCTCTTCTGGTTCCGGGCGGCAGGCTGAGCCTGTGGTTAATTCTTCTTCCTGATGGGAAAATAGAGTGACCTGTGCCTGTCCCAACACCTAGAGCTAGTCTCTCATTGGTTCCCCCTCTTCCCGTTCATCCTCAGGACAAATTGCAACCTGTACGGAACAGGAGGTTAAAGGTGCTGATTCTCCACGGAGGGAGATTGCTACTAACGTGGCTGGAATGGCGAACCCGAGCACAAGGAGATGAGAAATGAGGTGCGTTTTAGAAACCTTTCCCGATCACACGGTGTACCATCTTCTGGGTTTCTCATGCATGTTTTCGATGTAGGAAGATGCCCTTGAACCTGGAGATTTGGGACCCATGGGATGGGTACCATGCAGTATTACTTTAAAGGGTCTGCGTTTGCTCACCCAACCTCACCAAACCTCTCAGCCCCAAGAGTGTCCACCCTTATGTCTCAATCAGCTGTGGGTCTAGAGATGGTCAATCCAGGTGGCATCACAGTCCCTGAACGAATTTTGTAAGAATTTCTCTCTCTTTCACTGTCTTTGTTTCACGGGATTTTAAAAGTAATTGATTTTTATAATGGGGTTTAGCTGCTTTTCACTGCTCTGTTTATGCTGCTTTACACCCACTTGACTCATTTACAGAGAGATATCAATACATAGCTTTGAAGATTCTTCCTAGTCAGGTATATTCTTGGGCGGTGAATAGGGGGTGTCGAGTCCAGTTCACTGAGCAAGGAGTAGGTCTTGTCTATTACATATTGGGTTTATTGAACGGTATCTGAGCTAATTTGAAACCCTTGTTTTCTGCCTCACCCGACCTCACCTTTCCCGTTAAGCAGCCATAGTGTGTTTTGTAAACGTGTGTCTCTGTTCTGTTTTGTAATTCAGTTCAAGTGTAGCGGTTTTTACATTCCCTCTCTAAGTGATATCTTATGATAAGTGTCTTTTTCTGTGTGACTTATTTCACTTAGAATCGTCGTACCTAAATCCTCTCATCATGCTGCTACTAGCCTTATGACGTTAATTTCATGGCTGAGTGATATGCCATTGTACATAAGGACCACAACTTCCTTATCCATTTTTCTCTTTCCTGGGATATTTAAGGTGTAACGAAGTGGAGGTTCTTGTCAACAGAGCAGCCCTAAACTTTGGGGTGCCTGTGTCTTGCTGATTTTTAGTTTTCCCAATTTATACGCCCATGAGTGGAAGTGCCTTATGCTCTCTATGCTGAGTTCTTTAGATGTTTCAGGAAACACCGTACACTTCTCCAGAGTGGCTGTTGGCAATTTACATCCCGCCCATCAGCGTAGTAAGGCTCCCGTTTCTCCATGGCCTGTCCTGCATTTCTGGTTTTGACACTTTATTCAGCATGGCCCTTTTGACCGATGGGAAGCGAGACTTCTTTGTAGCGCTGATTTGCCTTTCCAGGTTGCTTGGTTGGCCAAAAAGGGCGTATGCGTTTTTTCCTGAATATATTCAGGAAAAAACGCATACGCCCTTTTTGGCCAAGGGCATCATGGTCGAGGTTTTGCCGCTTTTCCTGTGCTTTAAAGGCGATTCGACTCTACCTCCTGAAATCTGTTTCCTGCAATTCTGCCTTGCTTTCAAATCCTCCTCGTTGCCTTCCCTCAATATATTTGTGGACGAGAGTTATCATTTATAACTCTGCAGGTTTGTGAATTGCAGTGCCCCTGAGCTCGATTTTTCAACTCGTTTTTTTGGGAGCTGGCCGCAAAAGCACAGGATTGCTTCAGGCCCTGTTCTGCTTCCGGGCGGCAGGCTGAGCCTGTGGTTAATTCTTCTTCCTGATGGGAAAATAGAGTGACCTGTGCCTGTCCCAACACCTAGAGCTAGTCTCTCACTGGTTCCCCCTCTTCCCGTTCATCCTCAGGACAATTTGCAACCTGTACGGAACAGGAGGTTGAAGGTGCTGATTCTCGAAGGAGGGAGATTGCTAGTAAAGCGGCTGTAATGGCCAACCCGAGCACAAGGAGATGAGAAATGAGGTGCGTTTTCGAAACCTTTCCCGATCACACGGTGTACCATCTTCTGGGTTTCTCATGCATGTTTTTGTTATAGGAAGATGCCCTTGAACTTGGAGATTTGGGACCCATGGGATGGGTACCACGCAGTATTACTTTAAAGGGCCTGCGTTTCCTCAACCAACCTGACCAAACCTCTCAGCCACAAGAGTGTCCACCCTTATGTCTCAATCAGCTGTGGGTCTAGAGATGGTCAATCCAGGTGGCATCACAGCCCCTGAACGAATATTGTAAGAATTTCTCTCTCTTTCACTGTCTTTGTTTCACGGGTTTTTAAAAGTAATTGCTTTTTATAATGGGGTTTAGCTGCTTTTCACTGCTGTTTTTATGCTGCTTTACACCCACTTGACTCACTTACAGAGAGATATCAATACATAGCTTTGAAGATTCTTCCTAGTCAGATATATTCTTGGGCGGTGAATAGGGGGTTTTTGCGTCCAGTTCACTGAGCAAGGAGTAGGTCTTGTCTATTACATATTGGGTTTATTGAACGGTATCTGAGCTAATTTGAAACCCTTGTTTTCTGCCTCACCCGACCTCACCTTTCCCGTTAAGCAGCCATAGTGTGTTTTGTAAACGTGTGTCTCTGTTCTGTTTTGTAATTCAGTTCAAGTGTAGCGGTTTTTACATTCCCTCTATAAGTGATATCTTATGATAAGTGTCGTCTTCTGGTTGACTTATTTCACTTAGAATCGTCGTACCTAAATCCACTCATCATGCTGCTACTAGCCTTATGACGTTGATTTCCTGGCTGAGTGATATTCCATTGTACATAAGGACCACAACTTCTTTATCCATTTTTTTCTTTCCTGGGATATTTAAGGTGTAACGAAGTGGAGGTTCTTGTCAACAGAGCAGCCCTAAACTTTGGGGTGCCTGTGTCTTGCTGATTTTTACTTGTCCCAATTTATACACCCATGAGTGGAAGTGCCCTATGCTCTCTAAGCTGAGTTTTTTAGAGGTTTCAGGACACACCGTACACTTCTCCAGAGTGGCTGTTGGCAATTTACATCGCGCCCATCAGCGTAGCAAGGCTCCCGTTTCTCCATGGCCTGTCCTGCATTTCTGGTTTTGACACTTTATTCAGCATGGCCCTTTTGACCGATGGGAAGCGAGACTTCTTTGTAGCGCTGATTTGCCTTTCCAGGTTGCTTGGTTGGCCAAAAAGGGCGTATGCGTTTTTTCCTGAATATATTCAGGAAAAAACGCATACGCCCTTTTTGGCCAAGGGCATCATGGTCGAGGTTTTGCCGCCTTTCCTGTGCTTTAAAGGCAATTCGAATCTACCTCCTGAAATCTGTTTCCTGCAATTCTGCCTTGCTTTCAAATCCTCTTCGTTGCCTTCCCTCAATATATTTGTGGACGAGAGTTATCATTTCTAACTCTGCAGGTTTGTGAATTGCAGTGCCCCTGAGCTCCATTTTTCAACTCGCTTTCTTCGGAGCTGGCCGCAAAAGCGCAGGATTGCTTCAGGCCCTATTCTGGTTCCGGGCGGCAGGCTGAGCCTGTGGTTAATTCTTCTTCCTGATGGGAAAATAGAGTGACCTGTGCCTGTCCCAACACCTAGAGCTAGTCTCTCATTGGTTCCCCCTCTTCCCGTTCATCCTCAGGACAAATTGCAACCTGTACGGAACAGGAGGTTAAAGGTGCTGATTCTCCACGGAGGGAGATTGCTACTAACGCGGCTGGAATGGCGAACCCGAGCACAAGGAGATGAGAAATGAGGTGCGTTTTAGAAACCTTTCCCGATCACACGGTGTACCATCTTCTGGGTTTCTCATGCATGTTTTCGATGTAGGAAGATGCCCTTGAACCTGGAGATTTGGGACCCATGGGATGGGTACCACGCAGTGTTACTTTAAAGGGTCTGCGTTTGCTCACCCAACCTCACCAAAACTCTCAGCCCCAAGAGTGTCCACCCTTATGTCTCAATCAGCTGTGGGTCTAGAGATGGTCAATCCAGGTGGCATCACAGCCCCTGAACGAATTTTGTAAGAATTTCTCTCTCTTTCACTGTCTTTGTTTCACGGGATTTTAAAAGTAATTGATTTTTATAATGGGGTTTAGCTGCTTTTCACTGCTCTGTTTATGCTGCTTTACACCCACTTGACTCATTTACAGAGAGATATCAATACATAGCTTTGAAGATTCTTCCTAGTCAGGTATATTCTTGGGCGGTGAATAGGGGGTGTCGAGTCCAGTTCACTGAGCAAGGAGTAGGTCTTGTCTATTACATATTGGGTTTATGGAACGGTATCTGAGCTAATTTGAAACCCTTGTTTTCTCCCTCACCCGACCTCACCTTTCCCGTTAAGCAGCCATAGTGTGTTTTGTAAACGTGTGACGCTGTTCTGTTTTGTAATTCAGTTCAAGTGTAGCGGTTTTTACATTCCCTCTCTAAGTGATATCTTATGATAAGTGTCTTTTTCTGTGTGACTTATTTCACTTAGAATCGTCGTACCTAAATCCTCTCATCATGCTGCTACTAGCCTTATGACGTTAATTTCATGGCTGAGTGATATGCCATTGTACATAAGGACCACAACTTCCTTATCCATTTTTCTCTTTCCTGGGATATTTAAGGTGTAACGAAGTGGAGGTTCTTGTCAACAGAGCAGCCCTAAACTTTGGGGTGCCTGTGTCTTGCTGATTTTTAGTTTTCCCAATTTATACGCCCATGAGTGGAAGTGCCTTATGCTCTCTATGCTGAGTTCTTTAGATGTTTCAGGAAACACCGTACACTTCTCCAGAGTGGCTGTTGGCAATTTACATCCCGCCCATCAGCGTAGCAAGGCTCCCGTTTCTCCATGGCCTGTCCTGCATTTCTGGTTTTGACACTTTATTCAGCATGGCCCTTTTGACCGATGGGAAGCGAGACTTCTTTGTAGCGCTGATTTGCCTTTCCAGGTTGCTTGGTTGGCCAAAAAGGGCGTATGCGTTTTTTCCTGAATATATTCAGGAAAAAACGCATACGCCCTTTTTGGCCAAGGGCATCATGGTCGAGGTTTTGCCGCTTTTCCTGTGCTTTAAAGGCGATTCGACTCTACCTCCTGAAATCTGTTTCCTGCAATTCTGCCTTGCTTTCAAATCCTCCTCGTTGCCTTCCCTCAATATATTTGTGGACGAGAGTTATCATTTATAACTCTGCAGGTTTGTGAATTGCAGTGCCCCTGAGCTCGATTTTTCAACTCGTTTTTTTGGGAGCTGGCCGCAAAAGCACAGGATTGCTTCAGGCCCTGTTCTGCTTCCGGGCGGCAGGCTGAGCCTGTGGTTAATTCTTCTTCCTGATGGGAAAATAGAGTGACCTGTGCCTGTCCCAACACCTAGAGCTAGTCTCTCACTGGTTCCCCCTCTTCCCGTTCATCCTCAGGACAATTTGCAACCTGTACGGAACAGGAGGTTGAAGGTGCTGATTCTCGAAGGAGGGAGATTGCTAGTAAAGCGGCTGTAATGGCCAACCCGAGCACAAGGAGATGAGAAATGAGGTGCGTTTTCGAAACCTTTCCCGATCACACGGTGTACCATCTTCTGGGTTTCTCATGCATGTTTTTGTTATAGGAAGATGCCCTTGAACTTGGAGATTTGGGACCCATGGGATGGGTACCACGCAGTATTACTTTAAAGGGCCTGCGTTTCCTCAACCAACCTGACCAAACCTCTCAGCCACAAGAGTGTCCACCCTTATGTCTCAATCAGCTGTGGGTCTAGAGATGGTCAATCCAGGTGGCATCACAGCCCCTGAACGAATATTGTAAGAATTTCTCTCTCTTTCACTGTCTTTGTTTCACGGGTTTTTAAAAGTAATTGATTTTTATAATGGGGTTTAGCTGCTTTTCACTGCTGTTTTTATGCTGCTTTACACCCACTTGACTCACTTACAGAGAGATATCAATACATAGCTTTGAAGATTCTTCCTAGTCAGATATATTCTTGGGCGGTGAATAGGGGGTTTTTGCGTCCAGTTCACTGAGCAAGGAGTAGGTCTTGTCTATTACATATTGGGTTTATTGAACGGTATCTGAGCTAATTTGAAACCCTTGTTTTCTGCCTCACCCGACCTCACCTTTCCCGTTAAGCAGCCATAGTGTGTTTTGTAAACGTGTGTCTCTGTTCTGTTTTGTAATTCAGTTCAAGTGTAGCGGTTTTTACATTCCCTCTATAAGTGATATCTTATGATAAGTGTCGTTTTCTGGTTGACTTATTTCACTTAGAATCGTCGTACCTAAATCCACTCATCATGCTGCTACTAGCCTTATGACGTTGATTTCCTGGCTGAGTGATATTCCATTGTACATAAGGACCACAACTTCTTTATCCATTTTTTTCTTTCCTGGGATATTTAAGGTGTAACGAAGTGGAGGTTCTTGTCAACAGAGCAGCCCTAAACTTTGGGGTGCCTGTGTCTTGCTGATTTTTACTTTTCCCAATTTATACACCCATGAGTGGAAGTGCCCTATGCTCTCTAAGCTGAGTTTTTTAGAGGTTTCAGGACACACCGTACACTTCTCCAGAGTGGCTGTTGGCAATTTACATGCCGCCCATCAGCGTAGCAAGGCTCCCGTTTCTCCATGGCCTGTCCTGCATTTCTGGTTTTGACACTTTATTCAGCATGGCCCTTTTGACCGATGGGAAGCGAGACTTCTTTGTAGCGCTGATTTGCCTTTCCAGGTTGCTTGGTTGGCCAAAAAGGGCGTATGCGTTTTTTCCTGAATATATTCAGGAAAAAACGCATACGCCCTTTTTGGCCAAGGGCATCATGGTCGAGGTTTTGCCGCCTTTCCTGTGCTTTAAAGGCGATTCGAATCTACCTCCTGAAATCTGTTTCCTGCAATTCTGCCTTGCTTTCAAATCCTCTTCGTTGCCTTCCCTCAATATATTTGTGGACAAGAGTTATCATTTCTAACTCTGCAGGTTTGTGAATTGCAGTGCCCCTGAGCTCCATTTTTCAACTCGCTTTCTTCGGAGCTGGCCGCAAAAGCGCAGGATTGCTTCAGGCCCTATTCTGGTTCCGGGCGGCAGGCTGAGCCTGTGGTTAATTCTTCTTCCTGATGGGAAAATAGAGTGACCTGTGCCTGTCCCAACACCTAGAGCTAGTCTCTCATTGGTTCCCCCTCTTCCCGTTCATCCTCAGGACAAATTGCAACCTGTACGGAACAGGAGGTTAAAGGTGCTGATTCTCCACGGAGGGAGATTGCTACTAACGCGGCTGGAATGGCGAACCCGAGCACAAGGAGATGAGAAATGAGGTGCGTTTTAGAAACCTTTCCCGATCACACGGTGTACCATCTTCTGGGTTTCTCATGCATGTTTTCGATGTAGGAAGATGCCCTTGAACCTGGAGATTTGGGACCCATGGGATGGGTACCACGCAGTGTTACTTTAAAGGGTCTGCGTTTGCTCACCCAACCTCACCAAAACTCTCAGCCCCAAGAGTGTCCACCCTTATGTCTCAATCAGCTGTGGGTCTAGAGATGGTCAATCCAGGTGGCATCACAGCCCCTGAACGAATTTTGTAAGAATTTCTCTCTCTTTCACTGTCTTTGTTTCACGGGATTTTAAAAGTAATTGATTTTTATAATGGGGTTTAGCTGCTTTTCACTGCTCTGTTTATGCTGCTTTACACCCACTTGACTCATTTACAGAGAGATATCAATACATAGCTTTGAAGATTCTTCCTAGTCAGGTATATTCTTGGGCGGTGAATAGGGGGTGTCGAGTCCAGTTCACTGAGCAAGGAGTAGGTCTTGTCTATTACATATTGGGTTTATGGAACGGTATCTGAGCTAATTTGAAACCCTTGTTTTCTCCCTCACCCGACCTCACCTTTCCCGTTAAGCAGCCATAGTGTGTTTTGTAAACGTGTGACGCTGTTCTGTTTTGTAATTCAGTTCAAGTGTAGCGGTTTTTACATTCCCTCTCTAAGTGATATCTTATGATAAGTGTCTTTTTCTGTGTGACTTATTTCACTTAGAATCGTCGTACCTAAATCCTCTCATCATGCTGCTACTAGCCTTATGACGTTAATTTCATGGCTGAGTGATATGCCATTGTACATAAGGACCACAACTTCCTTATCCATTTTTCTCTTTCCTGGGATATTTAAGGTGTAACGAAGTGGAGGTTCTTGTCAACAGAGCAGCCCTAAACTTTGGGGTGCCTGTGTCTTGCTGATTTTTAGTTTTCCCAATTTATACGCCCATGAGTGGAAGTGCCTTATGCTCTCTATGCTGAGTTCTTTAGATGTTTCAGGAAACACCGTACACTTCTCCAGAGTGGCTGTTGGCAATTTACATCCCGCCCATCAGCATAGTAAGGCTCCCGTTTCTCCATGGCCTGTCCTGCATTTCTGGTTTTGACACTTTATTCAGCATGGCCCTTTTGACCGATGGGAAGCGAGACTTCTTTGTAGCGCTGATTTGCCTTTCCAGGTTGCTTGGTTGGCCAAAAAGGGCGTATGCGTTTTTTCCTGAATATATTCAGGAAAAAACGCATACGCCCTTTTTGGCCAAGGGCATCATGGTCGAGGTTTTGCCGCTTTTCCTGTGCTTTAAAGGCGATTCGACTCTACCTCCTGAAATCTGTTTCCTGCAATTCTGCCTTGCTTTCAAATCCTCCTCGTTGCCTTCCCTCAATATATTTGTGGACGAGAGTTATCATTTATAACTCTGCAGGTTTGTGAATTGCAGTGCCCCTGAGCTCGATTTTTCAACTCGTTTTTTTGGGAGCTGGCCGCAAAAGCACAGGATTGCTTCAGGCCCTGTTCTGCTTCCGGGCGGCAGGCTGAGCCTGTGGTTAATTCTTCTTCCTGATGGGAAAATAGAGTGACCTGTGCCTGTCCCAACACCTAGAGCTAGTCTCTCACTGGTTCCCCATCTTCCCGTTCATCCTCAGGACAATTTGCAACCTGTACGGCACAGGAGGTTGAAGGTGCTGATTCTCGAAGGAGGGAGATTGCTAGTAAAGCGGCTGTAATGGCCAACCCGAGCACAAGGAGATGAGAAATGAGGTGCGTTTTCGAAACCTTTCCCGATCACACGGTGTACCATCTTCTGGGTTTCTCATGCATGTTTTTGTTATAGGAAGATGCCCTTGAACTTGGAGATTTGGGACCCATGGGATGGGTACCACGCAGTATTACTTTAAAGGGCCTGCGTTTCCTCAACCAACCTGACCAAACCTCTCAGCCACAAGAGTGTCCACCCTTATGTCTCAATCAGCTGTGGGTCTAGAGATGGTCAATCCAGGTGGCATCACAGCCCCTGAACGAATATTGTAAGAATTTCTCTCTCTTTCACTGTCTTTGTTTCACGGGTTTTTAAAAGTAATTGCTTTTTATAATGGGGTTTAGCTGCTTTTCACTGCTGTTTTTATGCTGCTTTACACCCACTTGACTCACTTACAGAGAGATATCAATACATAGCTTTGAAGATTCTTCCTAGTCAGATATATTCTTGGGCAGTGAATAGGGGGTTTTTGCGTCCAGTTCACTGAGCAAGGAGTAGGTCTTGTCTATTACATATTGGGTTTATTGAACGGTATCTGAGCTAATTTGAAACCCTTGTTTTCTGCCTCACCCGACCTCACCTTTCCCGTTAAGCAGCCATAGTGTGTTTTGTAAACGTGTGTCTCTGTTCTGTTTTGTAATTCAGTTCAAGTGTAGCGGTTTTTACATTCCCTCTATAAGTGATATCTTATGATAAGTGTCGTCTTCTGGTTGACTTATTTCACTTAGAATCGTCGTACCTAAATCCACTCATCATGCTGCTACTAGCCTTATGACGTTGATTTCCTGGCTGAGTGATATTCCATTGTACATAAGGACCACAACTTCTTTATCCATTTTTTTCTTTCCTGGGATATTTAAGGTGTAACGAAGTGGAGGTTCTTGTCAACAGAGCAGCCCTAAACTTTGGGGTGCCTGTGTCTTGCTGATTTTTACTTGTCCCAATTTATACACCCATGAGTGGAAGTGCCCTATGCTCTCTAAGCTGAGTTTTTTAGAGGTTTCAGGACACACCGTACACTTCTCCAGAGTGGCTGTTGGCAATTTACATCGCGCCCATCAGCGTAGCAAGGCTCCCGTTTCTCCATGGCCTGTCCTGCATTTCTGGTTTTGACACTTTATTCAGCATGGCCCTTTTGACCGATGGGAAGCGAGACTTCTTTGTAGCGCTGATTTGCCTTTCCAGGTTGCTTGGTTGGCCAAAAAGGGCGTATGCGTTTTTTCCTGAATATATTCAGGAAAAAACGCATACGCCCTTTTTGGCCAAGGGCATCATGGTCGAGGTTTTGCCGCCTTTCCTGTGCTTTAAAGGCGATTCGAATCTACCTCCTGAAATCTGTTTCCTGCAATTCTGCCTTGCTTTCAAATCCTCTTCGTTGCCTTCCCTCACTATATTTGTGGACGAGAGTTATCATTTCTAACTCTGCAGGTTTGTGAATTGCAGTGCCCCTGAGCTCCATTTTTCAACTCGCTTTCTTCGGAGCTGGCCGCAAAAGCGCAGGATTGCTTCAGGCCCTATTCTGGTTCCGGGCGGCAGGCTGAGCCTGTGGTTAATTCTTCTTCCTGATGGGAAAATAGAGTGACCTGTGCCTGTCCCAACACCTAGAGCTAGTCTCTCATTGGTTCCCCCTCTTCCCGTTCATCCTCAGGACAAATTGCAACCTGTACGGAACAGGAGGTTAAAGGTGCTGATTCTCCACGGAGGGAGATTGCTACTAACGCGGCTGGAATGGCGAACCCGAGCACAAGGAGATGAGAAATGAGGTGCGTTTTAGAAACCTTTCCCGATCACACGGTGTACCATCTTCTGGGTTTCTCATGCATGTTTTCGATGTAGGAAGATGCCCTTGAACTTGGAGATTTGGGACCCATGGGATGGGTACCACGCAGTATTACTTTAAAGGGCCTGCGTTTCCTCAACCAACCTGACCAAACCTCTCAGCCACAAGAGTGTCCACCCTTATGTCTCAATCAGCTGTGGGTCTAGAGATGGTCAATCCAGGTGGCATCACAGCCCCTGAACGAATTTTGTAAGAATTTCTCTCTCTTTCACTGTCTTTGTTTCACGGGTTTTTAAAAGTAATTGATTTTTATAATGGGGTTTAGCTGCTTTTCACTGCTGTTTTTATGCTGCTTTACACCCACTTGACTCACTTACAGAGAGATATCAATACATAGCTTTGAAGATTCTTCCTAGTCAGATATATTCTTGGGCGGTGAATAGGGGGTTTTTGCGTCCAGTTCACTGAGCAAGGAGTAGGTCTTGTCTATTACATATTGGGTTTATTGAACGGTATCTGAGCTAATTTGAAACCCTTGTTTTCTGCCTCACCCGACCTCACCTTTCCCGTTAAGCAGCCATAGTGTGTTTTGTAAACGTGTGTCTCTGTTCTGTTTTGTAATTCAGTTCAAGTGTAGCGGTTTTTACATTCCCTCTATAAGTGATATCTTATGATAAGTGTCGTTTTCTGGTTGACTTATTTCACTTAGAATCGTCGTACCTAAATCCACTCATCATGCTGCTACTAGCCTTATGACGTTGATTTCCTGGCTGAGTGATATTCCATTGTACATAAGGACCACAACTTCTTTATCCATTTTTTTCTTTCCTGGGATATTTAAGGTGTAACGAAGTGGAGGTTCTTGTCAACAGAGCAGCCCTAAACTTTGGGGTGCCTGTGTCTTGCTGATTTTTACTTGTCCCAATTTATACACCCATGAGTGGAAGTGCCCTATGCTCTCTAAGCTGAGTTTTTTAGAGGTTTCAGGACACACCGTACACTTCTCCAGAGTGGCTGTTGGCAATTTACATCGCGCCCATCAGCGTAGCAAGGCTCCCGTTTCTCCATGGCCTGTCCTGCATTTCTGGTTTTGACACTTTATTCAGCATGGCCCTTTTGACCGATGGGAAGCGAGACTTCTTTGTAGCGCTGATTTGCCTTTCCAGGTTGCTTGGTTGGCCAAAAAGGGCGTATGCGTTTTTTCCTGAATATATTCAGGAAAAAACGCATACGCCCTTTTTGGCCAAGGGCATCATGGTCGAGGTTTTGCCGCCTTTCCTGTGCTTTAAAGGCGATTCGAATCTACCTCCTGAAATCTGTTTCCTGCAATTCTGCCTTGCTTTCAAATCCTCTTCGTTGCCTTCCCTCAATATATTTGTGGACGAGAGTTATCATTTCTAACTCTGCAGGTTTGTGAATTGCAGTGCCCCTGAGCTCCATTTTTCAACTCGCTTTCTTCGGAGCTGGCCGCAAAAGCGCAGGATTGCTTCAGGCCCTATTCTGGTTCCGGGCGGCAGGCTGAGCCTGTGGTTAATTCTTCTTCCTGATGGGAAAATAGAGTGACCTGTGCCTGTCCCAACACCTAGAGCTAGTCTCTCATTGGTTCCCCCTCTTCCCGTTCATCCTCAGGACAAATTGCAACCTGTACGGAACAGGAGGTTAAAGGTGCTGATTCTCCACGGAGGGAGATTCCTACTAACGTGGCTGGAATGGCGAACCCGAGCACAAGGAGATGAGAAATGAGGTGCGTTTTAGAAACCTTTCCCGATCACACGGTGTACCATCTTCTGGGTTTCTCATGCATGTTTTCGATGTAGGAAGATGCCCTTGAACCTGGAGATTTGGGACCCATGGGATGGGTACCATGCAGTATTACTTTAAAGGGTCTGCGTTTGCTCACCCAACCTCACCAAACCTCTCAGCCCCAAGAGTGTCCACCCTTATGTCTCAATCAGCTGTGGGTCTAGAGATGGTCAATCCAGGTGGCATCACAGCCCCTGAACGAATTTTGTAAGAATTTCTCTCTCTTTCACTGTCTTTGTTTCACGGGATTTTAAAAGTAATTGATTTTTATAATGGGGTTTAGCTGCTTTTCACTGCTCTGTTTATGCTGCTTTACACCCACTTGACTCATTTACAGAGAGATATCAATACATAGCTTTGAAGATTCTTCCTAGTCAGGTATATTCTTGGGCGGTGAATAGGGGGTGTCGAGTCCAGTTCACTGAGCAAGGAGTAGGTCTTGTCTATTACATATTGGGTTTATTGAACGGTATCTGAGCTAATTTGAAACCCTTGTTTTCTGCCTCACCCGACCTCACCTTTCCCGTTAAGCAGCCATAGTGTGTTTTGTAAACGTGTGTCTCTGTTCTGTTTTGTAATTCAGTTCAAGTGTAGCGGTTTTTACATTCCCTCTATAAGTGATATCTTATGATAAGTGTCGTCTTCTGGTTGACTTATTTCACTTAGAATCGTCGTACCTAAATCCACTCATCATGCTGCTACTAGCCTTATGACGTTGATTTCCTGGCTGAGTGATATTCCATTGTACATAAGGACCACAACTTCTTTATCCATTTTTTTCTTTCCTGGGATATTTAAGGTGTAACGAAGTGGAGGTTCTTGTCAACAGAGCAGCCCTAAACTTTGGGGTGCCTGTGTCTTGCTGATTTTTACTTTTCCCAATTTATACACCCATGAGTGGAAGTGCCCTATGCTCTCTAAGCTGAGTTTTTTAGAGGTTTCAGGACACACCGTACACTTCTCCAGAGTGGCTGTTGGCAATTTACATCCCGCCCATCAGCGTAGCAAGGCTCCCGTTTCTCCATGGCCTGTCCTGCATTTCTGGTTTTGACACTTTATTCAGCATGGCCCTTTTGACCGATGGGAAGCGAGACTTCTTTGTAGCGCTGATTTGCCTTTCCAGGTTGCTTGGTTGGCCAAAAAGGGCGTATGCGTTTTTTCCTGAATATATTCAGGAAAAAACGCATACGCCCTTTTTGGCCAAGGGCATCATGGTCGAGGTTTTGCCGCCTTTCCTGTGCTTTAAAGGCGATTCGAATCTACCTCCTGAAATCTGTTTCCTGCAATTCTGCCTTGCTTTCAAATCCTCTTCGTTGCCTTCCCTCAATATATTTGTGGACGAGAGTTATCATTTCTAACTCTGCAGGTTTGTGAATTGCAGTGCCCCTGAGCTCCATTTTTCAACTCGCTTTCTTCGGAGCTGGCCGCAAAAGCGCAGGATTGCTTCAGGCCCTATTCTGGTTCCGGGCGGCAGGCTGAGCCTGTGGTTAATTCTTCTTCCTGATGGGAAAATAGAGTGACCTGTGCCTGTCCCAACACCTAGAGCTAGTCTCTCATTGGTTCCCCCTCTTCCCGTTCATCCTCAGGACAAATTGCAACCTGTACGGAACAGGAGGTTAAAGGTGCTGATTCTCCACGGAGGGAGATTGCTACTAACGCGGCTGGAATGGCGAACCCGAGCACAAGGAGATGAGAAATGAGGTGCGTTTTAGAAACCTTTCCCGATCACACGGTGTACCATCTTCTGGGTTTCTCATGCATGTTTTCGATGTAGGAAGATGCCCTTGAACCTGGAGATTTGGGACCCATGGGATGGGTACCACGCAGTGTTACTTTAAAGGGTCTGCGTTTGCTCACCCAACCTCACCAAAACTCTCAGCCCCAAGAGTGTCCACCCTTATGTCTCAATCAGCTGTGGGTCTAGAGATGGTCAATCCAGGTGGCATCACAGCCCCTGAACGAATTTTGTAAGAATTTCTCTCTCTTTCACTGTCTTTGTTTCACGGGATTTTAAAAGTAATTGATTTTTATAATGGGGTTTAGCTGCTTTTCACTGCTCTGTTTATGCTGCTTTACACCCACTTGACTCATTTACAGAGAGATATCAATACATAGCTTTGAAGATTCTTCCTAGTCAGGTATATTCTTGGGCGGTGAATAGGGGGTGTCGAGTCCAGTTCACTGAGCAAGGAGTAGGTCTTGTCTATTACATATTGGGTTTATGGAACGGTATCTGAGCTAATTTGAAACCCTTGTTTTCTCCCTCACCCGACCTCACCTTTCCCGTTAAGCAGCCATAGTGTGTTTTGTAAACGTGTGACGCTGTTCTGTTTTGTAATTCAGTTCAAGTGTAGCGGTTTTTACATTCCCTCTCTAAGTGATATCTTATGATAAGTGTCTTTTTCTGTGTGACTTATTTCACTTAGAATCGTCGTACCTAAATCCTCTCATCATGCTGCTACTAGCCTTATGACGTTAATTTCATGGCTGAGTGATATGCCATTGTACATAAGGACCACAACTTCCTTATCCATTTTTCTCTTTCCTGGGATATTTAAGGTGTAACGAAGTGGAGGTTCTTGTCAACAGAGCAGCCCTAAACTTTGGGGTGCCTGTGTCTTGCTGATTTTTAGTTTTCCCAATTTATACGCCCATGAGTGGAAGTGCCTTATGCTCTCTATGCTGAGTTCTTTAGATGTTTCAGGACACACCGTACACTTCTCCAGAGTGGCTGTTGGCAATTTACATCCCGCCCATCAGCGTAGTAAGGCTCCCGTTTCTCCATGGCCTGTCCTGCATTTCTGGTTTTGACACTTTATTCAGCATGGCCCTTTTGACCGATGGGAAGCGAGACTTCTTTGTAGCGCTGATTTGCCTTTCCAGGTTGCTTGGTTGGCCAAAAAGGGCGTATGCGTTTTTTCCTGAATATATTCAGGAAAAAACGCATACGCCCTTTTTGGCCAAGGGCATCATGGTCGAGGTTTTGCCGCTTTTCCTGTGCTTTAAAGGCGATTCGACTCTACCTCCTGAAATCTGTTTCCTGCAATTCTGCCTTGCTTTCAAATCCTCCTCGTTGCCTTCCCTCAATATATTTGTGGACGAGAGTTATCATTTATAACTCTGCAGGTTTGTGAATTGCAGTGCCCCTGAGCTCGATTTTTCAACTCGCTTTTTTGGGAGCTGGCCGCAAAAGCACAGGATTGCTTCAGGCCCTGTTCTGCTTCCGGGCGGCAGGCTGAGCCTGTGGTTAATTCTTCTTCCTGATGGGAAAATAGAGTGACCTGTGCCTGTCCCAACACCTAGAGCTAGTCTCTCACTGGTTCCCCCTCTTCCCGTTCATCCTCAGGACAAATTGCAACCTGTACGGAACAGGAGGTTGAAGGTGCTGATTCTCGAAGGAGGGAGATTGCTAGTAAAGCGGCTGTAATGGCCAACCCGAGCACAAGGAGATGAGAAATGAGGTGCGTTTTCGAAACCTTTCCCGATCACACGGTGTACCATCTTCTGGGTTTCTCATGCATGTTTTTGTTATAGGAAGATGCCCTTGAACTTGGAGATTTGGGACCCATGGGATGGGTACCACGCAGTATTACTTTAAAGGGCCTGCGTTTCCTCAACCAACCTGACCAAACCTCTCAGCCACAAGAGTGTCCACCCTTATGTCTCAATCAGCTGTGGGTCTAGAGATGGTCAATCCAGGTGGCATCACAGCCCCTGAACGAATATTGTAAGAATTTCTCTCTCTTTCACTGTCTTTGTTTCACGGGTTTTTAAAAGTAATTGATTTTTATAATGGGGTTTAGCTGCTTTTCACTGCTGTTTTTATGCTGCTTTACACCCACTTGACTCACTTACAGAGAGATATCAATACATAGCTTTGAAGATTCTTCCTAGTCAGATATATTCTTGGGCGGTGAATAGGGGGTTTTTGCGTCCAGTTCACTGAGCAAGGAGTAGGTCTTGTCTATTACATATTGGGTTTATTGAACGGTATCTGAGCTAATTTGAAACCCTTGTTTTCTGCCTCACCCGACCTCACCTTTCCCGTTAAGCAGCCATAGTGTGTTTTGTAAACGTGTGTCTCTGTTCTGTTTTGTAATTCAGTTCAAGTGTAGCGGTTTTTACATTCCCTCTATAAGTGATATCTTATGATAAGTGTCGTTTTCTGGTTGACTTATTTCACTTAGAATCGTCGTACCTAAATCCACTCATCATGCTGCTACTAGCCTTATGACGTTGATTTCCTGGCTGAGTGATATTCCATTGTACATAAGGACCACAACTTCTTTATCCACTTTTTTCTTTCCTGGGATATTTAAGGTGTAACGAAGTGGAGGTTCTTGTCAACAGAGCAGCCCTAAACTTTGGGGTGCCTGTGTCTTGCTGATTTTTACTTTTCCCAATTTATACACCCATGAGTGGAAGTGCCCTATGCTCTCTAAGCTGAGTTTTTTAGAGGTTTCAGGACACACCGTACACTTCTCCAGAGTGGCTGTTGGCAATTTACATCACGCCCATCAGCGTAGCAAGGCTCCCGTTTCTCCATGGCCTGTCCTGCATTTCTGGTTTTGACACTTTATTCAGCATGGCCCTTTTGACCGATGGGAAGCGAGACTTCTTTGTAGCGCTGATTTGCCTTTCCAGGTTGCTTGGTTGGCCAAAAAGGGCGTATGCGTTTTTTCCTGAATATATTCAGGAAAAAACGCATACGCCCTTTTTGGCCAAGGGCATCATGGTCGAGGTTTTGCCGCCTTTCCTGTGCTTTAAAGGCGATTCGAATCTACCTCCTGAAATCTGTTTCCTGCAATTCTGCCTTGCTTTCAAATCCTCTTCGTTGCCTTCCCTCAATATATTTGTGGACGAGAGTTATCATTTCTAACTCTGCAGGTTTGTGAATTGCAGTGCCCCTGAGCTCCATTTTTCAACTCGCTTTCTTCAGAGCTGGCCGCAAAAGCGCAGGATTGCTTCAGGCCCTCTTCTGGTTCCGGGCGGCAGGCTGAGCCTGTGGTTAATTCTTCTTCCTGATGGGAAAATAGAGTGACCTGTGCCTGTCCCAACACCTAGAGCTAGTCTCTCACTGGTTCCCCCTCTTCCCGTTCATCCTCAGGACAATTTGCAACCTGTACGGAACAGGAGGTTGAAGGTGCTGATTCTCGAAGGAGGGAGATTGCTAGTAAAGCGGCTGTAATGGCCAACCCGAGCACAAGGAGATGAGAAATGAGGTGCGTTTTCGAAACCTTTCCCGATCACACGGTGTACCATCTTCTGGGTTTCTCATGCATGTTTTTGTTATAGGAAGATGCCCTTGAACTTGGAGATTTGGGACCCATGGGATGGGTACCACGCAGTATTACTTTAAAGGGCCTGCGTTTCCTCAACCAACCTGACCAAACCTCTCAGCCACAAGAGTGTCCACCCTTATGTCTCAATCAGCTGTGGGTCTAGAGATGGTCAATCCAGGTGGCATCACAGCCCCTGAACGAATATTGTAAGAATTTCTCTCTCTTTCACTGTCTTTGTTTCACGGGTTTTTAAAAGTAATTGATTTTTATAATGGGGTTTAGCTGCTTTTCACTGCTGTTTTTATGCTGCTTTACACCCACTTGACTCACTTACAGAGAGATATCAATACATAGCTTTGAAGATTCTTCCTAGTCAGATATATTCTTGGGCGGTGAATAGGGGGTTTTTGCGTCCAGTTCACTGAGCAAGGAGTAGGTCTTGTCTATTACATATTGGGTTTATTGAACGGTATCTGAGCTAATTTGAAACCCTTGTTTTCTGCCTCACCCGACCTCACCTTTCCCGTTAAGCAGCCATAGTGTGTTTTGTAAACGTGTGTCTCTGTTCTGTTTTGTAATTCAGTTCAAGTGTAGCGGTTTTTACATTCCCTCTATAAGTGATATCTTATGATAAGTGTCGTTTTCTGGTTGACTTATTTCACTTAGAATCGTCGTACCTAAATCCACTCATCATGCTGCTACTAGCCTTATGACGTTGATTTCCTGGCTGAGTGATATTCCATTGTACATAAGGACCACAACTTCTTTATCCATTTTTTTCTTTCCTGGGATATTTAAGGTGTAACGAAGTGGAGGTTCTTGTCAACAGAGCAGCCCTAAACTTTGGGGTGCCTGTGTCTTGCTGATTTTTACTTGTCCCAATTTATACACCCATGAGTGGAAGTGCCCTATGCTCTCTAAGCTGAGTTTTTTAGAGGTTTCAGGACACACCGTACACTTCTCCAGAGTGGCTGTTGGCAATTTACATCGCGCCCATCAGCGTAGCAAGGCTCCCGTTTATCCATGGCCTGTCCTGCATTTCTGGTTTTGACACTTTATTCAGCATGGCCCTTTTGACCGATGGGAAGCGAGACTTCTTTGTAGCGCTGATTTGCCTTTCCAGGTTGCTTGGTTGGCCAAAAAGGGCGTATGCGTTTTTTCCTGAATATATTCAGGAAAAAACGCATACGCCCTTTTTGGCCAAGGGCATCATGGTCGAGGTTTTGCCGCCTTTCCTGTGCTTTAAAGGCGATTCGAATCTACCTCCTGAAATCTGTTTCCTGCAATTCTGCCTTGCTTTCAAATCCTCTTCGTTGCCTTCCCTCACTATATTTGTGGACGAGAGTTATCATTTCTAACTCTGCAGGTTTGTGAATTGCAGTGCCCCTGAGCTCCATTTTTCAACTCGCTTTCTTCGGAGCTGGCCGCAAAAGCGCAGGATTGCTTCAGGCCCTATTCTGGTTCCGGGCGGCAGGCTGAGCCTGTGGTTAATTCTTCTTCCTGATGGGAAAATAGAGTGACCTGTGCCTGTCCCAACACCTAGAGCTAGTCTCTCATTGGTTCCCCCTCTTCCCGTTCATCCTCAGGACAAATTGCAACCTGTACGGAACAGGAGGTTAAAGGTGCTGATTCTCCACGGAGGGAGATTGCTACTAACGCGGCTGGAATGGCGAACCCGAGCACAAGGAGATGAGAAATGAGGTGCGTTTTAGAAACCTTTCCCGATCACACGGTGTACCATCTTCTGGGTTTCTCATGCATGTTTTCGATGTAGGAAGATGCCCTTGAACTTGGAGATTTGGGACCCATGGGATGGGTACCACGCAGTATTACTTTAAAGGGCCTGCGTTTCCTCAACCAACCTGACCAAACCTCTCAGCCACAAGAGTGTCCACCCTTATGTCTCAATCAGCTGTGGGTCTAGAGATGGTCAATCCAGGTGGCATCACAGCCCCTGAACGAATATTGTAAGAATTTCTCTCTCTTTCACTGTCTTTGTTTCACGGGTTTTTAAAAGTAATTGATTTTTATAATGGGGTTTAGCTGCTTTTCACTGCTGTTTTTATGCTGCTTTACACCCACTTGACTCACTTACAGAGAGATATCAATACATAGCTTTGAAGATTCTTCCTAGTCAGATATATTCTTGGGCGGTGAATAGGGGGTTTTTGCGTCCAGTTCACTGAGCAAGGAGTAGGTCTTGTCTATTACATATTGGGTTTATTGAACGGTATCTGAGCTAATTTGAAACCCTTGTTTTCTGCCTCACCCGACCTCACCTTTCCCGTTAAGCAGCCATAGTGTGTTTTGTAAACGTGTGTCTCTGTTCTGTTTTGTAATTCAGTTCAAGTGTAGCGGTTTTTACATTCCCTCTATAAGTGATATCTTATGATAAGTGTCGTTTTCTGGTTGACTTATTTCACTTAGAATCGTCGTACCTAAATCCACTCATCATGCTGCTACTAGCCTTATGACGTTGATTTCCTGGCTGAGTGATATTCCATTGTACATAAGGACCACAACTTCTTTATCCATTTTTTTCTTTCCTGGGATATTTAAGGTGTAACGAAGTGGAGGTTCTTGTCAACAGAGCAGCCCTAAACTTTGGGGTGCCTGTGTCTTGCTGATTTTTACTTGTCCCAATTTATACACCCATGAGTGGAAGTGCCCTATGCTCTCTAAGCTGAGTTTTTTAGAGGTTTCAGGACACACCGTACACTTCTCCAGAGTGGCTGTTGGCAATTTACATCCCGCCCATCAGCGTAGCAAGGCTCCCGTTTCTCCATGGCCTGTCCTGCATTTCTGGTTTTGACACTTTATTCAGCATGGCCCTTTTGACTGATGGGAAGCGAGACTTCTTTGTAGCGCTGATTTGCCTTTCCAGGTTGCTTGGTTGGCCAAAAAGGGCGTATGCGTTTTTTCCTGAATATATTCAGGAAAAAACGCATACGCCCTTTTTGGCCAAGGGCATCATGGTCGAGGTTTTGCCGCCTTTCCTGTGCTTTAAAGGCGATTCGAATCTACCTCCTGAAATCTGTTTCCTGCAATTCTGCCTTGCTTTCAAATCCTCTTCGTTGCCTTCCCTCAATATATTTGTGGACGAGAGTTATCATTTCTAACTCTGCAGGTTTGTGAATTGCAGTGCCCCTGAGCTCCATTTTTCAACTCGCTTTCTTCGGAGCTGGCCGCAAAAGCGCAGGATTGCTTCAGGCCCTATTCTGGTTCCGGGCGGCAGGCTGAGCCTGTGGTTAATTCTTCTTCCTGATGGGAAAATAGAGTGACCTGTGCCTGTCCCAACACCTAGAGCTAGTCTCTCATTGGTTCCCCCTCTTCCCGTTCATCCTCAGGACAAATTGCAACCTGTACGGAACAGGAGGTTAAAGGTGCTGATTCTCCACGGAGGGAGATTGCTCGTAAAGCGGCTGTAATGGCGAACCCGAGCACAAGGAGATGAGAAATGAGGTGCGTTGTAGAAACCTTTCCCGATCACACGGTGTACCATCTTCTGGGTTTCTCATGCATGTTTTCGATGTAGGAAGATGCCCTTGAACCTGGAGATTTGGGACCCATGGGATGGGTACCATGCAGTATTACTTTAAAGGGTCTGCGTTTGCTCACCCAACCTCACCAAACCTCTCAGCCCCAAGAGTGTCCACCCTTATGTCTCAATCAGCTGTGGGTCTAGAGATGGTCAATCCAGGTGGCATCACAGCCCCTGAACGAATTTTGTAAGAATTTCTCTCTCTTTCACTGTCTTTGTTTCACGGGATTTTAAAAGTAATTGATTTTTATAATGGGGTTTAGCTGCTTTTCACTGCTCTGTTTATGCTGCTTTACACCCACTTGACTCATTTACAGAGAGATATCAATACATAGCTTTGAAGATTCTTCCTAGTCAGGTATATTCTTGGGCGGTGAATAGGGGGTGTCGAGTCCAGTTCACTGAGCAAGGAGTAGGTCTTGTCTATTACATATTGGGTTTATTGAACGGTATCTGAGCTAATTTGAAACCCTTGTTTTCTGCCTCACCCGACCTCACCTTTCCCGTTAAGCAGCCATAGTGTGTTTTGTAAACGTGTGTCTCTGTTCTGTTTTGTAATTCAGTTCAAGTGTAGCGGTTTTTACATTCCCTCTATAAGTGATATCTTATGATAAGTGTCGTTTTCTGGTTGACTTATTTCACTTAGAATCGTCGTACCTAAATCCACTCATCATGCTGCTACTAGCCTTATGACGTTGATTTCCTGGCTGAGTGATATTCCATTGTACATAAGGACCACAACTTCTTTATCCATTTTTTTCTTTCCTGGGATATTTAAGGTGTAACGAAGTGGAGGTTCTTGTCAACAGAGCAGCCCTAAACTTTGGGGTGCCTGTGTCTTGCTGATTTTTACTTTTCCCAATTTATACACCCATGAGTGGAAGTGCCCTATGCTCTCTAAGCTGAGTTTTTTAGAGGTTTCAGGACACACCGTACACTTCTCCAGAGTGGCTGTTGGCAATTTACATCGCGCCCATCAGCGTAGCAAGGCTCCCGTTTCTCCATGGCCTGTCCTGCATTTCTGGTTTTGACACTTTATTCAGCATGGCCCTTTTGACCGATGGGAAGCGAGACTTCTTTGTAGCGCTGATTTGCCTTTCCAGGTTGCTTGGTTGGCCAAAAAGGGCGTATGCGTTTTTTCCTGAATATATTCAGGAAAAAACGCATACGCCCTTTTTGGCCAAGGGCATCATGGTCGAGGTTTTGCCGCCTTTCCTGTGCTTTAAAGGCGATTCGAATCTACCTCCTGAAATCTGTTTCCTGCAATTCTGCCTTGCTTTCAAATCCTCTTCGTTGCCTTCCCTCAATATATTTGTGGACGAGAGTTATCATTTCTAACTCTGCAGGTTTGTGAATTGCAGTGCCCCTGAGCTCCATTTTTCAACTCGCTTTCTTCGGAGCTGGCCGCAAAAGCGCAGGATTGCTTCAGGCCCTATTCTGGTTCCGGGCGGCAGGCTGAGCCTGTGGTTAATTCTTCTTCCTGATGGGAAAATAGAGTGACCTGTGCCTGTCCCAACACCTAGAGCTAGTCTCTCATTGGTTCCCCCTCTTCCCGTTCATCCTCAGGACAAATTGCAACCTGTACGGAACAGGAGGTTAAAGGTGCTGATTCTCCACGGAGGGAGATTGCTACTAACGCGGCTGGAATGGCGAACCCGAGCACAAGGAGATGAGAAATGAGGTGCGTTTTAGAAACCTTTCCCGATCACACGGTGTACCATCTTCTGGGTTTCTCATGCATGTTTTCGATGTAGGAAGATGCCCTTGAACCTGGAGATTTGGGACCCATGGGATGGGTACCACGCAGTGTTACTTTAAAGGGTCTGCGTTTGCTCACCCAACCTCACCAAAACTCTCAGCCCCAAGAGTGTCCACCCTTATGTCTCAATCAGCTGTGGGTCTAGAGATGGTCAATCCAGGTGGCATCACAGCCCCTGAACGAATTTTGTAAGAATTTCTCTCTCTTTCACTGTCTTTGTTTCACGGGATTTTAAAAGTAATTGATTTTTATAATGGGGTTTAGCTGCTTTTCACTGCTCTGTTTATGCTGCTTTACACCCACTTGACTCATTTACAGAGAGATATCAATACATAGCTTTGAAGATTCTTCCTAGTCAGGTATATTCTTGGGCGGTGAATAGGGGGTGTCGAGTCCAGTTCACTGAGCAAGGAGTAGGTCTTGTCTATTACATATTGGGTTTATGGAACGGTATCTGAGCTAATTTGAAACCCTTGTTTTCTCCCTCACCCGACCTCACCTTTCCCGTTAAGCAGCCATAGTGTGTTTTGTAAACGTGTGACGCTGTTCTGTTTTGTAATTCAGTTCAAGTGTAGCGGTTTTTACATTCCCTCTCTAAGTGATATCTTATGATAAGTGTCTTTTTCTGTGTGACTTATTTCACTTAGAATCGTCGTACCTAAATCCTCTCATCATGCTGCTACTAGCCTTATGACGTTAATTTCATGGCTGAGTGATATGCCATTGTACATAAGGACCACAACTTCCTTATCCATTTTTCTCTTTCCTGGGATATTTAAGGTGTAACGAAGTGGAGGTTCTTGTCAACAGAGCAGCCCTAAACTTTGGGGTGCCTGTGTCTTGCTGATTTTTAGTTTTCCCAATTTATACGCCCATGAGTGGAAGTGCCTTATGCTCTCTATGCTGAGTTCTTTAGATGTTTCAGGACACACCGTACACTTCTCCAGAGTGGCTGTTGGCAATTTACATCCCGCCCATCAGCGTAGTAAGGCTCCCGTTTCTCCATGGCCTGTCCTGCATTTCTGGTTTTGACACTTTATTCAGCATGGCCCTTTTGACCGATGGGAAGCGAGACTTCTTTGTAGCGCTGATTTGCCTTTCCAGGTTGCTTGGTTGGCCAAAAAGGGCGTATGCGTTTTTTCCTGAATATATTCAGGAAAAAACGCATACGCCCTTTTTGGCCAAGGGCATCATGGTCGAGGTTTTGCCGCTTTTCCTGTGCTTTAAAGGCGATTCGACTCTACCTCCTGAAATCTGTTTCCTGCAATTCTGCCTTGCTTTCAAATCCTCCTCGTTGCCTTCCCTCAATATATTTGTGGACGAGAGTTATCATTTATAACTCTGCAGGTTTGTGAATTGCAGTGCCCCTGAGCTCGATTTTTCAACTCGTTTTTTTGGGAGCTGGCCGCAAAAGCACAGGATTGCTTCAGGCCCTGTTCTGCTTCCGGGCGGCAGGCTGAGCCTGTGGTTAATTCTTCTTCCTGATGGGAAAATAGAGTGACCTGTGCCTGTCCCAACACCTAGAGCTAGTCTCTCACTGGTTCCCCCTCTTCCCGTTCATCCTCAGGACAAATTGCAACCTGTACGGAACAGGAGGTTGAAGGTGCTGATTCTCGAAGGAGGGAGATTGCTAGTAAAGCGGCTGTAATGGCCAACCCGAGCACAAGGAGATGAGAAATGAGGTGCGTTTTCGAAACCTTTCCCGATCACACGGTGTACCATCTTCTGGGTTTCTCATGCATGTTTTTGTTATAGGAAGATGCCCTTGAACTTGGAGATTTGGGACCCATGGGATGGGTACCACGCAGTATTACTTTAAAGGGCCTGCGTTTCCTCAACAAACCTGACCAAACCTCTCAGCCACAAGAGTGTCCACCCTTATGTCTCAATCAGCTGTGGGTCTAGAGATGGTCAATCCAGGTGGCATCACAGCCCCTGAACGAATATTGTAAGAATTTCTCTCTCTTTCACTGTCTTTGTTTCACGGGTTTTTAAAAGTAATTGCTTTTTATAATGGGGTTTAGCTGCTTTTCACTGCTGTTTTTATGCTGCTTTACACCCACTTGACTCACTTACAGAGAGATATCAATACATAGCTTTGAAGATTCTTCCTAGTCAGATATATTCTTGGGCGGTGAATAGGGGGTTTTTGCGTCCAGTTCACTGAGCAAGGAGTAGGTCTTGTCTATTACATATTGGGTTTATTGAACGGTATCTGAGCTAATTTGAAACCCTTGTTTTCTGCCTCACCCGACCTCACCTTTCCCGTTAAGCAGCCATAGTGTGTTTTGTAAACGTGTGTCTCTGTTCTGTTTTGTAATTCAGTTCAAGTGTAGCGGTTTTTACATTCCCTCTATAAGTGATATCTTATGATAAGTGTCGTTTTCTGGTTGACTTATTTCACTTAGAATCGTCGTACCTAAATCCACTCATCATGCTGCTACTAGCCTTATGACGTTGATTTCCTGGCTGAGTGATATTCCATTGTACATAAGGACCACAACTTCTTTATCCATTTTTTTCTTTCCTGGGATATTTAAGGTGTAACGAAGTGGAGGTTCTTGTCAACAGAGCAGCCCTAAACTTTGGGGTGCCTGTGTCTTGCTGATTTTTACTTTTCCCAATTTATACACCCATGAGTGGAAGTGCCCTATGCTCTCTAAGCTGAGTTTTTTAGAGGTTTCAGGACACACCGTACACTTCTCCAGAGTGGCTGTTGGCAATTTACATCACGCCCATCAGCGTAGCAAGGCTCCCGTTTCTCCATGGCCTGTCCTGCATTTCTGGTTTTGACACTTTATTCAGCATGGCCCTTTTGACCGATGGGAAGCGAGACTTCTTTGTAGCGCTGATTTGCCTTTCCAGGTTGCTTGGTTGGCCAAAAAGGGCGTATGCGTTTTTTCCTGAATATATTCAGGAAAAAACGCATACGCCCTTTTTGGCCAAGGGCATCATGGTCGAGGTTTTGCCGCCTTTCCTGTGCTTTAAAGGCGATTCGAATCTACCTCCTGAAATCTGTTTCCTGCAATTCTGCCTTGCTTTCAAATCCTCTTCGTTGCCTTCCCTCAATATATTTGTGGACGAGAGTTATCATTTCTAACTCTGCAGGTTTGTGAATTGCAGTGCCCCTGAGCTCCATTTTTCAACTCGCTTTCTTCGGAGCTGGCCGCAAAAGCGCAGGATTGCTTCAGGCCCTATTCTGGTTCCGGGCGGCAGGCTGAGCCTGTGGTTAATTCTTCTTCCTGATGGGAAAATAGAGTGACCTGTGCCTGTCCCAACACCTAGAGCTAGTCTCTCATTGGTTCCCCCTCTTCCCGTTCATCCTCAGGACAAATTGCAACCTGTACGGAACAGGAGGTTAAAGGTGCTGATTCTCCACGGAGGGAGATTGCTCGTAAAGCGGCTGTAATGGCGAACCCGAGCACAAGGAGATGAGAAATGAGGTGCGTTGTAGAAACCTTTCCCGATCACACGGTGTACCATCTTCTGGGTTTCTCATGCATGTTTTCGATGTAGGAAGATGCCCTTGAACCTGGAGATTTGGGACCCATGGGATGGGTACCATGCAGTATTACTTTAAAGGGTCTGCGTTTGCTCACCCAACCTCACCAAACCTCTCAGCCCCAAGAGTGTCCACCCTTATGTCTCAATCAGCTGTGGGTCTAGAGATGGTCAATCCAGGTGGCATCACAGCCCCTGAACGAATTTTGTAAGAATTTCTCTCTCTTTCACTGTCTTTGTTTCACGGGATTTTAAAAGTAATTGATTTTTATAATGGGGTTTAGCTGCTTTTCACTGCTCTGTTTATGCTGCTTTACACCCACTTGACTCATTTACAGAGAGATATCAATACATAGCTTTGAAGATTCTTCCTAGTCAGGTATATTCTTGGGCGGTGAATAGGGGGTGTCGAGTCCAGTTCACTGAGCAAGGAGTAGGTCTTGTCTATTACATATTGGGTTTATTGAACGGTATCTGAGCTAATTTGAAACCCTTGTTTTCTGCCTCACCCGACCTCACCTTTCCCGTTAAGCAGCCATAGTGTGTTTTGTAAACGTGTGTCTCTGTTCTGTTTTGTAATTCAGTTCAAGTGTAGCGGTTTTTACATTCCCTCTATAAGTGATATCTTATGATAAGTGTCGTTTTCTGGTTGACTTATTTCACTTAGAATCGTCGTACCTAAATCCACTCATCATGCTGCTACTAGCCTTATGACGTTGATTTCCTGGCTGAGTGATATTCCATTGTACATAAGGACCACAACTTCTTTATCCATTTTTTTCTTTCCTGGGATATTTAAGGTGTAACGAAGTGGAGGTTCTTGTCAACAGAGCAGCCCTAAACTTTGGGGTGCCTGTGTCTTGCTGATTTTTACTTTTCCCAATTTATACACCCATGAGTGGAAGTGCCCTATGCTCTCTAAGCTGAGTTTTTTAGAGGTTTCAGGACACACCGTACACTTCTCCAGAGTGGCTGTTGGCAATTTACATGCCGCCCATCAGCGTAGCAAGGCTCCCGTTTCTCCATGGCCTGTCCTGCATTTCTGGTTTTGACACTTTATTCAGCATGGCCCTTTTGACCGATGGGAAGCGAGACTTCTTTGTAGCGCTGATTTGCCTTTCCAGGTTGCTTGGTTGGCCAAAAAGGGCGTATGCGTTTTTTCCTGAATATATTCAGGAAAAAACGCATACGCCCTTTTTGGCCAAGGGCATCATGGTCGAGGTTTTGCCGCCTTTCCTGTGCTTTAAAGGCGATTCGAATCTACCTCCTGAAATCTGTTTCCTGCAATTCTGCCTTGCTTTCAAATCCTCTTCGTTGCCTTCCCTCAATATATTTGTGGACAAGAGTTATCATTTCTAACTCTGCAGGTTTGTGAATTGCAGTGCCCCTGAGCTCCATTTTTCAACTCGCTTTCTTCGGAGCTGGCCGCAAAAGCGCAGGATTGCTTCAGGCCCTATTCTGGTTCCGGGCGGCAGGCTGAGCCTGTGGTTAATTCTTCTTCCTGATGGGAAAATAGAGTGACCTGTGCCTGTCCCAACACCTAGAGCTAGTCTCTCATTGGTTCCCCCTCTTCCCGTTCATCCTCAGGACAAATTGCAACCTGTACGGAACAGGAGGTTAAAGGTGCTGATTCTCCACGGAGGGAGATTGCTACTAACGCGGCTGGAATGGCGAACCCGAGCACAAGGAGATGAGAAATGAGGTGCGTTTTAGAAACCTTTCCCGATCACACGGTGTACCATCTTCTGGGTTTCTCATGCATGTTTTCGATGTAGGAAGATGCCCTTGAACCTGGAGATTTGGGACCCATGGGATGGGTACCACGCAGTGTTACTTTAAAGGGTCTGCGTTTGCTCACCCAACCTCACCAAAACTCTCAGCCCCAAGAGTGTCCACCCTTATGTCTCAATCAGCTGTGGGTCTAGAGATGGTCAATCCAGGTGGCATCACAGCCCCTGAACGAATTTTGTAAGAATTTCTCTCTCTTTCACTGTCTTTGTTTCACGGGATTTTAAAAGTAATTGATTTTTATAATGGGGTTTAGCTGCTTTTCACTGCTCTGTTTATGCTGCTTTACACCCACTTGACTCATTTACAGAGAGATATCAATACATAGCTTTGAAGATTCTTCCTAGTCAGGTATATTCTTGGGCGGTGAATAGGGGGTGTCGAGTCCAGTTCACTGAGCAAGGAGTAGGTCTTGTCTATTACATATTGGGTTTATGGAACGGTATCTGAGCTAATTTGAAACCCTTGTTTTCTCCCTCACCCGACCTCACCTTTCCCGTTAAGCAGCCATAGTGTGTTTTGTAAACGTGTGACGCTGTTCTGTTTTGTAATTCAGTTCAAGTGTAGCGGTTTTTACATTCCCTCTCTAAGTGATATCTTATGATAAGTGTCTTTTTCTGTGTGACTTATTTCACTTAGAATCGTCGTACCTAAATCCTCTCATCATGCTGCTACTAGCCTTATGACGTTAATTTCATGGCTGAGTGATATGCCATTGTACATAAGGACCACAACTTCCTTATCCATTTTTCTCTTTCCTGGGATATTTAAGGTGTAACGAAGTGGAGGTTCTTGTCAACAGAGCAGCCCTAAACTTTGGGGTGCCTGTGTCTTGCTGATTTTTAGTTTTCCCAATTTATACGCCCATGAGTGGAAGTGCCTTATGCTCTCTATGCTGAGTTCTTTAGATGTTTCAGGAAACACCGTACACTTCTCCAGAGTGGCTGTTGGCAATTTACATCCCGCCCATCAGCGTAGTAAGGCTCCCGTTTCTCCATGGCCTGTCCTGCATTTCTGGTTTTGACACTTTATTCAGCATGGCCCTTTTGACCGATGGGAAGCGAGACTTCTTTGTAGCGCTGATTTGCCTTTCCAGGTTGCTTGGTTGGCCAAAAAGGGCGTATGCGTTTTTTCCTGAATATATTCAGGAAAAAACGCATACGCCCTTTTTGGCCAAGGGCATCATGGTCGAGGTTTTGCCGCTTTTCCTGTGCTTTAAAGGCGATTCGACTCTACCTCCTGAAATCTGTTTCCTGCAATTCTGCCTTGCTTTCAAATCCTCCTCGTTGCCTTCCCTCAATATATTTGTGGACGAGAGTTATCATTTATAACTCTGCAGGTTTGTGAATTGCAGTGCCCCTGAGCTCGATTTTTCAACTCGTTTTTTTGGGAGCTGGCCGCAAAAGCACAGGATTGCTTCAGGCCCTGTTCTGCTTCCGGGCGGCAGGCTGAGCCTGTGGTTAATTCTTCTTCCTGATGGGAAAATAGAGTGACCTGTGCCTGTCCCAACACCTAGAGCTAGTCTCTCACTGGTTCCCCCTCTTCCCGTTCATCCTCAGGACAATTTGCAACCTGTACGGCACAGGAGGTTGAAGGTGCTGATTCTCGAAGGAGGGAGATTGCTAGTAAAGCGGCTGTAATGGCCAACCCGAGCACAAGGAGATGAGAAATGAGGTGCGTTTTCGAAACCTTTCCCGATCACACGGTGTACCATCTTCTGGGTTTCTCATGCATGTTTTTGTTATAGGAAGATGCCCTTGAACTTGGAGATTTGGGACCCATGGGATGGGTACCACGCAGTATTACTTTAAAGGGCCTGCGTTTCCTCAACCAACCTGACCAAACCTCTCAGCCACAAGAGTGTCCACCCTTATGTCTCAATCAGCTGTGGGTCTAGAGATGGTCAATCCAGGTGGCATCACAGCCCCTGAACGAATATTGTAAGAATTTCTCTCTCTTTCACTGTCTTTGTTTCACGGGTTTTTAAAAGTAATTGATTTTTATAATGGGGTTTAGCTGCTTTTCACTGCTGTTTTTATGCTGCTTTACACCCACTTGACTCACTTACAGAGAGATATCAATACATAGCTTTGAAGATTCTTCCTAGTCAGATATATTCTTGGGCGGTGAATAGGGGGTTTTTGCGTCCAGTTCACTGAGCAAGGAGTAGGTCTTGTCTATTACATATTGGGTTTATTGAACGGTATCTGAGCTAATTTGAAACCCTTGTTTTCTGCCTCACCCGACCTCACCTTTCCCGTTAAGCAGCCATAGTGTGTTTTGTAAACGTGTGTCTCTGTTCTGTTTTGTAATTCAGTTCAAGTGTAGCGGTTTTTACATTCCCTCTATAAGTGATATCTTATGATAAGTGTCGTTTTCTGGTTGACTTATTTCACTTAGAATCGTCGTACCTAAATCCACTCATCATGCTGCTACTAGCCTTATGACGTTGATTTCCTGGCTGAGTGATATTCCATTGTACATAAGGACCACAACTTCTTTATCCATTTTTTTCTTTCCTGGGATATTTAAGGTGTAACGAAGTGGAGGTTCTTGTCAACAGAGCAGCCCTAAACTTTGGGGTGCCTGTGTCTTGCTGATTTTTACTTGTCCCAATTTATACACCCATGAGTGGAAGTGCCCTATGCTCTCTAAGCTGAGTTTTTTAGAGGTTTCAGGACACACCGTACACTTCTACAGAGTGGCTGTTGGCAATTTACATCGCGCCCATCAGCGTAGCAAGGCTCCCGTTTCTCCATGGCCTGTCCTGCATTTCTGGTTTTGACACTTTATTCAGCATGGCCCTTTTGACCGATGGGAAGCGAGACTTCTTTGTAGCGCTGATTTGCCTTTCCAGGTTGCTTGGTTGGCCAAAAAGGGCGTATGCGTTTTTTCCTGAATATATTCAGGAAAAAACGCATACGCCCTTTTTGGCCAAGGGCATCATGGTCGAGGTTTTGCCGCCTTTCCTGTGCTTTAAAGGCGATTCGAATCTACCTCCTGAAATCTGTTTCCTGCAATTCTGCCTTGCTTTCAAATCCTCTTCGTTGCCTTCCCTCAATATATTTGTGGACGAGAGTTATCATTTCTAACTCTGCAGGTTTGTGAATTGCAGTGCCCCTGAGCTCCATTTTTCAACTCGCTTTCTTCGGAGCTGGCCGCAAAAGCGCAGGATTGCTTCAGGCCCTATTCTGGTTCCGGGCGGCAGGCTGAGCCTGTGGTTAATTCTTCTTCCTGATGGGAAAATAGAGTGACCTGTGCCTGTCCCAACACCTAGAGCTAGTCTCTCATTGGTTCCCCCTCTTCCCGTTCATCCTCAGGACAAATTGCAACCTGTACGGAACAGGAGGTTAAAGGTGCTGATTCTCCACGGAGGGAGATTGCTACTAACGCGGCTGGAATGGCGAACCCGAGCACAAGGAGATGAGAAATGAGGTGCGTTTTAGAAACCTTTCCCGATCACACGGTGTACCATCTTCTGGGTTTCTCATGCATGTTTTCGATGTAGGAAGATGCCCTTGAACTTGGAGATTTGGGACCCATGGGATGGGTACCACGCAGTATTACTTTAAAGGGCCTGCGTTTCCTCAACCAACCTGACCAAACCTCTCAGCCACAAGAGTGTCCACCCTTATGTCTCAATCAGCTGTGGGTCTAGAGATGGTCAATCCAGGTGGCATCACAGCCCCTGAACGAATATTGTAAGAATTTCTCTCTCTTTCACTGTCTTTGTTTCACGGGTTTTTAAAAGTAATTGATTTTTATAATGGGGTTTAGCTGCTTTTCACTGCTGTTTTTATGCTGCTTTACACCCACTTGACTCACTTACAGAGAGATATCAATACATAGCTTTGAAGATTCTTCCTAGTCAGATATATTCTTGGGCGGTGAATAGGGGGTTTTTGCGTCCAGTTCACTGAGCAAGGAGTAGGTCTTGTCTATTACATATTGGGTTTATTGAACGGTATCTGAGCTAATTTGAAACCCTTGTTTTCTGCCTCACCCGACCTCACCTTTCCCGTTAAGCAGCCATAGTGTGTTTTGTAAACGTGTGTCTCTGTTCTGTTTTGTAATTCAGTTCAAGTGTAGCGGTTTTTACATTCCCTCTATAAGTGATATCTTATGATAAGTGTCGTTTTCTGGTTGACTTATTTCACTTAGAATCGTCGTACCTAAATCCACTCATCATGCTGCTACTAGCCTTATGACGTTGATTTCCTGGCTGAGTGATATTCCATTGTACATAAGGACCACAACTTCTTTATCCATTTTTTTCTTTCCTGGGATATTTAAGGTGTAACGAAGTGGAGGTTCTTGTCAACAGAGCAGCCCTAAACTTTGGGGTGCCTGTGTCTTGCTGATTTTTACTTTTCCCAATTTATACACCCATGAGTGGAAGTGCCCTATGCTCTCTAAGCTGAGTTTTTTAGAGGTTTCAGGACACACCGTACACTTCTCCAGAGTGGCTGTTGGCAATTTACATGCCGCCCATCAGCGTAGCAAGGCTCCCGTTTCTCCATGGCCTGTCCTGCATTTCTGGTTTTGACACTTTATTCAGCATGGCCCTTTTGACCGATGGGAAGCGAGACTTCTTTGTAGCGCTGATTTGCCTTTCCAGGTTGCTTGGTTGGCCAAAAAGGGCGTATGCGTTTTTTCCTGAATATATTCAGGAAAAAACGCATACGCCCTTTTTGGCCAAGGGCATCATGGTCGAGGTTTTGCCGCCTTTCCTGTGCTTTAAAGGCGATTCGAATCTACCTCCTGAAATCTGTTTCCTGCAATTCTGCCTTGCTTTCAAATCCTCTTCGTTGCCTTCCCTCAATATATTTGTGGACAAGAGTTATCATTTCTAACTCTGCAGGTTTGTGAATTGCAGTGCCCCTGAGCTCTATTTTTCAACTCGCTTTCTTCGGAGCTGGCCGCAAAAGCGCAGGATTGCTTCAGGCCCTATTCTGGTTCCGGGCGGCAGGCTGAGCCTGTGGTTAATTCTTCTTCCTGATGGGAAAATAGAGTGACCTGTGCCTGTCCCAACACCTAGAGCTAGTCTCTCATTGGTTCCCCCTCTTCCCGTTCATCCTCAGGACAAATTGCAACCTGTACGGAACAGGAGGTTAAAGGTGCTGATTCTCCACGGAGGGAGATTGCTACTAACGCGGCTGGAATGGCGAACCCGAGCACAAGGAGATGAGAAATGAGGTGCGTTTTAGAAACCTTTCCCGATCACACGGTGTACCATCTTCTGGGTTTCTCATGCATGTTTTCGATGTAGGAAGATGCCCTTGAACCTGGAGATTTGGGACCCATGGGATGGGTACCACGCAGTGTTACTTTAAAGGGTCTGCGTTTGCTCACCCAACCTCACCAAAACTCTCAGCCCCAAGAGTGTCCACCCTAATCTCTCAATCAGCTGTGGGTCTAGAGATGGTCAATCCAGGTGGCATCACAGCCCCTGAACGAATTTTGTAAGAATTTCTCTCTCTTTCACTGTCTTTGTTTCACGGGATTTTAAAAGTAATTGATTTTTATAATGGGGTTTAGCTGCTTTTCACTGCTCTGTTTATGCTGCTTTACACCCACTTGACTCATTTACAGAGAGATATCAATACATAGCTTTGAAGATTCTTCCTAGTCAGGTATATTCTTGGGCGGTGAATAGGGGGTGTCGAGTCCAGTTCACTGAGCAAGGAGTAGGTCTTGTCTATTACATATTGGGTTTATGGAACGGTATCTGAGCTAATTTGAAACCCTTGTTTTCTCCCTCACCCGACCTCACCTTTCCCGTTAAGCAGCCATAGTGTGTTTTGTAAACGTGTGACGCTGTTCTGTTTTGTAATTCAGTTCAAGTGTAGCGGTTTTTACATTCCCTCTCTAAGTGATATCTTATGATAAGTGTCTTTTTCTGTGTGACTTATTTCACTTAGAATCGTCGTACCTAAATCCTCTCATCATGCTGCTACTAGCCTTATGACGTTAATTTCATGGCTGAGTGATATGCCATTGTACATAAGGACCACAACTTCCTTATCCATTTTTCTCTTTCCTGGGATATTTAAGGTGTAACGAAGTGGAGGTTCTTGTCAACAGAGCAGCCCTAAACTTTGGGGTGCCTGTGTCTTGCTGATTTTTAGTTTTCCCAATTTATACGCCCATGAGTGGAAGTGCCTTATGCTCTCTATGCTGAGTTCTTTAGATGTTTCAGGAAACACCGTACACTTCTCCAGAGTGGCTGTTGGCAATTTACATCCCGCCCATCAGCGTAGTAAGGCTCCCGTTTCTCCATGGCCTGTCCTGCATTTCTGGTTTTGACACTTTATTCAGCATGGCCCTTTTGACCGATGGGAAGCGAGACTTCTTTGTAGCGCTGATTTGCCTTTCCAGGTTGCTTGGTTGGCCAAAAAGGGCGTATGCGTTTTTTCCTGAATATATTCAGGAAAAAACGCATACGCCCTTTTTGGCCAAGGGCATCATGGTCGAGGTTTTGCCGCTTTTCCTGTGCTTTAAAGGCGATTCGACTCTACCTCCTGAAATCTGTTTCCTGCAATTCTGCCTTGCTTTCAAATCCTCCTCGTTGCCTTCCCTCAATATATTTGTGGACGAGAGTTATCATTTATAACTCTGCAGGTTTGTGAATTGCAGTGCCCCTGAGCTCGATTTTTCAACTCGTTTTTTTGGGAGCTGGCCGCAAAAGCACAGGATTGCTTCAGGCCCTGTTCTGCTTCCGGGCGGCAGGCTGAGCCTGTGGTTAATTCTTCTTCCTGATGGGAAAATAGAGTGACCTGTGCCTGTCCCAACACCTAGAGCTAGTCTCTCACTGGTTCCCCCTCTTCCCGTTCATCCTCAGGACAATTTGCAACCTGTACGGCACAGGAGGTTGAAGGTGCTGATTCTCGAAGGAGGGAGATTGCTAGTAAAGCGGCTGTAATGGCCAACCCGAGCACAAGGAGATGAGAAATGAGGTGCGTTTTCGAAACCTTTCCCGATCACACGGTGTACCATCTTCTGGGTTTCTCATGCATGTTTTTGTTATAGGAAGATGCCCTTGAACTTGGAGATTTGGGACCCATGGGATGGGTACCACGCAGTATTACTTTAAAGGGCCTGCGTTTCCTCAACCAACCTGACCAAACCTCTCAGCCACAAGAGTGTCCACCCTTATGTCTCAATCAGCTGTGGGTCTAGAGATGGTCAATCCAGGTGGCATCACAGCCCCTGAACGAATATTGTAAGAATTTCTCTCTCTTTCACTGTCTTTGTTTCACGGGTTTTTAAAAGTAATTGATTTTTATAATGGGGTTTAGCTGCTTTTCACTGCTGTTTTTATGCTGCTTTACACCCACTTGACTCACTTACAGAGAGATATCAATACATAGCTTTGAAGATTCTTCCTAGTCAGATATATTCTTGGGCGGTGAATAGGGGGTTTTTGCGTCCAGTTCACTGAGCAAGGAGTAGGTCTTGTCTATTACATATTGGGTTTATTGAACGGTATCTGAGCTAATTTGAAACCCTTGTTTTCTGCCTCACCCGACCTCACCTTTCCCGTTAAGCAGCCATAGTGTGTTTTGTAAACGTGTGTCTCTGTTCTGTTTTGTAATTCAGTTCAAGTGTAGCGGTTTTTACATTCCCTCTATAAGTGATATCTTATGATAAGTGTCGTTTTCTGGTTGACTTATTTCACTTAGAATCGTCGTACCTAAATCCACTCATCATGCTGCTACTAGCCTTATGACGTTGATTTCCTGGCTGAGTGATATTCCATTGTACATAAGGACCACAACTTCTTTATCCATTTTTTTCTTTCCTGGGATATTTAAGGTGTAACGAAGTGGAGGTTCTTGTCAACAGAGCAGCCCTAAACTTTGGGGTGCCTGTGTCTTGCTGATTTTTACTTGTCCCAATTTATACACCCATGAGTGGAAGTGCCCTATGCTCTCTAAGCTGAGTTTTTTAGAGGTTTCAGGACACACCGTACACTTCTACAGAGTGGCTGTTGGCAATTTACATCGCGCCCATCAGCGTAGCAAGGCTCCCGTTTCTCCATGGCCTGTCCTGCATTTCTGGTTTTGACACTTTATTCAGCATGGCCCTTTTGACCGATGGGAAGCGAGACTTCTTTGTAGCGCTGATTTGCCTTTCCAGGTTGCTTGGTTGGCCAAAAAGGGCGTATGCGTTTTTTCCTGAATATATTCAGGAAAAAACGCATACGCCCTTTTTGGCCAAGGGCATCATGGTCGAGGTTTTGCCGCCTTTCCTGTGCTTTAAAGGCGATTCGAATCTACCTCCTGAAATCTGTTTCCTGCAATTCTGCCTTGCTTTCAAATCCTCTTCGTTGCCTTCCCTCAATATATTTGTGGACGAGAGTTATCATTTCTAACTCTGCAGGTTTGTGAATTGCAGTGCCCCTGAGCTCCATTTTTCAACTCGCTTTCTTCGGAGCTGGCCGCAAAAGCGCAGGATTGCTTCAGGCCCTATTCTGGTTCCGGGCGGCAGGCTGAGCCTGTGGTTAATTCTTCTTCCTGATGGGAAAATAGAGTGACCTGTGCCTGTCCCAACACCTAGAGCTAGTCTCTCATTGGTTCCCCCTCTTCCCGTTCATCCTCAGGACAAATTGCAACCTGTACGGAACAGGAGGTTAAAGGTGCTGATTCTCCACGGAGGGAGATTGCTACTAACGCGGCTGGAATGGCGAACCCGAGCACAAGGAGATGAGAAATGAGGTGCGTTTTAGAAACCTTTCCCGATCACACGGTGTACCATCTTCTGGGTTTCTCATGCATGTTTTCGATGTAGGAAGATGCCCTTGAACTTGGAGATTTGGGACCCATGGGATGGGTACCACGCAGTATTACTTTAAAGGGCCTGCGTTTCCTCAACCAACCTGACCAAACCTCTCAGCCACAAGAGTGTCCACCCTTATGTCTCAATCAGCTGTGGGTCTAGAGATGGTCAATCCAGGTGGCATCACAGCCCCTGAACGAATATTGTAAGAATTTCTCTCTCTTTCACTGTCTTTGTTTCACGGGTTTTTAAAAGTAATTGATTTTTATAATGGGGTTTAGCTGCTTTTCACTGCTGTTTTTATGCTGCTTTACACCCACTTGACTCACTTACAGAGAGATATCAATACATAGCTTTGAAGATTCTTCCTAGTCAGATATATTCTTGGGCGGTGAATAGGGGGTTTTTGCGTCCAGTTCACTGAGCAAGGAGTAGGTCTTGTCTATTACATATTGGGTTTATTGAACGGTATCTGAGCTAATTTGAAACCCTTGTTTTCTGCCTCACCCGACCTCACCTTTCCCGTTAAGCAGCCATAGTGTGTTTTGTAAACGTGTGTCTCTGTTCTCTTTTGTAATTCAGTTCAAGTGTAGCGGTTTTTACATTCCCTCTATAAGTGATATCTTATGATAAGTGTCGTTTTCTGGTTGACTGATTTCACTTAGAATCGTCGTACCTAAATCCACTCATCATGCTGCTACTAGCCTTATGACGTTGATTTCCTGGCTGAGTGATATTCCATTGTACATAAGGACCACAACTTCTTTATCCATTTTTTTCTTTCCTGGGATATTTAAGGTGTAACGAAGTGGAGGTTCTTGTCAACAGAGCAGCCCTAAACTTTGGGGTGCCTGTGTCTTGCTGATTTTTACTTGTCCCAATTTATACACCCATGAGTGGAAGTGCCCTATGCTCTCTAAGCTGAGTTTTTTAGAGGTTTCAGGACACACCGTACACTTCTACAGAGTGGCTGTTGGCAATTTACATCGCGCCCATCAGCGTAGCAAGGCTCCCGTTTCTCCATGGCCTGTCCTGCATTTCTGGTTTTGACACTTTATTCAGCATGGCCCTTTTGACCGATGGGAAGCGAGACTTCTTTGTAGCGCTGATTTGCCTTTCCAGGTTGCTTGGTTGGCCAAAAAGGGCGTATGCGTTTTTTCCTGAATATATTCAGGAAAAAACGCATACGCCCTTTTTGGCCAAGGGCATCATGGTCGAGGTTTTGCCGCCTTTCCTGTGCTTTAAAGGCGATTCGAATCTACCTCCTGAAATCTGTTTCCTGCAATTCTGCCTTGCTTTCAAATCCTCTTCGTTGCCTTCCCTCAATATATTTGTGGACGAGAGTTATCATTTCTAACTCTGCAGGTTTGTGAATTGCAGTGCCCCTGAGCTCCATTTTTCAACTCGCTTTCTTCGGAGCTGGCCGCAAAAGCGCAGGATTGCTTCAGGCCCTATTCTGGTTCCGGGCGGCAGGCTGAGCCTGTGGTTAATTCTTCTTCCTGATGGGAAAATAGAGTGACCTGTGCCTGTCCCAACACCTAGAGCTAGTCTCTCATTGGTTCCCCCTCTTCCCGTTCATCCTCAGGACAAATTGCAACCTGTACGGAACAGGAGGTTAAAGGTGCTGATTCTCCACGGAGGGAGATTGCTACTAACGCGGCTGGAATGGCGAACCCGAGCACAAGGAGATGAGAAATGAGGTGCGTTTTAGAAACCTTTCCCGATCACACGGTGTACCATCTTCTGGGTTTCTCATGCATGTTTTCGATGTAGGAAGATGCCCTTGAACTTGGAGATTTGGGACCCATGGGATGGGTACCACGCAGTATTACTTTAAAGGGCCTGCGTTTCCTCAACCAACCTGACCAAACCTCTCAGCCACAAGAGTGTCCACCCTTATGTCTCAATCAGCTGTGGGTCTAGAGATGGTCAATCCAGGTGGCATCACAGCCCCTGAACGAATATTGTAAGAATTTCTCTCTCTTTCACTGTCTTTGTTTCACGGGTTTTTAAAAGTAATTGATTTTTATAATGGGGTTTAGCTGCTTTTCACTGCTGTTTTTATGCTGCTTTACACCCACTTGACTCACTTACAGAGAGATATCAATACATAGCTTTGAAGATTCTTCCTAGTCAGATATATTCTTGGGCGGTGAATAGGGGGTTTTTGCGTCCAGTTCACTGAGCAAGGAGTAGGTCTTGTCTATTACATATTGGGTTTATTGAACGGTATCTGAGCTAATTTGAAACCCTTGTTTTCTGCCTCACCCGACCTCACCTTTCCCGTTAAGCAGCCATAGTGTGTTTTGTAAACGTGTGTCTCTGTTCTCTTTTGTAATTCAGTTCAAGTGTAGCGGTTTTTACATTCCCTCTATAAGTGATATCTTATGATAAGTGTCGTTTTCTGGTTGACTTATTTCACTTAGAATCGTCGTACCTAAATCCACTCATCATGCTGCTACTAGCCTTATGACGTTGATTTCCTGGCTGAGTGATATTCCATTGTACATAAGGACCACAACTTCTTTATCCATTTTTTTCTTTCCTGGGATATTTAAGGTGTAACGAAGTGGAGGTTCTTGTCAACAGAGCAGCCCTAAACTTTGGGGTGCCTGTGTCTTGCTGATTTTTACTTTTCCCAATTTATACACCCATGAGTGGAAGTGCCCTATGCTCTCTAAGCTGAGTTTTTTAGAGGTTTCAGGACACACCGTACACTTCTCCAGAGTGGCTGTTGGCAATTTACATCGCGCCCATCAGCGTAGCAAGGCTCCCGTTTCTCCATGGCCTGTCCTGCATTTCTGGTTTTGACACTTTATTCAGCATGGCCCTTTTGACCGATGGGAAGCGAGACTTCTTTGTAGCGCTGATTTGCCTTTCCAGGTTGCTTGGTTGGCCAAAAAGGGCGTATGCGTTTTTTCCTGAATATATTCAGGAAAAAACGCATAAGCCCTTTTTGGCCAAGGGCATCATGGTCGAGGTTTTGCCGCCTTTCCTGTGCTTTAAAGGCGATTCGAATCTACCTCCTGAAATCTGTTTCCTGCAATTCTGCCTTGCTTTCAAATCCTCTTCGTTGCCTTCCCTCAATATATTTGTGGACGAGAGTTATCATTTCTAACTCTGCAGGTTTGTGAATTGCAGTGCCCCTGAGCTCCATTTTTCAACTCGCTTTCTTCAGAGCTGGCCGCAAAAGCGCAGGATTGCTTCAGGCCCTATTCTGGTTCCGGGCGGCAGGCTGAGCCTGTGGTTAATTCTTCTTCCTGATGGGAAAATAGAGTGACCTGTGCCTGTCCCAACACCTAGAGCTAGTCTCTCATTGGTTCCCCCTCTTCCCGTTCATCCTCAGGACAAATTGCAACCTGTACGGAACAGGAGGTTAAAGGTGCTGATTCTCCACGGAGGGAGATTGCTACTAACGCGGCTGGAATGGCGAACCCGAGCACAAGGAGATGAGAAATGAGGTGCGTTTTAGAAACCTTTCCCGATCACACGGTGTACCATCTTCTGGGTTTCTCATGCATGTTTTCGATGTAGGAAGATGCCCTTGAACCTGGAGATTTGGGACCCATGGGATGGGTACCACGCAGTGTTACTTTAAAGGGTCTGCGTTTGCTCACCCAACCTCACCAAAACTCTCAGCCCCAAGAGTGTCCACCCTTATGTCTCAATCAGCTGTGGGTCTAGAGATGGTCAATCCAGGTGGCATCACAGCCCCTGAACGAATTTTGTAAGAATTTCTCTCTCTTTCACTGTCTTTGTTTCACGGGATTTTAAAAGTAATTGATTTTTATAATGGGGTTTAGCTGCTTTTCACTGCTCTGTTTATGCTGCTTTACACCCACTTGACTCATTTACAGAGAGATATCAATACATAGCTTTGAAGATTCTTCCTAGTCAGGTATATTCTTGGGCGGTGAATAGGGGGTGTCGAGTCCAGTTCACTGAGCAAGGAGTAGGTCTTGTCTATTACATATTGGGTTTATGGAACGGTATCTGAGCTAATTTGAAACCCTTGTTTTCTCCCTCACCCGACCTCACCTTTCCCGTTAAGCAGCCATAGTGTGTTTTGTAAACGTGTGACGCTGTTCTGTTTTGTAATTCAGTTCAAGTGTAGCGGTTTTTACATTCCCTCTCTAAGTGATATCTTATGATAAGTGTCGTTTTCTGGTTGACTTATTTCACTTAGAATCGTCGTACCTAAATCCTCTCATCATGCTGCTACTAGCCTTATGACGTTAATTTCATGGCTGAGTGATATGCCATTGTACATAAGGACCACAACTTCCTTATCCATTTTTCTCTTTCCTGGGATATTTAAGGTGTAACGAAGTGGAGGTTCTTGTCAACAGAGCAGCCCTAAACTTTGGGGTGCCTGTGTCTTGCTGATTTTTAGTTTTCCCAATTTATACGCCCATGAGTGGAAGTGCCTTATGCTCTCTATGCTGAGTTCTTTAGATGTTTCAGGACACACCGTACACTTCTCCAGAGTGGCTGTTGGCAATTTACATCCCGCCCATCAGCGTAGTAAGGCTCCCGTTTCTCCATGGCCTGTCCTGCATTTCTGGTTTTGACACTTTATTCAGCATGGCCCTTTTGTCCGATGGGAAGCGAGACTTCTTTGTAGCGCTGATTTGCCTTTCCAGGTTGCTTGGTTGGCCAAAAAGGGCGTATGCGTTTTTTCCTGAATATATTCAGGAAAAAACGCATACGCCCTTTTTGGCCAAGGGCATCATGGTCGAGGTTTTGCCGCTTTTCCTGTGCTTTAAAGGCGATTCGACTCTACCTCCTGAAATCTGTTTCCTGCAATTCTGCCTTGCTTTCAAATCCTCCTCGTTGCCTTCCCTCAATATATTTGTGGACGAGAGTTATCATTTATAACTCTGCAGGTTTGTGAATTGCAGTGCCCCTGAGCTCGATTTTTCAACTCGTTTTTTTGGGAGCTGGCCGCAAAAGCACAGGATTGCTTCAGGCCCTGTTCTGCTTCCGGGCGGCAGGCTGAGCCTGTGGTTAATTCTTCTTCCTGATGGGAAAATAGAGTGACCTGTGCCTGTCCCAACACCTAGAGCTAGTCTCTCACTGGTTCCCCCTCTTCCCGTTCATCCTCAGGACAATTTGCAACCTGTACGGCACAGGAGGTTGAAGGTGCTGATTCTCGAAGGAGGGAGATTGCTAGTAAAGCGGCTGTAATGGCCAACCCGAGCACAAGGAGATGAGAAATGAGGTGCGTTTTCGAAACCTTTCCCGATCACACGGTGTACCATCTTCTGGGTTTCTCATGCATGTTTTTGTTATAGGAAGATGCCCTTGAACTTGGAGATTTGGGACCCATGGGATGGGTACCACGCAGTATTACTTTAAAGGGCCTGCGTTTCCTCAACCAACCTGACCAAACCTCTCAGCCACAAGAGTGTCCACCCTTATGTCTCAATCAGCTGTGGGTCTAGAGATGGTCAATCCAGGTGGCATCACAGCCCCTGAACGAATATTGTAAGAATTTCTCTCTCTTTCACTGTCTTTGTTTCACGGGTTTTTAAAAGTAATTGATTTTTATAATGGGGTTTAGCTGCTTTTCACTGCTGTTTTTATGCTGCTTTACACCCACTTGACTCACTTACAGAGAGATATCAATACATAGCTTTGAAGATTCTTCCTAGTCAGATATATTCTTGGGCGGTGAATAGGGGGTTTTTGCGTCCAGTTCACTGAGCAAGGAGTAGGTCTTGTCTATTACATATTGGGCTTATTGAACGGTATCTGAGCTAATTTGAAACCCTTGTTTTCTGCCTCACCCGACCTCACCTTTCCCGTTAAGCAGCCATAGTGTGTTTTGTAAACGTGTGTCTCTGTTCTGTTTTGTAATTCAGTTCAAGTGTAGCGGTTTTTACATTCCCTCTATAAGTGATATCTTATGATAAGTGTCGTTTTCTGGTTGACTTATTTCACTTAGAATCGTCGTACCTAAATCCACTCATCATGCTGCTACTAGCCTTATGACGTTGATTTCCTGGCTGAGTGATATTCCATTGTACATAAGGACCACAACTTCTTTATCCATTTTTTTCTTTCCTGGGATATTTAAGGTGTAACGAAGTGGAGGTTCTTGTCAACAGAGCAGCCCTAAACTTTGGGGTGCCTGTGTCTTGCTGATTTTTACTTTTCCCAATTTATACACCCATGAGTGGAAGTGCCCTATGCTCTCTAAGCTGAGTTTTTTAGAGGTTTCAGGACACACCGTACACTTCTCCAGAGTGGCTGTTGGCAATTTACATCACGCCCATCAGCGTAGCAAGGCTCCCGTTTCTCCATGGCCTGTCCTGCATTTCTGGTTTTGACACTTTATTCAGCATGGCCCTTTTGACCGATGGGAAGCGAGACTTCTTTGTAGCGCTGATTTGCCTTTCCAGGTTGCTTGGTTGGCCAAAAAGGGCGTATGCGTTTTTTCCTGAATATATTCAGGAAAAAACGCATACGCCCTTTTTGGCCAAGGGCATCATGGTCGAGGTTTTGCCGCCTTTCCTGTGCTTTAAAGGCGATTCGAATCTACCTCCTGAAATCTGTTTCCTGCAATTCTGCCTTGCTTTCAAATCCTCTTCGTTGCCTTCCCTCAATATATTTGTGGACGAGAGTTATCATTTCTAACTCTGCAGGTTTGTGAATTGCAGTGCCCCTGAGCTCCATTTTTCAACTCGCTTTCTTCAGAGCTGGCCGCAAAAGCGCAGGATTGCTTCAGGCCCTATTCTGGTTCCGGGCGGCAGGCTGAGCCTGTGGTTAATTCTTCTTCCTGATGGGAAAATAGAGTGACCTGTGCCTGTCCCAACACCTAGAGCTAGTCTCTCATTGGTTCCCCCTCTTCCCGTTCATCCTCAGGACAAATTGCAACCTGTACGGAACAGGAGGTTAAAGGTGCTGATTCTCCACGGAGGGAGATTGCTACTAACGTGGCTGGAATGGCGAACCCGAGCACAAGGCGATGAGAAATGAGGTGCGTTTTAGAAACCTTTCCCGATCACACGGTGTACCATCTTCTGGGTTTCTCATGCATGTTTTCGATGTAGGAAGATGCCCTTGAACCTGGAGATTTGGGACCCATGGGATGGGTACCATGCAGTATTACTTTAAAGGGTCTGCGTTTGCTCACCCAACCTCACCAAACCTCTCAGCCCCAAGAGTGTCCACCCTTATGTCTCAATCAGCTGTGGGTCTAGAGATGGTCAATCCAGGTGGCATCACAGCCCCTGAACGAATTTTGTAAGAATTTCTCTCTCTTTCACTGTCTTTGTTTCACGGGATTTTAAAAGTAATTGATTTTTATAATGGGGTTTAGCTGCTTTTCACTGCTCTGTTTATGCTGCTTTACACCCACTTGACTCATTTACAGAGAGATATCAATACATAGCTTTGAAGATTCTTCCTAGTCAGGTATATTCTTGGGCGGTGAATAGGGGGTGTCGAGTCCAGTTCACTGAGCAAGGAGTAGGTCTTGTCTATTACATATTGGGTTTATTGAACGGTATCTGAGCTAATTTGAAACCCTTGTTTTCTGCCTCACCCGACCTCACCTTTCCCGTTAAGCAGCCATAGTGTGTTTTGTAAACGTGTGTCTCTGTTCTGTTTTGTAATTCAGTTCAAGTGTAGCGGTTTTTACATTCCCTCTATAAGTGATATCTTATGATAAGTGTCGTTTTCTGGTTGACTTATTTCACTTAGAATCGTCGTACCTAAATCCACTCATCATGCTGCTACTAGCCTTATGACGTTGATTTCTTGGCTGAGTGATATTCCATTGTACATAAGGACCACAACTTCTTTATCCATTTTTTTCTTTCCTGGGATATTTAAGGTGTAACGAAGTGGAGGTTCTTGTCAACAGAGCAGCCCTAAACTTTGGGGTGCCTGTGTCTTGCTGATTTTTACTTTTCCCAATTTATACACCCATGAGTGGAAGTGCCCTATGCTCTCTAAGCTGAGTTTTTTAGAGGTTTCAGGACACACCGTACACTTCTCCAGAGTGTCTGTTGGCAATTTACATCCCGCCCATCAGCGTAGCAAGGCTCCCGTTTCTCCATGGCCTGTCCTGCATTTCTGGTTTTGACACTTTATTCAGCATGGCCCTTTTGACCGATGGGAAGCGAGACTTCTTTGTAGCGCTGATTTGCCTTTCCAGGTTGCTTGGTTGGCCAAAAAGGGCGTATGCGTTTTTTCCTGAATATATTCAGGAAAAAACGCATACGCCCTTTTTGGCCAAGGGCATCATGGTCGAGGTTTTGCCGCCTTTCCTGTGCTTTAAAGGCGATTCGAATCTACCTCCTGAAATCTGTTTCCTGCAATTCTGCCTTGCTTTCAAATCCTCTTCGTTGCCTTCCCTCAATGTATTTGTGGACAAGAGTTATCATTTCTAACTCTGCAGGTTTGTGAATTGCAGTGCCCCTGAGCTCCATTTTTCAACTCGCTTTCTTCGGAGCTGGCCGCAAAAGCGCAGGATTGCTTCAGGCCCTATTCTGGTTCCGGGCGGCAGGCTGAGCCTGTGGTTAATTCTTCTTCCTGATGGGAAAATAGAGTGACCTGTGCCTGTCCCAACACCTAGAGCTAGTCTCTCATTGGTTCCCCCTCTTCCCGTTCATCCTCAGGACAAATTGCAACCTGTACGGAACAGGAGGTTAAAGGTGCTGATTCTCCACGGAGGGAGATTGCTACTAACGCGGCTGGAATGGCGAACCCGAGCACAAGGAGATGAGAAATGAGGTGCGTTTTAGAAACCTTTCCCGATCACACGGTGTACCATCTTCTGGGTTTCTCATGCATGTTTTCGATGTAGGAAGATGCCCTTGAACCTGGAGATTTGGGACCCATGGGATGGGTACCACGCAGTGTTACTTTAAAGGGTCTGCGTTTGCTCACCCAACCTCACCAAACCTCTCAGCCCCAAGAGTGTCCACCCTTATGTCTCAATCAGCTGTGGGTCTAGAGATGGTCAATCCAGGTGGCATCACAGCCCCTGAACGAATTTTGTAAGAATTTCTCTCTCTTTCACTGTCTTTGTTTCACGGGATTTTAAAAGTAATTGATTTTTATAATGGGGTTTAGCTGCTTTTCACTGCTCTGTTTATGCTGCTTTACACCCACTTGACTCATTTACAGAGAGATATCAATACATAGCTTTGAAGATTCTTCCTAGTCAGGTATATTCTTGGGCGGTGAATAGGGGGTGTCGAGTCCAGTTCACTGAGCAAGGAGTAGGTCTTGTCTATTACATATTGGGTTTATGGAACGGTATCTGAGCTAATTTGAAACCCTTGTTTTCTCCCTCACCCGACCTCACCTTTCCCGTTAAGCAGCCATAGTGTGTTTTGTAAACGTGTGACGCTGTTCTGTTTTGTAATTCAGTTCAAGTGTAGCGGTTTTTACATTCCCTCTCTAAGTGATATCTTATGATAAGTGTCTTTTTCTGTGTGACTTATTTCACTTAGAATCGTCGTACCTAAATCCTCTCATCATGCTGCTACTAGCCTTATGACGTTAATTTCATGGCTGAGTGATATGCCATTGTACATAAGGACCACAACTTCCTTATCCATTTTTCTCTTTCCTGGGATATTTAAGGTGTAACGAAGTGGAGGTTCTTGTCAACAGAGCAGCCCTAAACTTTGGGGTGCCTGTGTCTTGCTGATTTTTAGTTTTCCCAATTTATACGCCCATGAGTGGAAGTGCCTTATGCTCTCTATGCTGAGTTCTTTAGATGTTTCAGGAAACACCGTACACTTCTCCAGAGTGGCTGTTGGCAATTTACATCCCACCCATCAGCGTAGTAAGGCTCCCGTTTCTCCATGGCCTGTCCTGCATTTCTGGTTTTGACACTTTATTCAGCATGGCCCTTTTGACCGATGGGAAGCGAGACTTCTTTGTAGCGCTGATTTGCCTTTCCAGGTTGCTTGGTTGGCCAAAAAGGGCGTATGCGTTTTTTCCTGAATATATTCAGGAAAAAACGCATACGCCCTTTTTGGCCAAGGGCATCATGGTCGAGGTTTTGCCGCTTTTCCTGTGCTTTAAAGGCGATTCGACTCTACCTCCTGAAATCTGTTTCCTGCAATTCTGCCTTGCTTTCAAATCCTCCTCGTTGCCTTCCCTCAATATATTTGTGGACGAGAGTTATCATTTCTAACTCTGCAGGTTTGTGAATTGCAGTGCCCCTGAGCTCGATTTTTCAACTCGTTTTTTTGGGAGCTGGCCGCAAAAGCACAGGATTGCTTCAGGCCCTGTTCTGCTTCCGGGCGGCAGGCTGAGCCTGTGGTTAATTCTTCTTCCTGATGGGAAAATAGAGTGACCTGTGCCTGTCCCAACACCTAGAGCTAGTCTCTCACTGGTTCCCCCTCTTCCCGTTCATCCTCAGGACAATTTGCAACCTGTACGGAACAGGAGGTTGAAGGTGCTGATTCTCGAAGGAGGGAGATTGCTAGTAAAGCGGCTGTAATGGCCAACCCGAGCACAAGGAGATGAGAAATGAGGTGCGTTTTCGAAACCTTTCCCGATCACACGGTGTACCATCTTCTGGGTTTCTCATGCATGTTTTTGTTATAGGAAGATGCCCTTGAACTTGGAGATTTGGGACCCATGGGATGGGTACCACGCAGTATTACTTTAAAGGGCCTGCGTTTCCTCAACCAACCTGACCAAACCTCTCAGCCCCAAGAGTGTCCACCCTTATGTCTCAATCAGCTGTGGGTCTAGAGATGGTCAATCCAGGTGGCATCACAGCCCCTGAACGAATATTGTAAGAATTTCTCTCTCTTTCACTGTCTTTGTTTCACGGGTTTTTAAAAGTAATTGATTTTTATAATGGGGTTTAGCTGCTTTTCACTGCTGTTTTTATGCTGCTTTACACCCACTTGACTCACTTACAGAGAGATATCAATACATAGCTTTGAAGATTCTTCCTAGTCAGATATATTCTTGGGCGGTGAATAGGGGGTTTTTGCGTCCAGTTCACTGAGCAAGGAGTAGGTCTTGTCTATTACATATTGGGTTTATTGAACGGTATCTGAGCTAATTTGAAACCCTTGTTTTCTGCCTCACCCGACCTCACCTTTCCCGTTAAGCAGCCATAGTGTGTTTTGTAAACGTGTGTCTCTGTTCTGTTTTGTAATTCAGTTCAAGTGTAGCGGTTTTTACATTCCCTCTATAAGTGATATCTTATGATAAGTGTCGTTTTCTGGTTGACTTATTTCACTTAGAATCGTCGTACCTAAATCCACTCATCATGCTGCTACTAGCCTTATGACGTTGATTTCCTGGCTGAGTGATATTCCATTGTACATAAGGACCACAACTTCTTTATCCATTTTTTTCTTTCCTGGGATATTTAAGGTGTAACGAAGTGGAGGTTCTTGTCAACAGAGCAGCCCTAAACTTTGGGGTGCCTGTGTCTTGCTGATTTTTACTTTTCCCAATTTATACACCCATGAGTGGAAGTGCCCTATGCTCTCTAAGCTGAGTTTTTTAGAGGTTTCAGGACACACCGTACACTTCTCCAGAGTGGCTGTTGGCAATTTACATCCCGCCCATCAGCGTAGCAAGGCTCCCGTTTCTCCATGGCCTGTCCTGCATTTCTGGTTTTGACACTTTATTCAGCATGGCCCTTTTGACCAATGGGAAGCGAGACTTCTTTGTAGCGCTGATTTGCCTTTCCAGGTTGCTTGGTTGGCCAAAAAGGGCGTATGCGTTTTTTCCTGAATATATTCAGGAAAAAACGCATACGCCCTTTTTGGCCAAGGGCATCATGGTCGAGGTTTTGCCGCCTTTCCTGTGCTTTAAAGGCGATTCGAATCTACCTCCTGAAATCTGTTTCCTGCAATTCTGCCTTGCTTTCAAATCCTCTTCGTTGCCTTCCCTCAATATATTTGTGGACGAGAGTTATCATTTCTAACTCTGCAGGTTTGTGAATTGCAGTGCCCCTGAGCTCCATTTTTCAACTCGCTTTCTTCGGAGCTGGCCGCAAAAGCGCAGGATTGCTTCAGGCCCTATTCTGGTTCCGGGCGGCAGGCTGAGCCTGTGGTTAATTCTTCTTCCTGATGGGAAAATAGAGTGACCTGTGCCTGTCCCAACACCTAGAGCTAGTCTCTCATTGGTTCCCCCTCTTCCCGTTCATCCTCAGGACAAATTGCAACCTGTACGGAACAGGAGGTTAAAGGTGCTGATTCTCCACGGAGGGAGATTGCTACTAACGCGGCTGGAATGGCGAACCCGAGCACAAGGAGATGAGAAATGAGGTGCGTTTTAGAAACCTTTCCCGATCACACGGTGTACCATCTTCTGGGTTTCTCATGCATGTTTTCGATGTAGGAAGATGCCCTTGAACCTGGAGATTTGGGACCCATGGGATGGGTACCACGCAGTGTTACTTTAAAGGGTCTGCGTTTGCTCACCCAACCTCACCAAAACTCTCAGCCCCAAGAGTGTCCACCCTTATGTCTCAATCAGCTGTGGGTCTAGAGATGGTCAATCCAGGTGGCATCACAGCCCCTGAACGAATTTTGTAAGAATTTCTCTCTCTTTCACTGTCTTTGTTTCACGGGATTTTAAAAGTAATTGATTTTTATAATGGGGTTTAGCTGCTTTTCACTGCTCTGTTTATGCTGCTTTACACCCACTTGACTCATTTACAGAGAGATATCAATACATAGCTTTGAAGATTCTTCCTAGTCAGGTATATTCTTGGGCGGTGAATAGGGGGTGTCGAGTCCAGTTCACTGAGCAAGGAGTAGGTCTTGTCTATTACATATTGGGTTTATGGAACGGTATCTGAGCTAATTTGAAACCCTTGTTTTCTCCCTCACCCGACCTCACCTTTCCCGTTAAGCAGCCATAGTGTGTTTTGTAAACGTGTGACGCTGTTCTGTTTTGTAATTCAGTTCAAGTGTAGCGGTTTTTACATTCCCTCTCTAAGTGATATCTTATGATAAGTGTCTTTTTCTGTGTGACTTATTTCACTTAGAATCGTCGTACCTAAATCCTCTCATCATGCTGCTACTAGCCTTATGACGTTAATTTCATGGCTGAGTGATATGCCATTGTACATAAGGACCACAACTTCCTTATCCATTTTTCTCTTTCCTGGGATATTTAAGGTGTAACGAAGTGGAAGTTCTTGTCAACAGAGCAGCCCTAAACTTTGGGGTGCCTGTGTCTTGCTGATTTTTAGTTTTCCCAATTTATACGCCCATGAGTGGAAGTGCCTTATGCTCTCTATGCTGAGTTCTTTAGATGTTTCAGGAAACACCGTACACTTCTCCAGAGTGGCTGTTGGCAATTTACATCCCGCCCATCAGCGTAGTAAGGCTCCCGTTTCTCCATGGCCTGTCCTGCATTTCTGGTTTTGACACTTTATTCAGCATGGCCCTTTTGACCGATGGGAAGCGAGACTTCTTTGTAGCGCTGATTTGCCTTTCCAGGTTGCTTGGTTGGCCAAAAAGGGCGTATGCGTTTTTTCCTGAATATATTCAGGAAAAAACGCATACGCCCTTTTTGGCCAAGGGCATCATGGTCGAGGTTTTGCCGCTTTTCCTGTGCTTTAAAGGCGATTCGACTCTACCTCCTGAAATCTGTTTCCTGCAATTCTGCCTTGCTTTCAAATCCTCCTCGTTGCCTTCCCTCAATATATTTGTGGACGAGAGTTATCATTTATAACTCTGCAGGTTTGTGAATTGCAGTGCCCCTGAGCTCGATTTTTCAACTCGCTTTTTTGGGAGCTGGCCGCAAAAGCACAGGATTGCTTCAGGCCCTGTTCTGCTTCCGGGCGACAGGCTGAGCCTGTGGTTAATTCTTCTTCCTGATGGGAAAATAGAGTGACCTGTGCCTGTCCCAACACCTAGAGCTAGTCTCTCACTGGTTCCCCCTCTTCCCGTTCATCCTCAGGACAATTTGCAACCTGTACGGAACAGGAGGTTGAAGGTGCTGATTCTCGAAGGAGGGAGATTGCTAGTAAAGCGGCTGTAATGGCCAACCCGAGCACAAGGAGATGAGAAATGAGGTGCGTTTTCGAAACCTTTCCCGATCACACGGTGTACCATCTTCTGGGTTTCTCATGCATGTTTTTGTTATAGGAAGATGCCCTTGAACTTGGAGATTTGGGACCCATGGGATGGGTACCACGCAGTATTACTTTAAAGGGCCTGCGTTTCCTCAACCAACCTGACCAAACCTCTCAGCCACAAGAGTGTCCACCCTTATGTCTCAATCAGCTGTGGGTCTAGAGATGGTCAATCCAGGTGGCATCACAGCCCCTGAACGAATATTGTAAGAATTTCTCTCTCTTTCACTGTCTTTGTTTCACGGGTTTTTAAAAGTAATTGATTTTTATAATGGGGTTTAGCTGCTTTTCACTGCTGTTTTTATGCTGCTTTACACCCACTTGACTCACTTACAGAGAGATATCAATACATAGCTTTGAAGATTCTTCCTAGTCAGATATATTCTTGGGCGGTGAATAGGGGGTTTTTGCGTCCAGTTCACTGAGCAAGGAGTAGGTCTTGTCTATTACATATTGGGTTTATTGAACGGTATCTGAGCTAATTTGAAACCCTTGTTTTCTGCCTCACCCGACCTCACCTTTCCCGTTAAGCAGCCATAGTGTGTTTTGTAAACGTGTGTCTCTGTTCTGTTTTGTAATTCAGTTCAAGTGTAGCGGTTTTTACATTCCCTCTATAAGTGATATCTTATGATAAGTGTCGTTTTCTGGTTGACTTATTTCACTTAGAATCGTCGTACCTAAATCCACTCATCATGCTGCTACTAGCCTTATGACGTTGATTTCCTGGCTGAGTGATATTCCATTGTACATAAGGACCACAACTTCTTTATCCATTTTTTTCTTTCCTGGGATATTTAAGGTGTAACGAAGTGGAGGTTCTTGTCAACAGAGCAGCCCTAAACTTTGGGGTGCCTGTGTCTTGCTGATTTTTACTTTTCCCAATTTATACACCCATGAGTGGAAGTGCCCTATGCTCTCTAAGCTGAGTTTTTTAGAGGTTTCAGGACACACCGTACACTTCTCCAGAGTGTCTGTTGGCAATTTACATCACGCCCATCAGCGTAGCAAGGCTCCCGTTTCTCCATGGCCTGTCCTGCATTTCTGGTTTTGACACTTTATTCAGCATGGCCCTTTTGACCGATGGGAAGCGAGACTTCTTTGTAGCGCTGATTTGCCTTTCCAGGTTGCTTGGTTGGCCAAAAAGGGCGTATGCGTTTTTTCCTGAATATATTCAGGAAAAAACGCATACGCCCTTTTTGGCCAAGGGCATCATGGTCGAGGTTTTGCCGCCTTTCCTGTGCTTTAAAGGCGATTCGAATCTACCTCCTGAAATCTGTTTCCTGCAATTCTGCCTTGCTTTCAAATCCTCTTCGTTGCCTTCCCTCAATATATTTGTGGACGAGAGTTATCATTTCTAACTCTGCAGGTTTGTGAATTGCAGTGCCCCTGAGCTCCATTTTTCAACTCGCTTTCTTCGGAGCTGGCCGCAAAAGCGCAGGATTGCTTCAGGCCCTATTCTGGTTCCGGGCGGCAGGCTGAGCCTGTGGTTAATTCTTCTTCCTGATGGGAAAATAGAGTGACCTGTGCCTGTCCCAACACCTAGAGCTAGTCTCTCATTGGTTCCCCCTCTTCCCGTTCATCCTCAGGACAAATTGCACCCTGTACGGAACAGGAGGTTAAAGGTGCTGATTCTCCACGGAGGGAGATTGCTACTAACGCGGCTGGAATGGCGAACCCGAGCACAAGGAGATGAGAAATGAGGTGCGTTTTAGAAACCTTTCCCGATCACACGGTGTACCATCTTCTGGGTTTCTCATGCATGTTTTCGATGTAGGAAGATGCCCTTGAACCTGGAGATTTGGGACCCATGGGATGGGTACCACGCAGTATTACTTTAAAGGGTCTGCGTTTGCTCACCCAACCTCACCAAACCTCTCAGCCCCAAGAGTGTCCACCCTTATGTCTCAATCAGCTGTGGGTCTAGAGATGGTCAATCCAGGTGGCATCACAGCCCCTGAACGAATTTTGTAAGAATTTCTCTCTCTTTCACTGTCTTTGTTTCACGGGATTTTAAAAGTAATTGATTTTTATAATGGGGTTTAGCTGCTTTTCACTGCTCTGTTTATGCTGCTTTACACCCACTTGACTCATTTACAGAGAGATATCAATACATAGCTTTGAAGATTCTTCCTAGTCAGGTATATTCTTGGGCGGTGAATAGGGGGTGTCGAGTCCAGTTCACTGAGCAAGGAGTAGGTCTTGTCTATTACATATTGGGTTTATGGAACGGTATCTGAGCTAATTTGAAACCCTTGTTTTCTCCCTCACCCGACCTCACCTTTCCCGTTAAGCAGCCATAGTGTGTTTTGTAAACGTGTGACGCTGTTCTGTTTTGTAATTCAGTTCAAGTGTAGCGGTTTTTACATTCCCTCTCTAAGTGATATCTTATGATAAGTGTCTTTTTCTGTGTGACTTATTTCACTTAGAATCGTCGTACCTAAATCCTCTCATCATGCTGCTACTAGCCTTATGACGTTAATTTCATGGCTGAGTGATATGCCATTGTACATAAGGACCACAACTTCCTTATCCATTTTTCTCTTTCCTGGGATATTTAAGGTGTAACGAAGTGGAGGTTCTTGTCAACAGAGCAGCCCTAAACTTTGGGGTGCCTGTGTCTTGCTGATTTTTAGTTTTCCCAATTTATACGCCCATGAGTGGAAGTGCCTTATGCTCTCTATGCTGAGTTCTTTAGATGTTTCAGGAAACACCGTACACTTCTCCAGAGTGGCTGTTGGCAATTTACATCCCACCCATCAGCGTAGTAAGGCTCCCGTTTCTCCATGGCCTGTCCTGCATTTCTGGTTTTGACACTTTATTCAGCATGGCCCTTTTGACCGATGGGAAGCGAGACTTCTTTGTAGCGCTGATTTGCCTTTCCAGGTTGCTTGGTTGGCCAAAAAGGGCGTATGCGTTTTTTCCTGAATATATTCAGGAAAAAACGCATACGCCCTTTTTGGCCAAGGGCATCATGGTCGAGGTTTTGCCGCTTTTCCTGTGCTTTAAAGGCGATTCGACTCTACCTCCTGAAATCTGTTTCCTGCAATTCTGCCTTGCTTTCAAATCCTCCTTGTTGCCTTCCCTCAATATATTTGTGGACGAGAGTTATCATTTCTAACTCTGCAGGTTTGTGAATTGCAGTGCCCCTGAGCTCGATTTTTCAACTCGTTTTTTTGGGAGCTGGCCGCAAAAGCACAGGATTGCTTCAGGCCCTGTTCTGCTTCCGGGCGGCAGGCTGAGCCTGTGGTTAATTCTTCTTCCTGATGGGAAAATAGAGTGACCTGTGCCTGTCCCAACACCTAGAGCTAGTCTCTCACTGGTTCCCCCTCTTCCCGTTCATCCTCAGGACAATTTGCAACCTGTACGGAACAGGAGGTTGAAGGTGCTGATTCTCGAAGGAGGGAGATTGCTAGTAAAGCGGCTGTAATGGCCAACCCGAGCACAAGGAGATGAGAAATGAGGTGCGTTTTCGAAACCTTTCCCGATCACACGGTGTACCATCTTCTGGGTTTCTCATGCATGTTTTTGTTATAGGAAGATGCCCTTGAACTTGGAGATTTGGGACCCATGGGATGGGTACCACGCAGTATTACTTTAAAGGGCCTGCGTTTCCTCAACCAACCTGACCAAACCTCTCAGCCACAAGAGTGTCCACCCTTATGTCTCAATCAGCTGTGGGTCTAGAGATGGTCAATCCAGGTGGCATCACAGCCCCTGAACGAATATTGTAAGAATTTCTCTCTCTTTCACTGTCTTTGTTTCACGGGTTTTTAAAAGTAATTGATTTTTATAATGGGGTTTAGCTGCTTTTCACTGCTGTTTTTATGCTGCTTTACACCCACTTGACTCACTTACAGAGAGATATCAATACATAGCTTTGAAGATTCTTCCTAGTCAGATATATTCTTGGGCGGTGAATAGGGGGTTTTTGCGTCCAGTTCACTGAGCAAGGAGTAGGTCTTGTCTATTACATATTGGGTTTATTGAACGGTATCTGAGCTAATTTGAAACCCTTGTTTTCTGCCTCACCCGACCTCACCTTTCCCGTTAAGCAGCCATAGTGTGTTTTGTAAACGTGTGTCTCTGTTCTGTTTTGTAATTCAGTTCAAGTGTAGCGGTTTTTACATTCCCTCTATAAGTGATATCTTATGATAAGTGTCGTTTTCTGGTTGACTTATTTCACTTAGAATCATCGTACCTAAATCCACTCATCATGCTGCTACTAGCCTTATGACGTTGATTTCCTGGCTGAGTGATATTCCATTGTACATAAGGACCACAACTTCTTTATCCATTTTTTTCTTTCCTGGGATATTTAAGGTGTAACGAAGTGGAGGTTCTTGTCAACAGAGCAGCCCTAAACTTTGGGGTGCCTGTGTCTTGCTGATTTTTACTTTTCCCAATTTATACACCCATGAGTGGAAGTGCCCTATGCTCTCTAAGCTGAGTTTTTTAGAGGTTTCAGGACACACCGTACACTTCTCCAGAGTGGCTGTTGGCAATTTACATCCCGCCCATCAGCGTAGCAAGGCTCCCGTTTCTCCATGGCCTGTCCTGCATTTCTGGTTTTGACACTTTATTCAGCATGGCCCTTTTGACCAATGGGAAGCGAGACTTCTTTGTAGCGCTGATTTGCCTTTCCAGGTTGCTTGGTTGGCCAAAAAGGGCGTATGCGTTTTTTCCTGAATATATTCAGGAAAAAACGCATACGCCCTTTTTGGCCAAGGGCATCATGGTCGAGGTTTTGCCGCCTTTCCTGTGCTTTAAAGGCGATTCGAATCTACCTCCTGAAATCTGTTTCCTGCAATTCTGCCTTGCTTTCAAATCCTCTTCGTTGCCTTCCCTCAATATATTTGTGGACGAGAGTTATCATTTCTAACTCTGCAGGTTTGTGAATTGCAGTGCCCCTGAGCTCCATTTTTCAACTCGCTTTCTTCGGAGCTGGCCGCAAAAGCGCAGGATTGCTTCAGGCCCTATTCTGGTTCCGGGCGGCAGGCTGAGCCTGTGGTTAATTCTTCTTCCTGATGGGAAAATAGAGTGACCTGTGCCTGTCCCAACACCTAGAGCTAGTCTCTCATTGGTTCCCCCTCTTCCCGTTCATCCTCAGGACAAATTGCAACCTGTACGGAACAGGAGGTTAAAGGTGCTGATTCTCCACGGAGGGAGATTGCTACTAACGCGGCTGGAATGGCGAACCCGAGCACAAGGAGATGAGAAATGAGGTGCGTTTTAGAAACCTTTCCCGATCACACGGTGTACCATCTTCTGGGTTTCTCATGCATGTTTTCGATGTAGGAAGATGCCCTTGAACCTGGAGATTTGGGACCCATGGGATGGGTACCACGCAGTGTTACTTTAAAGGGTCTGCGTTTGCTCACCCAACCTCACCAAAACTCTCAGCCCCAAGAGTGTCCACCCTTATGTCTCAATCAGCTGTGGGTCTAGAGATGGTCAATCCAGGTGGCATCACAACCCCTGAACGAATTTTGTAAGAATTTCTCTCTCTTTCACTGTCTTTGTTTCACGGGATTTTAAAAGTAATTGATTTTTATAATGGGGTTTAGCTGCTTTTCACTGCTCTGTTTATGCTGCTTTACACCCACTTGACTCATTTACAGAGAGATATCAATACATAGCTTTGAAGATTCTTCCTAGTCAGGTATATTCTTGGGCGGTGAATAGGGGGTGTCGAGTCCAGTTCACTGAGCAAGGAGTAGGTCTTGTCTATTACATATTGGGTTTATGGAACGGTATCTGAGCTAATTTGAAACCCTTGTTTTCTCCCTCACCCGACCTCACCTTTCCCGTTAAGCAGCCATAGTGTGTTTTGTAAACGTGTGACGCTGTTCTGTTTTGTAATTCAGTTCAAGTGTAGCGGTTTTTACATTCCCTCTCTAAGTGATATCTTATGATAAGTGTCTTTTTCTGTGTGACTTATTTCACTTAGAATCGTCGTACCTAAATCCTCTCATCATGCTGCTACTAGCCTTATGACGTTAATTTCATGGCTGAGTGATATGCCATTGTACATAAGGACCACAACTTCCTTATCCATTTTTCTCTTTCCTGGGATATTTAAGGTGTAACGAAGTGGAAGTTCTTGTCAACAGAGCAGCCCTAAACTTTGGGGTGCCTGTGTCTTGCTGATTTTTAGTTTTCCCAATTTATACGCCCATGAGTGGAAGTGCCTTATGCTCTCTATGCTGAGTTCTTTAGATGTTTCAGGAAACACCGTACACTTCTCCAGAGTGGCTGTTGGCAATTTACATCCCGCCCATCAGCGTAGTAAGGCTCCCGTTTCTCCATGGCCTGTCCTGCATTTCTGGTTTTGACACTTTATTCAGCATGGCCCTTTTGACCGATGGGAAGCGAGACTTCTTTGTAGCGCTGATTTGCCTTTCCAGGTTGCTTGGTTGGCCAAAAAGGGCGTATGCGTTTTTTCCTGAATATATTCAGGAAAAAACGCATACGCCCTTTTTGGCCAAGGGCATCATGGTCGAGGTTTTGCCGCTTTTCCTGTGCTTTAAAGGCGATTCGACTCTACCTCCTGAAATCTGTTTCCTGCAATTCTGCCTTGCTTTCAAATCCTCCTCGTTGCCTTCCCTCAATATATTTGTGGACGAGAGTTATCATTTATAACTCTGCAGGTTTGTGAATTGCAGTGCCCCTGAGCTCGATTTTTCAACTCGCTTTTTTGGGAGCTGGCCGCAAAAGCACAGGATTGCTTCAGGCCCTGTTCTGCTTCCGGGCGACAGGCTGAGCCTGTGGTTAATTCTTCTTCCTGATGGGAAAATAGAGTGACCTGTGCCTGTCCCAACACCTAGAGCTAGTCTCTCACTGGTTCCCCCTCTTCCCGTTCATCCTCAGGACAATTTGCAACCTGTACGGAACAGGAGGTTGAAGGTGCTGATTCTCGAAGGAGGGAGATTGCTAGTAAAGCGGCTGTAATGGCCAACCCGAGCACAAGGAGATGAGAAATGAGGTGCGTTTTCGAAACCTTTCCCGATCACACGGTGTACCATCTTCTGGGTTTCTCATGCATGTTTTTGTTATAGGAAGATGCCCTTGAACTTGGAGATTTGGGACCCATGGGATGGGTACCACGCAGTATTACTTTAAAGGGCCTGCGTTTCCTCAACCAACCTGACCAAACCTCTCAGCCACAAGAGTGTCCACCCTTATGTCTCAATCAGCTGTGGGTCTAGAGATGGTCAATCCAGGTGGCATCACAGCCCCTGAACGAATATTGTAAGAATTTCTCTCTCTTTCACTGTCTTTGTTTCACGGGTTTTTAAAAGTAATTGATTTTTATAATGGGGTTTAGCTGCTTTTCACTGCTGTTTTTATGCTGCTTTACACCCACTTGACTCACTTACAGAGAGATATCAATACATAGCTTTGAAGATTCTTCCTAGTCAGATATATTCTTGGGCGGTGAATAGGGGGTTTTTGCGTCCAGTTCACTGAGCAAGGAGTAGGTCTTGTCTATTACATATTGGGTTTATTGAACGGTATCTGAGCTAATTTGAAACCCTTGTTTTCTGCCTCACCCGACCTCACCTTTCCCGTTAAGCAGCCATAGTGTGTTTTGTAAACGTGTGTCTCTGTTCTGTTTTGTAATTCAGTTCAAGTGTAGCGGTTTTTACATTCCCTCTATAAGTGATATCTTATGATAAGTGTCGTTTTCTGGTTGACTTATTTCACTTAGAATCGTCGTACCTAAATCCACTCATCATGCTGCTACTAGCCTTATGACGTTGATTTCCTGGCTGAGTGATATTCCATTGTACATAAGGACCACAACTTCTTTATCCATTTTTTTCTTTCCTGGGATATTTAAGGTGTAACGAAGTGGAGGTTCTTGTCAACAGAGCAGCCCTAAACTTTGGGGTGCCTGTGTCTTGCTGATTTTTACTTTTCCCAATTTATACACCCATGAGTGGAAGTGCCCTATGCTCTCTAAGCTGAGTTTTTTAGAGGTTTCAGGACACACCGTACACTTCTCCAGAGTGTCTGTTGGCAATTTACATCACGCCCATCAGCGTAGCAAGGCTCCCGTTTCTCCATGGCCTGTCCTGCATTTCTGGTTTTGACACTTTATTCAGCATGGCCCTTTTGACCGATGGGAAGCGAGACTTCTTTGTAGCGCTGATTTGCCTTTCCAGGTTGCTTGGTTGGCCAAAAAGGGCGTATGCGTTTTTTCCTGAATATATTCAGGAAAAAACGCATACGCCCTTTTTGGCCAAGGGCATCATGGTCGAGGTTTTGCCGCCTTTCCTGTGCTTTAAAGGCGATTCGAATCTACCTCCTGAAATCTGTTTCCTGCAATTCTGCCTTGCTTTCAAATCCTCTTCGTTGCCTTCCCTCAATATATTTGTGGACGAGAGTTATCATTTCTAACTCTGCAGGTTTGTGAATTGCAGTGCCCCTGAGCTCCATTTTTCAACTCGCTTTCTTCGGAGCTGGCCGCAAAAGCGCAGGATTGCTTCAGGCCCTATTCTGGTTCCGGGCGGCAGGCTGAGCCTGTGGTTAATTCTTCTTCCTGATGGGAAAATAGAGTGACCTGTGCCTGTCCCAACACCTAGAGCTAGTCTCTCACTGGTTCCCCCTCTTCCCGTTCATCCTCAGGACAATTTGCAACCTGTACGGCACAGGAGGTTGAAGGTGCTGATTCTCGAAGGAGGGAGATTGCTAGTAAAGCGGCTGTAATGGCCAACCCGAGCACAAGGAGATGAGAAATGAGGTGCGTTTTCGAAACCTTTCCCGATCACACGGTGTACCATCTTCTGGGTTTCTCATGCATGTTTTTGTTATAGGAAGATGCCCTTGAACTTGGAGATTTGGGACCCATGGGATGGGTACCACGCAGTATTACTTTAAAGGGCCTGCGTTTCCTCAACCAACCTGACCAAACCTCTCAGCCACAAGAGTGTCCACCCTTATGTCTCAATCAGCTGTGGGTCTAGAGATGGTCAATCCAGGTGGCATCACAGCCCCTGAACGAATATTGTAAGAATTTCTCTCTCTTTCACTGTCTTTGTTTCACGGGTTTTTAAAAGTAATTGATTTTTATAATGGGGTTTAGCTGCTTTTCACTGCTGTTTTTATGCTGCTTTACACCCACTTGACTCACTTACAGAGAGATATCAATACATAGCTTTGAAGATTCTTCCTAGTCAGATATATTCTTGGGCGGTGAATAGGGGGTTTTTGCGTCCAGTTCACTGAGCAAGGAGTAGGTCTTGTCTATTACATATTGGGTTTATTGAACGGTATCTGAGCTAATTTGAAACCCTTGTTTTCTGCCTCACCCGACCTCACCTTTCCCGTTAAGCAGCCATAGTGTGTTTTGTAAACGTGTGTCTCTGTTCTGTTTTGTAATTCAGTTCAAGTGTAGCGGTTTTTACATTCCCTCTATAAGTGATATCTTATGATAAGTGTCGTTTTCTGGTTGACTTATTTCACTTAGAATCATCGTACCTAAATCCACTCATCATGCTGCTACTAGCCTTATGACGTTGATTTCCTGGCTGAGTGATATTCCATTGTACATAAGGACCACAACTTCTTTATCCATTTTTTTCTTTCCTGGGATATTTAAGGTGTAACGAAGTGGAGGTTCTTGTCAACAGAGCAGCCCTAAACTTTGGGGTGCCTGTGTCTTGCTGATTTTTACTTTTCCCAATTTATACACCCATGAGTGGAAGTGCCCTATGCTCTCTAAGCTGAGTTTTTTAGAGGTTTCAGGACACACCGTACACTTCTCCAGAGTGGCTGTTGGCAATTTACATCACGCCCATCAGCGTAGCAAGGCTCCCGTTTCTCCATGGCCTGTCCTGCATTTCTGGTTTTGACACTTTATTCAGCATGGCCCTTTTGACCGATGGGAAGCGAGACTTCTTTGTAGCGCTGATTTGCCTTTCCAGGTTGCTTGGTTGGCCAAAAAGGGCGTATGCGTTTTTTCCTGAATATATTCAGGAAAAAACGCATACGCCCTTTTTGGCCAAGGGCATCATGGTCGAGGTTTTGCCGCCTTTCCTGTGCTTTAAAGGCGATTCGAATCTACCTCCTGAAATCTGTTTCCTGCAATTCTGCCTTGCTTTCAAATCCTCTTCGTTGCCTTCCCTCAATATATTTGTGGACGAGAGTTATCATTTCTAACTCTGCAGGTTTGTGAATTGCAGTGCCCCTGAGCTCCATTTTTCAACTCGCTTTCTTCAGAGCTGGCTGCAAAAGCGCAGGATTGCTTCAGGCCCTATTCTGGTTCCGGGCGGCAGGCTGAGCCTGTGGTTAATTCTTCTTCCTGATGGGAAAATAGAGTGACCTGTGCCTGTCCCAACACCTAGAGCTAGTCTCTCATTGGTTCCCCCTCTTCCCGTTCATCCTCAGGACAAATTGCAACCTGTACGGAACAGGAGGTTAAAGGTGCTGATTCTCCACGGAGGGAGATTGCTACTAACGTGGCTGGAATGGCGAACCCGAGCACAAGGAGATGAGAAATGAGGTGCGTTTTAGAAACCTTTCCCGATCACACGGTGTACCATCTTCTGGGTTTCTCATGCATGTTTTCGATGTAGGAAGATGCCCTTGAACCTGGAGATTTGGGACCCATGGGATGGGTACCATGCAGTATTACTTTAAAGGGTCTGCGTTTGCTCACCCAACCTCACCAAACCTCTCAGCCCCAAGAGTGTCCACCCTTATGTCTCAATCAGCTGTGGGTCTAGAGATGGTCAATCCAGGTGGCATCACAGCCCCTGAACGAATTTTGTAAGAATTTCTCTCTCTTTCACTGTCTTTGTTTCACGGGATTTTAAAAGTAATTGATTTTTATAATGGGGTTTAGCTGCTTTTCACTGCTCTGTTTATGCTGCTTTACACCCACTTGACTCATTTACAGAGAGATATCAATACATAGCTTTGAAGATTCTTCCTAGTCAGGTATATTCTTGGGCGGTGAATAGGGGGTGTCGAGTCCAGTTCACTGAGCAAGGAGTAGGTCTTGTCTATTACATATTGGGTTTATTGAACGGTATCTGAGCTAATTTGAAACCCTTGTTTTCTGCCTCACCCGACCTCACCTTTCCCGTTAAGCAGCCATAGTGTGTTTTGTAAACGTGTGTCTCTGTTCTGTTTTGTAATTCAGTTCAAGTGTAGCGGTTTTTACATTCCCTCTATAAGTGATATCTTATGATAAGTGTCGTTTTCTGGTTGACTTATTTCACTTAGAATCGTCGTACCTAAATCCACTCATCATGCTGCTACTAGCCTTATGACGTTGATTTCTTGGCTGAGTGATATTCCATTGTACATAAGGACCACAACTTCTTTATCCATTTTTTTCTTTCCTGGGATATTTAAGGTGTAACGAAGTGGAGGTTCTTGTCAACAGAGCAGCCCTAAACTTTGGGGTGCCTGTGTCTTGCTGATTTTTACTTTTCCCAATTTATACACCCATGAGTGGAAGTGCCCTATGCTCTCTAAGCTGAGTTTTTTAGAGGTTTCAGGACACACCGTACACTTCTCCAGAGTGTCTGTTGGCAATTTACATCCCGCCCATCAGCGTAGCAAGGCTCCCGTTTCTCCATGGCCTGTCCTGCATTTCTGGTTTTGACACTTTATTCAGCATGGCCCTTTTGACCGATGGGAAGCGAGACTTCTTTGTAGCGCTGATTTGCCTTTCCAGGTTGCTTGGTTGGCCAAAAAGGGCGTATGCGTTTTTTCCTGAATATATTCAGGAAAAAACGCATACGCCCTTTTTGGCCAAGGGCATCATGGTCGAGGTTTTGCCGCCTTTCCTGTGCTTTAAAGGCGATTCGAATCTACCTCCTGAAATCTGTTTCCTGCAATTCTGCCTTGCTTTCAAATCCTCTTCGTTGCCTTCCCTCAATATATTTGTGGACAAGAGTTATCATTTCTAACTCTGCAGGTTTGTGAATTGCAGTGCCCCTGAGCTCCATTTTTCAACTCGCTTTCTTCGGAGCTGGCCGCAAAAGCGCAGGATTGCTTCAGGCCCTATTCTGGTTCCGGGCGGCAGGCTGAGCCTGTGGTTAATTCTTCTTCCTGATGGGAAAATAGAGTGACCTGTGCCTGTCCCAACACCTAGAGCTAGTCTCTCATTGGTTCCCCCTCTTCCCGTTCATCCTCAGGACAAATTGCAACCTGTACGGAACAGGAGGTTAAAGGTGCTGATTCTCCACGGAGGGAGATTGCTACTAACGCGGCTGGAATGGCGAACCCGAGCACAAGGAGATGAGAAATGAGGTGCGTTTTAGAAACCTTTCCCGATCACACGGTGTACCATCTTCTGGGTTTCTCATGCATGTTTTCGATGTAGGAAGATGCCCTTGAACCTGGAGATTTGGGACCCATGGGATGGGTACCACGCAGTGTTACTTTAAAGGGTCTGCGTTTGCTCACCCAACCTCACCAAACCTCTCAGCCCCAAGAGTGTCCACCCTTATGTCTCAATCAGCTGTGGGTCTAGAGATGGTCAATCCAGGTGGCATCACAGCCCCTGAACGAATTTTGTAAGAATTTCTCTCTCTTTCACTGTCTTTGTTTCACGGGATTTTAAAAGTAATTGATTTTTATAATGGGGTTTAGCTGCTTTTCACTGCTCTGTTTATGCTGCTTTACACCCACTTGACTCATTTACAGAGAGATATCAATACATAGCTTTGAAGATTCTTCCTAGTCAGGTATATTCTTGGGCGGTGAATAGGGGGTGTCGAGTCCAGTTCACTGAGCAAGGAGTAGGTCTTGTCTATTACATATTGGGTTTATGGAACGGTATCTGAGCTAATTTGAAACCCTTGTTTTCTCCCTCACCCGACCTCACCTTTCCCGTTAAGCAGCCATAGTGTGTTTTGTAAACGTGTGACGCTGTTCTGTTTTGTAATTCAGTTCAAGTGTAGCGGTTTTTACATTCCCTCTCTAAGTGATATCTTATGATAAGTGTCTTTTTCTGTGTGACTTATTTCACTTAGAATCGTCGTACCTAAATCCTCTCATCATGCTGCTACTAGCCTTATGACGTTAATTTCATGGCTGAGTGATATGCCATTGTACATAAGGACCACAACTTCCTTATCCATTTTTCTCTTTCCTGGGATATTTAAGGTGTAACGAAGTGGAGGTTCTTGTCAACAGAGCAGCCCTAAACTTTGGGGTGCCTGTGTCTTGCTGATTTTTAGTTTTCCCAATTTATACGCCCATGAGTGGAAGTGCCTTATGCTCTCTATGCTGAGTTCTTTAGATGTTTCAGGAAACACCGTACACTTCTCCAGAGTGGCTGTTGGCAATTTACATCCCACCCATCAGCGTAGTAAGGCTCCCGTTTCTCCATGGCCTGTCCTGCATTTCTGGTTTTGACACTTTATTCAGCATGGCCCTTTTGACCGATGGGAAGCGAGACTTCTTTGTAGCGCTGATTTGCCTTTCCAGGTTGCTTGGTTGGCCAAAAAGGGCGTATGCGTTTTTTCCTGAATATATTCAGGAAAAAACGCATACGCCCTTTTTGGCCAAGGGCATCATGGTCGAGGTTTTGCCGCTTTTCCTGTGCTTTAAAGGCGATTCGACTCTACCTCCTGAAATCTGTTTCCTGCAATTCTGCCTTGCTTTCAAATCCTCCTCGTTGCCTTCCCTCAATATATTTGTGGACGAGAGTTATCATTTCTAACTCTGCAGGTTTGTGAATTGCAGTGCCCCTGAGCTCGATTTTTCAACTCGTTTTTTTGGGAGCTGGCCGCAAAAGCACAGGATTGCTTCAGGCCCTGTTCTGCTTCCGGGCGGCAGGCTGAGCCTGTGGTTAATTCTTCTTCCTGATGGGAAAATAGAGTGACCTGTGCCTGTCCCAACACCTAGAGCTAGTCTCTCACTGGTTCCCCCTCTTCCCGTTCATCCTCAGGACAATTTGCAACCTGTACGGAACAGGAGGTTGAAGGTGCTGATTCTCGAAGGAGGGAGATTGCTAGTAAAGCGGCTGTAATGGCCAACCCGAGCACAAGGAGATGAGAAATGAGGTGCGTTTTCGAAACCTTTCCTGATCACACGGTGTACCATCTTCTGGGTTTCTCATGCATGTTTTTGTTATAGGAAGATGCCCTTGAACTTGGAGATTTGGGACCCATGGGATGGGTACCACGCAGTATTACTTTAAAGGGCCTGCGTTTCCTCAACCAACCTGACCAAACCTCTCAGCCCCAAGAGTGTCCACCCTTATGTCTCAATCAGCTGTGGGTCTAGAGATGGTCAATCCAGGTGGCATCACAGCCCCTGAACGAATATTGTAAGAATTTCTCTCTCTTTCACTGTCTTTGTTTCACGGGTTTTTAAAAGTAATTGATTTTTATAATGGGGTTTAGCTGCTTTTCACTGCTGTTTTTATGCTGCTTTACACCCACTTGACTCACTTACAGAGAGATATCAATACATAGCTTTGAAGATTCTTCCTAGTCAGATATATTCTTGGGCGGTGAATAGGGGGTTTTTGCGTCCAGTTCACTGAGCAAGGAGTAGGTCTTGTCTATTACATATTGGGTTTATTGAACGGTATCTGAGCTAATTTGAAACCCTTGTTTTCTGCCTCACCCGACCTCACCTTTCCCGTTAAGCAGCCATAGTGTGTTTTGTAAACGTGTGTCTCTGTTCTGTTTTGTAATTCAGTTCAAGTGTAGCGGTTTTTACATTCCCTCTATAAGTGATATCTTATGATAAGTGTCATTTTCTGGTTGACTTATTTCACTTAGAATCGTCGTACCTAAATCCACTCATCATGCTGCTACTAGCCTTATGACGTTGATTTCCTGGCTGAGTGATATTCCATTGTACATAAGGACCACAACTTCTTTATCCATTTTTTTCTTTCCTGGGATATTTAAGGTGTAACGAAGTGGAGGTTCTTGTCAACAGAGCAGCCCTAAACTTTGGGGTGCCTGTGTCTTGCTGATTTTTACTTGTCCCAATTTATACACCCATGAGTGGAAGTGCCCTATGCTCTCTAAGCTGAGTTTTTTAGAGGTTTCAGGACACACCGTACACTTCTCCAGAGTGGCTGTTGGCAATTTACATCCCGCCCATCAGCGTAGCAAGGCTCCCGTTTCTCCATGGCCTGTCCTGCATTTCTGGTTTTGACACTTTATTCAGCATGGCCCTTTTGACCAATGGGAAGCGAGACTTCTTTGTAGCGCTGATTTGCCTTTCCAGGTTGCTTGGTTGGCCAAAAAGGGCGTATGCGTTTTTTCCTGAATATATTCAGGAAAAAACGCATACGCCCTTTTTGGCCAAGGGCATCATGGTCGAGGTTTTGCCGCCTTTCCTGTGCTTTAAAGGCGATTCGAATCTACCTCCTGAAATCTGTTTCCTGCAATTCTGCCTTGCTTTCAAATCCTCTTCGTTGCCTTCCCTCAATATATTTGTGGACGAGAGTTATCATTTCTAACTCTGCAGGTTTGTGAATTGCAGTGCCCCTGAGCTCCATTTTTCAACTCGCTTTCTTCGGAGCTGGCCGCAAAAGCGCAGGATTGCTTCAGGCCCTATTCTGGTTCCGGGCGGCAGGCTGAGCCTGTGGTTAATTCTTCTTCCTGATGGGAAAATAGAGTGACCTGTGCCTGTCCCAACACCTAGAGCTAGTCTCTCATTGGTTCCCCCTCTTCCCGTTCATCCTCAGGACAAATTGCAACCTGTACGGAACAGGAGGTTAAAGGTGCTGATTCTCCACGGAGGGAGATTGCTACTAACGCGGCTGGAATGGCGAACCCGAGCACAAGGAGATGAGAAATGAGGTGCGTTTTAGAAACCTTTCCCGATCACACGGTGTACCATCTTCTGGGTTTCTCATGCATGTTTTCGATGTAGGAAGATGCCCTTGAACCTGGAGATTTGGGACCCATGGGATGGGTACCACGCAGTGTTACTTTAAAGGGTCTGCGTTTGCTCACCCAACCTCACCAAAACTCTCAGCCCCAAGAGTGTCCACCCTTATGTCTCAATCAGCTGTGGGTCTAGAGATGGTCAATCCAGGTGGCATCACAGCCCCTGAACGAATTTTGTAAGAATTTCTCTCTCTTTCACTGTCTTTGTTTCACGGGATTTTAAAAGTAATTGATTTTTATAATGGGGTTTAGCTGCTTTTCACTGCTCTGTTTATGTTGCTTTACACCCACTTGACTCATTTACAGAGAGATATCAATACATAGCTTTGAAGATTCTTCCTAGTCAGGTATATTCTTGGGCGGTGAATAGGGGGTGTCGAGTCCAGTTCACTGAGCAAGGAGTAGGTCTTGTCTATTACATATTGGGTTTATGGAACGGTATCTGAGCTAATTTGAAACCCTTGTTTTCTCCCTCACCCGACCTCACCTTTCCCGTTAAGCAGCCATAGTGTGTTTTGTAAACGTGTGACGCTGTTCTGTTTTGTAATTCAGTTCAAGTGTAGCGGTTTTTACATTCCCTCTCTAAGTGATATCTTATGATAAGTGTCTTTTTCTGTGTGACTTATTTCACTTAGAATCGTCGTACCTAAATCCTCTCATCATGCTGCTACTAGCCTTATGACGTTAATTTCATGGCTGAGTGATATGCCATTGTACATAAGGACCACAACTTCCTTATCCATTTTTCTCTTTCCTGGGATATTTAAGGTGTAACGAAGTGGAGGTTCTTGTCAACAGAGCAGCCCTAAACTTTGGGGTGCCTGTGTCTTGCTGATTTTTAGTTTTCCCAATTTATACGCCCATGAGTGGAAGTGCCTTATGCTCTCTATGCTGAGTTCTTTAGATGTTTCAGGACACACCGTACACTTCTCCAGAGTGGCTGTTAGCAATTTACATCCCGCCCATCAGCGTAGTAAGGCTCCCGTTTCTCCATGGCCTGTCCTGCATTTCTGGTTTTGACACTTTATTCAGCATGGCCCTTTTGACCGATGGGAAGCGAGACTTCTTTGTAGCGCTGATTTGCCTTTCCAGGTTGCTTGGTTGGCCAAAAAGGGCGTATGCGTTTTTTCCTGAATATATTCAGGAAAAAACGCATACGCCCTTTTTGGCCAAGGGCATCATGGTCGAGGTTTTGCCGCTTTTCCTGTGCTTTAAAGGCGATTCGACTCTACCTCCTGAAATCTGTTTCCTGCAATTCTGCCTTGCTTTCAAATCCTCCTCGTTGCCTTCCCTCAATATATTTGTGGACGAGAGTTATCATTTCTAACTCTGCAGGTTTGTGAATTGCAGTGCCCCTGAGCTCGATTTTTCAACTCGTTTTTTTGGGAGCTGGCCGCAAAAGCACAGGATTGCTTCAGGCCCTGTTCTGCTTCCGGGCGGCAGGCTGAGCCTGTGGTTAATTCTTCTTCCTGATGGGAAAATAGAGTGACCTGTGCCTGTCCCAACACCTAGAGCTAGTCTCTCACTGGTTCCCCCTCTTCCCGTTCATCCTCAGGACAATTTGCAACCTGTACGGAACAGGAGGTTGAAGGTGCTGATTCTCGAAGGAGGGAGATTGCTAGTAAAGCGGCTGTAATGGCCAACCCGAGCACAAGGAGATGAGAAATGAGGTGCGTTTTCGAAACCTTTCCCGATCACACGGTGTACCATCTTCTGGGTTTCTCATGCATGTTTTTGTTATAGGAAGATGCCCTTGAACTTGGAGATTTGGGACCCATGGGATGGGTACCACGCAGTATTACTTTAAAGGGCCTGCGTTTCCTCAACCAACCTGACCAAACCTCTCAGCCACAAGAGTGTCCACTCTTATGTCTCAATCAGCTGTGGGTCTAGAGATGGTCAATCCAGGTGGCATCACAGCCCCTGAACGAATATTGTAAGAATTTCTCTCTCTTTCACTGTCTTTGTTTCACGGGTTTTTAAAAGTAATTGATTTTTATAATGGGGTTTAGCTGCTTTTCACTGCTGTTTTTATGCTGCTTTACACCCACTTGACTCACTTACAGAGAGATATCAATACATAGCTTTGAAGATTCTTCCTAGTCAGATATATTCTTGGGCGGTGAATAGGGGGTTTTTGCGTCCAGTTCACTGAGCAAGGAGTAGGTCTTGTCTATTACATATTGGGTTTATTGAACGGTATCTGAGCTAATTTGAAACCCTTGTTTTCTGCCTCACCCGACCTCACCTTTCCCGTTAAGCAGCCATAGTGTGTTTTGTAAACGTGTGTCTCTGTTCTGTTTTGTAATTCAGTTCAAGTGTAGCGGTTTTTACATTCCCTCTATAAGTGATATCTTATGATAAGTGTCGTTTTCTGGTTGACTTATTTCACTTAGAATCGTCGTACCTAAATCCACTCATCATGCTGCTACTAGCCTTATGACGTTGATTTCCTGGCTGAGTGATATTCCATTGTACATAAGGACCACAACTTCTTTATCCATTTTTTTCTTTCCTGGGATATTTAAGGTGTAACGAAGTGGAGGTTCTTGTCAACAGAGCAGCCCTAAACTTTGGGGTGCCTGTGTCTTGCTGATTTTTACTTTTCCCAATTTATACACCCATGAGTGGAAGTGCCCTATGCTCTCTAAGCTGAGTTTTTTAGAGGTTTCAGGACACACCGTACACTTCTCCAGAGTGGCTGTTGGCAATTTACATCACGCCCATCAGCGTAGCAAGGCTCCCGTTTCTCCATGGCCTGTCCTGCATTTCTGGTTTTGACACTTTATTCAGCATGGCCCTTTTGACCGATGGGAAGTGAGACTTCTTTGTAGCGCTGATTTGCCTTTCCAGGTTGCTTGGTTGGCCAAAAAGGGCGTATGCGTTTTTTCCTGAATATATTCAGGAAAAAACGCATACGCCCTTTTTGGCCAAGGGCATCATGGTCGAGGTTTTGCCGCCTTTCCTGTGCTTTAAAGGCGATTCGAATCTACCTCCTGAAATCTGTTTCCTGCAATTCTGCCTTGCTTTCAAATCCTCTTCGTTGCCTTCCCTCAATATATTTGTGGACGAGAGTTATCATTTCTAACTCTGCAGGTTTGTGAATTGCAGTGCCCCTGAGCTCCATTTTTCAACTCGCTTTCTTCGGAGCTGGCCGCAAAAGCGCAGGATTGCTTCAGGCCCTATTCTGGTTCCGGGCGGCAGGCTGAGCCTGTGGTTAATTCTTCTTCCTGATGGGAAAATAGAGTGACCTGTGCCTGTCCCAACACCTAGAGCTAGTCTCTCACTGGTTCCCCCTCTTCCCGTTCATCCTCAGGACAAATTGCACCCTGTACGGAACAGGAGGTTAAAGGTGCTGATTCTCCACGGAGGGAGATTGCTACTAACGCGGCTGGAATGGCGAACCCGAGCACAAGGAGATGAGAAATGAGGTGCGTTTTAGAAACCTTTCCCGATCACACGGTGTACCATCTTCTGGGTTTCTCATGCATGTTTTCGATGTAGGAAGATGCCCTTGAACCTGGAGATTTGGGACCCATGGGATGGGTACCACGCAGTATTACTTTAAAGGGTCTGCGTTTGCTCACCCAACCTCACCAAACCTCTCAGCCCCAAGAGTGTCCACCCTTATGTCTCAATCAGCTGTGGGTCTAGAGATGGTCAATCCAGGTGGCATCACAGCCCCTGAACGAATTTTGTAAGAATTTCTCTCTCTTTCACTGTCTTTGTTTCACGGGATTTTAAAAGTAATTGATTTTTATAATGGGGTTTAGCTGCTTTTCACTGCTCTGTTTATGCTGCTTTACACCCACTTGACTCATTTACAGAGAGATATCAATACATAGCTTTGAAGATTCTTCCTAGTCAGGTATATTCTTGGGCGGTGAATAGGGGGTGTCGAGTCCAGTTCACTGAGCAAGGAGTAGGTCTTGTCTATTACATATTGGGTTTATGGAACGGTATCTGAGCTAATTTGAAACCCTTGTTTTCTCCCTCACCCGACCTCACCTTTCCCGTTAAGCAGCCATAGTGTGTTTTGTAAACGTGTGACGCTGTTCTGTTTTGTAATTCAGTTCAAGTGTAGCGGTTTTTACATTCCCTCTCTAAGTGATATCTTATGATAAGTGTCTTTTTCTGTGTGACTTATTTCACTTAGAATCGTCGTACCTAAATCCTCTCATCATGCTGCTACTAGCCTTATGACGTTAATTTCATGGCTGAGTGATATGCCATTGTACATAAGGACCACAACTTCCTTATCCATTTTTCTCTTTCCTGGGATATTTAAGGTGTAACGAAGTGGAGGTTCTTGTCAACAGAGCAGCCCTAAACTTTGGGGTGCCTGTGTCTTGCTGATTTTTAGTTTTCCCAATTTATACGCCCATGAGTGGAAGTGCCTTATGCTCTCTATGCTGAGTTCTTTAGATGTTTCAGGACACACCGTACACTTCTCCAGAGTGGCTGTTAGCAATTTACATCCCGCCCATCAGCGTAGTAAGGCTCCCGTTTCTCCATGGCCTGTCCTGCATTTCTGGTTTTGACACTTTATTCAGCATGGCCCTTTTGACCGATGGGAAGCGAGACTTCTTTGTAGCGCTGATTTGCCTTTCCAGGTTGCTTGGTTGGCCAAAAAGGGCGTATGCGTTTTTTCCTGAATATATTCAGGAAAAAACGCATACGCCCTTTTTGGCCAAGGGCATCATGGTCGAGGTTTTGCCGCTTTTCCTGTGCTTTAAAGGCGATTCGACTCTACCTCCTGAAATCTGTTTCCTGCAATTCTGCCTTGCTTTCAAATCCTCCTCGTTGCCTTCCCTCAATATATTTGTGGACGAGAGTTATCATTTCTAACTCTGCAGGTTTGTGAATTGCAGTGCCCCTGAGCTCGATTTTTCAACTCGTTTTTTTGGGAGCTGGCCGCAAAAGCACAGGATTGCTTCAGGCCCTGTTCTGCTTCCGGGCGGCAGGCTGAGCCTGTGGTTAATTCTTCTTCCTGATGGGAAAATAGAGTGACCTGTGCCTGTCCCAACACCTAGAGCTAGTCTCTCACTGGTTCCCCCTCTTCCCGTTCATCCTCAGGACAATTTGCAACCTGTACGGAACAGGAGGTTGAAGGTGCTGATTCTCGAAGGAGGGAGATTGCTAGTAAAGCGGCTGTAATGGCCAACCCGAGCACAAGGAGATGAGAAATGAGGTGCGTTTTCGAAACCTTTCCCGATCACACGGTGTACCATCTTCTGGGTTTCTCATGCATGTTTTTGTTATAGGAAGATGCCCTTGAACTTGGAGATTTGGGACCCATGGGATGGGTACCACGCAGTATTACTTTAAAGGGCCTGCGTTTCCTCAACCAACCTGACCAAACCTCTCAGCCACAAGAGTGTCCACTCTTATGTCTCAATCAGCTGTGGGTCTAGAGATGGTCAATCCAGGTGGCATCACAGCCCCTGAACGAATATTGTAAGAATTTCTCTCTCTTTCACTGTCTTTGTTTCACGGGTTTTTAAAAGTAATTGATTTTTATAATGGGGTTTAGCTGCTTTTCACTGCTGTTTTTATGCTGCTTTACACCCACTTGACTCACTTACAGAGAGATATCAATACATAGCTTTGAAGATTCTTCCTAGTCAGATATATTCTTGGGCGGTGAATAGGGGGTTTTTGCGTCCAGTTCACTGAGCAAGGAGTAGGTCTTGTCTATTACATATTGGGTTTATTGAACGGTATCTGAGCTAATTTGAAACCCTTGTTTTCTGCCTCACCCGACCTCACCTTTCCCGTTAAGCAGCCATAGTGTGTTTTGTAAACGTGTGTCTCTGTTCTGTTTTGTAATTCAGTTCAAGTGTAGCGGTTTTTACATTCCCTCTATAAGTGATATCTTATGATAAGTGTCGTTTTCTGGTTGACTTATTTCACTTAGAATCGTCGTACCTAAATCCACTCATCATGCTGCTACTAGCCTTATGACGTTGATTTCCTGGCTGAGTGATATTCCATTGTACATAAGGACCACAACTTCTTTATCCATTTTTTTCTTTCCTGGGATATTTAAGGTGTAACGAAGTGGAGGTTCTTGTCAACAGAGCAGCCCTAAACTTTGGGGTGCCTGTGTCTTGCTGATTTTTACTTTTCCCAATTTATACACCCATGAGTGGAAGTGCCCTATGCTCTCTAAGCTGAGTTTTTTAGAGGTTTCAGGACACACCGTACACTTCTCCAGAGTGGCTGTTGGCAATTTACATCACGCCCATCAGCGTAGCAAGGCTCCCGTTTCTCCATGGCCTGTCCTGCATTTCTGGTTTTGACACTTTATTCAGCATGGCCCTTTTGACCGATGGGAAGTGAGACTTCTTTGTAGCGCTGATTTGCCTTTCCAGGTTGCTTGGTTGGCCAAAAAGGGCGTATGCGTTTTTTCCTGAATATATTCAGGAAAAAACGCATATGCCCTTTTTGGCCAAGGGCATCATGGTCGAGGTTTTGCCGCCTTTCCTGTGCTTTAAAGGCGATTCGAATCTACCTCCTGAAATCTGTTTCCTGCAATTCTGCCTTGCTTTCAAATCCTCTTCGTTGCCTTCCCTCAATATATTTGTGGACGAGAGTTATCATTTCTAACTCTGCAGGTTTGTGAATTGCAGTGCCCCTGAGCTCCATTTTTCAACTCGCTTTCTTCGGAGCTGGCCGCAAAAGCGCAGGATTGCTTCAGGCCCTATTCTGGTTCCGGGCGGCAGGCTGAGCCTGTGGTTAATTCTTCTTCCTGATGGGAAAATAGAGTGACCTGTGCCTGTCCCAACACCTAGAGCTAGTCTCTCACTGGTTCCCCCTCTTCCCGTTCATCCTCAGGACAAATTGCAACCTGTACGGAACAGGAGGTTAAAGGTGCTGATTCTCCACGGAGGGAGATTGCTACTAACGCGGCTGGAATGGCGAACCCGAGCACAAGGAGATGAGAAATGAGGTGCGTTTTCGAAACCTTTCCCGATCACACGGTGTACCATCTTCTGGGTTTCTCATGCATGTTTTCGATGTAGGAAGATGCCCTTGAACCTGGAGATTTGGGACCCATGGGATGGGTACCACGCAGTGTTACTTTAAAGGGTCTGCGTTTGCTCACCCAACCTCACCAAACCTCTCAGCCCCAAGAGTGTCCACCCTTATGTCTCAATCAGCTGTGGGTCTAGAGATGGTCAATCCAGGTGGCATCACAGCCCCTGAACGAATTTTGTAAGAATTTCTCTCTCTTTCACTGTCTTTGTTTCACGGGATTTTAAAAGTAATTGATTTTTATAATGGGGTTTAGCTGCTTTTCACTGCTCTGTTTATGCTGCTTTACACCCACTTGACTCATTTACAGAGAGATATCAATACATAGCTTTGAAGATTCTTCCTAGTCAGGTATATTCTTGGGCGGTGAATAGGGGGTGTCGAGTCCAGTTCACTGAGCAAGGAGTAGGTCTTGTCTATTACATATTGGGTTTATGGAACGGTATCTGAGCTAATTTGAAACCCTTGTTTTCTCCCTCACCCGACCTCACCTTTCCCGTTAAGCAGCCATAGTGTGTTTTGTAAACGTGTGACGCTGTTCTGTTTTGTAATTCAGTTCAAGTGTAGCGGTTTTTACATTCCCTCTCTAAGTGATATCTTATGATAAGTGTCTTTTTCTGTGTGACTTATTTCACTTAGAATCGTCGTACCTAAATCCTCTCATCATGCTGCTACTAGCCTTATGACGTTAATTTCATGGCTGAGTGATATGCCATTGTACATAAGGACCACAACTTCCTTATCCATTTTTCTCTTTCCTGGGATATTTAAGGTGTAACGAAGTGGAGGTTCTTGTCAACAGAGCAGCCCTAAACTTTGGGGTGCCTGTGTCTTGCTGATTTTTAGTTTTCCCAATTTATACGCCCATGAGTGGAAGTGCCTTATGCTCTCTATGCTGAGTTCTTTAGATGTTTCAGGACACACCGTACACTTCTCCAGAGTGGCTGTTGGCAATTTACATCCCGCCCATCAGCGTAGTAAGGCTCCCGTTTCTCCATGGCCTGTCCTGCATTTCTGGTTTTGACACTTTATTCAGCATGGCCCTTTTGACCGATGGGAAGCGAGACTTCTTTGTAGCGCTGATTTGCCTTTCCAGGTTGCTTGGTTGGCCAAAAAGGGCGTATGCGTTTTTTCCTGAATATATTCAGGAAAAAACGCATACGCCCTTTTTGGCCAAGGGCATCATGGTCGAGGTTTTGCCGCTTTTCCTGTGCTTTAAAGGCGATTCGACTCTACCTCCTGAAATCTGTTTCCTGCAATTCTGCCTTGCTTTCAAATCCTCCTCGTTGCCTTCCCTCAATATATTTGTGGACGAGAGTTATCATTTCTAACTCTGCAGGTTTGTGAATTGCAGTGCCCCTGAGCTCGATTTTTCAACTCGTTTTTTTGGGAGCTGGCCGCAAAAGCACAGGATTGCTTCAGGCCCTGTTCTGCTTCCGGGCGGCAGGCTGAGCCTGTGGTTAATTCTTCTTCCTGATGGGAAAATAGAGTGACCTGTGCCTGTCCCAACACCTAGAGCTAGTCTCTCACTGGTTCCCCCTCTTCCCGTTCATCCTCAGGACAATTTGCAACCTGTACGGAACAGGAGGTTGAAGGTGCTGATTCTCGAAGGAGGGAGATTGCTAGTAAAGCGGCTGTAATGGCCAACCCGAGCACAAGGAGATGAGAAATGAGGTGCGTTTTCGAAACCTTTCCCGATCACACGGTGTACCATCTTCTGGGTTTCTCATGCATGTTTTCGATGTAGGAAGATGCCCTTGAACCTGGAGATTTGGGACCCATGGGATGGGTACCACGCAGTGTTACTTTAAAGGGTCTGCGTTTGCTCACCCAACCTCACCAAAACTCTCAGCCCCAAGAGTGTCCACCCTTATGTCTCAATCAGCTGTGGGTCTAGAGATGGTCAATCCAGGTGGCATCACAGCCCCTGAACGAATTTTGTAAGAATTTCTCTCTCTTTCACTGTCTTTGTTTCACGGGATTTTAAAAGTAATTGATTTTTATAATGGGGTTTAGCTGCTTTTCACTGCTCTGTTTATGCTGCTTTACACCCACTTGACTCATTTACAGAGAGATATCAATACATAGCATTGAAGATTCTTCCTAGTCAGGTATATTCTTGGGCGGTGAATAGGGGGTGTCGAGTCCAGTTCACTGAGCAAGGAGTAGGTCTTGTCTATTACATATTGGGTTTATGGAACGGTATCTGAGCTAATTTGAAACCCTTGTTTTCTCCCTCACCCGACCTCACCTTTCCCGTTAAGCAGCCATAGTGTGTTTTGTAAACGTGTGACGCTGTTCTGTTTTGTAATTCAGTTCAAGTGTAGCGGTTTTTACATTCCCTCTCTAAGTGATATCTTATGATAAGTGTCTTTTTCTGTGTGACTTATTTCACTTAGAATCGTCGTACCTAAATCCTCTCATCATGCTGCTACTAGCCTTATGACGTTAATTTCATGGCTGAGTGATATGCCATTGTACATAAGGACCACAACTTCCTTATCCATTTTTCTCTTTCCTGGGATATTTAAGGTGTAACGAAGTGGAGGTTCTTGTCAACAGAGCAGCCCTAAACTTTGGGGTGCCTGTGTCTTGCTGATTTTTAGTTTTCCCAATTTATACGCCCATGAGTGGAAGTGCCTTATGCTCTCTATGCTGAGTTCTTTAGATGTTTCAGGAAACACCGTACACTTCTCCAGAGTGGCTGTTGGCAATTTACATCCCGCCCATCAGCGTAGTAAGGCTCCCGTTTCTCCATGGCCTGTCCTGCATTTCTGGTTTTGACACTTTATTCAGCATGGCCCTTTTGACCGATGGGAAGCGAGACTTCTTTGTAGCGCTGATTTGCCTTTCCAGGTTGCTTGGTTGGCCAAAAAGGGCGTATGCGTTTTTTCCTGAATATATTCAGGAAAAAACGCATACGCCCTTTTTGGCCAAGGGCATCATGGTCGAGGTTTTGCCGCCTTTCCTGTGCTTTAAAGGCGATTCGAATCTACCTCCTGAAATCTGTTTCCTGCAATTCTGCCTTGCTTTCAAATCCTCTTCGTTGCCTTCCCTCAATATATTTGTGGACGAGAGTTATCATTTCTAACTCTGCAGGTTTGTGAATTGCAGTGCCCCTGAGCTCCATTTTTCAACTCGCTTTCTTCAGAGCTGGCCGCAAAAGCGCAGGATTGCTTCAGGCCCTATTCTGGTTCCGGGCGGCAGGCTGAGCCTGTGGTTAATTCTTCTTCCTGATGGGAAAATAGAGTGACCTGTGCCTGTCCCAACACCTAGAGCTAGTCTCTCATTGGTTCCCCCTCTTCCCGTTCATCCTCAGGACAAATTGCAACCTGTACGGAACAGGAGGTTAAAGGTGCTGATTCTCCACGGAGGGAGATTGCTACTAACGTGGCTGGAATGGCGAACCCGAGCACAAGGAGATGAGAAATGAGGTGCGTTTTAGAAACCTTTCCCGATCACACGGTGTACCATCTTCTGGGTTTCTCATGCATGTTTTCGATGTAGGAAGATGCCCTTGAACCTGGAGATTTGGGACCCATGGGATGGGTACCATGCAGTATTACTTTAAAGGGTCTGCGTTTGCTCACCCAACCTCACCAAACCTCTCAGCCCCAAGAGTGTCCACCCTTATGTCTCAATCAGCTGTGGGTCTAGAGATGGTCAATCCAGGTGGCATCACAGTCCCTGAACGAATTTTGTAAGAATTTCTCTCTCTTTCACTGTCTTTGTTTCACGGGATTTTAAAAGTAATTGATTTTTATAATGGGGTTTAGCTGCTTTTCACTGCTCTGTTTATGCTGCTTTACACCCACTTGACTCATTTACAGAGAGATATCAATACATAGCTTTGAAGATTCTTCCTAGTCAGGTATATTCTTGGGCGGTGAATAGGGGGTGTCGAGTCCAGTTCACTGAGCAAGGAGTAGGTCTTGTCTATTACATATTGGGTTTATTGAACGGTATCTGAGCTAATTTGAAACCCTTGTTTTCTGCCTCACCCGACCTCACCTTTCCCGTTAAGCAGCCATAGTGTGTTTTGTAAACGTGTGTCTCTGTTCTGTTTTGTAATTCAGTTCAAGTGTAGCGGTTTTTACATTCCCTCTATAAGTGATATCTTATGATAAGTGTCGTTTTCTGGTTGACTTATTTCACTTAGAATCTTCGTACCTAAATCCACTCATCATGCTGCTACTAGCCTTATGACGTTGATTTCCTGGCTGAGTGATATTCCATTGTACATAAGGACCACAACTTCTTTATCCATTTTTTTCTTTCCTGGGATATTTAAGGTGTAACGAAGTGGAGGTTCTTGTCAACAGAGCAGCCCTAAACTTTGGGGTTCCTGTGTCTTGCTGATTTTTACTTTTCCCAATTTATACACCCATGAGTGGAAGTGCCCTATGCTCTCTAAGCTGAGTTTTTTAGAGGTTTCAGGACACACCGTACACTTCTCCAGAGTGGCTGTTGGCAATTTACATCACGCCCATCAGCGTAGCCAGGCTCCCGTTTCTCCATGGCCTGTCCTGCATTTCTGGTTTTGACACTTTATTCAGCATGGCCCTTTTGACCGATGGGAAGCGAGACTTCTTTGTAGCGCTGATTTGCCTTTCCAGGTTGCTTGGTTGGCCAAAAAGGGCGTATGCGTTTTTTCCTGAATATATTCAGGAAAAAACGCATACGCCCTTTTTGGCCAAGGGCATCATGGTCGAGGTTTTGCCGCCTTTCCTGTGCTTTAAAGGCGATTCGAATCTACCTCCTGAAATCTGTTTCCTGCAATTCTGCCTTGCTTTCAAATCCTCTTCGTTGCCTTCCCTCAATATATTTGTGGACAAGAGTTATCATTTCTAACTCTGCAGGTTTGTGAATTGCAGTGCCCCTGAGCTCCATTTTTCAACTCGCCTTCTTCGGAGCTGGCCGCAAAAGCGCAGGATTGCTTCAGGCCCTATTCTGGTTCCGGGCGGCAGGCTGAGCCTGTGGTTAATTCTTCTTCCTGATGGGAAAATAGAGTGACCTGTGCCTGTCCCAACACCTAGAGCTAGTCTCTCATTGGTTCCCCCTCTTCCCGTTCATCCTCAGGACAAATTGCAACCTGTACGGAACAGGAGGTTAAAGGTGCTGATTCTCCACGGAGGGAGATTGCTACTAACGCGGCTGGAATGGCGAACCCGAGCACAAGGAGATGAGAAATGAGGTGCGTTTTAGAAACCTTTCCCGATCACACGGTGTACCATCTTCTGGGTTTCTCATGCATGTTTTCGATGTAGGAAGATGCCCTTGAACCTGGAGATTTGGGACCCATGGGATGGGTACCACGCAGTGTTACTTTAAAGGGTCTGCGTTTGCTCACCCAACCTCACCAAAACTCTCAGCCCCAAGAGTGTCCACCCTTATGTCTCAATCAGCTGTGGGTCTAGAGATGGTCAATCCAGGTGGCATCACAGCCCCTGAACGAATTTTGTAAGAATTTCTCTCTCTTTCACTGTCTTTGTTTCACGGGATTTTAAAAGTAATTGATTTTTATAATGGGGTTTAGCTGCTTTTCACTGCTCTGTTTATGCTGCTTTACACCCACTTGACTCATTTACAGAGAGATATCAATACATAGCTTTGAAGATTCTTCCTAGTCAGGTATATTCTTGGGCGGTGAATAGGGGGTGTCGAGTCCAGTTCACTGAGCAAGGAGTAGGTCTTGTCTATTACATATTGGGTTTATGGAACGGTATCTGAGCTAATTTGAAACCCTTGTTTTCTCCCTCACCCGACCTCACCTTTCCCGTTAAGCAGCCATAGTGTGTTTTGTAAACGTGTGACGCTGTTCTGTTTTGTAATTCAGTTCAAGTGTAGCGGTTTTTACATTCCCTCTCTAAGTGATATCTTATGATAAGTGTCTTTTTCTGTGTGACTTATTTCACTTAGAATCGTCGTACCTAAATCCTCTCATCATGCTGCTACTAGCCTTATGACGTTAATTTCATGGCTGAGTGATATGCCATTGTACATAAGGACCACAACTTCCTTATCCATTTTTCTCTTTCCTGGGATATTTAAGGTGTAACGAAGTGGAGGTTCTTGTCAACAGAGCAGCCCTAAACTTTGGGGTGCCTGTGTCTTGCTGATTTTTAGTTTTCCCAATTTATACGCCCATGAGTGGAAGTGCCTTATGCTCTCTATGCTGAGTTCTTTAGATGTTTCAGGAAACACCGTACACTTCTCCAGAGTGGCTGTTGGCAATTTACATCCCACCCATCAGCGTAGTAAGGCTCCCGTTTCTCCATGGCCTGTCCTGCATTTCTGGTTTTGACACTTTATTCAGCATGGCCCTTTTGACCGATGGGAAGCGAGACTTCTTTGTAGCGCTGATTTGCCTTTCCAGGTTGCTTGGTTGGCCAAAAAGGGCGTATGCGTTTTTTCCTGAATATATTCAGGAAAAAACGCATACGCCCTTTTTGGCCAAGGGCATCATGGTCGAGGTTTTGCCGCTTTTCCTGTGCTTTAAAGGCGATTCGACTCTACCTCCTGAAATCTGTTTCCTGCAATTCTGCCTTGCTTTCAAATCCTCCTCGTTGCCTTCCCTCAATATATTTGTGGACGAGAGTTATCATTTCTAACTCTGCAGGTTTGTGAATTGCAGTGCCCCTGAGCTCGATTTTTCAACTCGTTTTTTTGGGAGCTGGCCGCAAAAGCACAGGATTGCTTCAGGCCCTGTTCTGCTTCCGGGCGGCAGGCTGAGCCTGTGGTTAATTCTTCTTCTTGATGGGAAAATATAGTGACCTGTGCCTGTCCCAACACCTAGAGCTAGTCTCTCACTGGTTCCCCCTCTTCCCGTTCATCCTCAGGACAATTTGCAACCTGTACGGAACAGGAGGTTGAAGGTGCTGATTCTCGAAGGAGGGAGATTGCTAGTAAAGCGGCTGTAATGGCCAACCCGAGCACAAGGAGATGAGAAATGAGGTGCGTTTTCGAAACCTTTCCCGATCACACGGTGTACCATCTTCTGGGTTTCTCATGCATGTTTTTGTTATAGGAAGATGCCCTTGAACTTGGAGATTTGGGACCCATGGGATGGGTACCACGCAGTATTACTTTAAAGGGCCTGCGTTTCCTCAACCAACCTGACCAAACCTCTCAGCCCCAAGAGTGTCCACCCTTATGTCTCAATCAGCTGTGGGTCTAGAGATGGTCAATCCAGGTGGCATCACAGCCCCTGAACGAATATTGTAAGAATTTCTCTCTCTTTCACTGTCTTTGTTTCACGGGTTTTTAAAAGTAATTGATTTTTATAATGGGGTTTAGCTGCTTTTCACTGCTGTTTTTATGCTGCTTTACACCCACTTGACTCACTTACAGAGAGATATCAATACATAGCTTTGAAGATTCTTCCTAGTCAGATATATTCTTGGGCGGTGAATAGGGGGTTTTTGCGTCCAGTTCACTGAGCAAGGAGTAGGTCTTGTCTATTACATATTGGGTTTATTGAACGGTATCTGAGCTAATTTGAAACCCTTGTTTTCTGCCTCACCCGACCTCACCTTTCCCGTTAAGCAGCCATAGTGTGTTTTGTAAACGTGTGTCTCTGTTCTGTTTTGTAATTCAGTTCAAGTGTAGCGGTTTTTACATTCCCTCTATAAGTGATATCTTATGATAAGTGTCGTTTTCTGGTTGACTTATTTCACTTAGAATCGTCGTACCTAAATCCACTCATCATGCTGCTACTAGCCTTATGACGTTGATTTCCTGGCTGAGTGATATTCCATTGTACATAAGGACCACAACTTCTTTATCCATTTTTTTCTTTCCTGGGATATTTAAGGTGTAACGAAGTGGAGGTTCTTGTCAACAGAGCAGCCCTAAACTTTGGGGTGCCTGTGTCTTGCTGATTTTTACTTTTCCCAATTTATACACCCATGAGTGGAAGTGCCCTATGCTCTCTAAGCTGAGTTTTTTAGAGGTTTCAGGACACACCGTACACTTCTCCAGAGTGGCTGTTGGCAATTTACATCACGCCCATCAGCGTAGCAAGGCTCCCGTTTCTCCATGGCCTGTCCTGCATTTCTGGTTTTGACACTTTATTCAGCATGGCCCTTTTGACCGATGGGAAGCGAGACTTCTTTGTAGCGCTGATTTGCCTTTCCAGGTTGCTTGGTTGGCCAAAAAGGGCGTATGCGTTTTTTCCTGAATATATTCAGGAAAAAACGCATATGCCCTTTTTGGCCAAGGGCATCATGGTCGAGGTTTTGCCGCCTTTCCTGTGCTTTAAAGGCGATTCGAATCTACCTCCTGAAATCTGTTTCCTGCAATTCTGCCTTGCTTTCAAATCCTCTTCGTTGCCTTCCCTCAATATATTTGTGGACGAGAGTTATCATTTCTAACTCTGCAGGTTTGTGAATTGCAGTGCCCCTGAGCTCCATTTTTCAACTCGCTTTCTTCAGAGCTGGCCGCAAAAGCGCAGGATTGCTTCAGGCCCTATTCTGGTTCCGGGCGGCAGGCTGAGCCTGTGGTTAATTCTTCTTCCTGATGGGAAAATAGAGTGACCTGTGCCTGTCCCAACACCTAGAGCTAGTCTCTCATTGGTTCCCCCTCTTCCCGTTCATCCTCAGGACAAATTGCAACCTGTACGGAACAGGAGGTTAAAGGTGCTGATTCTCCACGGAGGGAGATTGCTACTAACGTGGCTGGAATGGCGAACCCGAGCACAAGGAGATGAGAAATGAGGTGCGTTTTAGAAACCTTTCCCGATCACACGGTGTACCATCTTCTGGGTTTCTCATGCATGTTTTCGATGTAGGAAGATGCCCTTGAACCTGGAGATTTGGGACCCATGGGATGGGTACCATGCAGTATTACTTTAAAGGGTCTGCGTTTGCTCACCCAACCTCACCAAACCTCTCAGCCCCAAGAGTGTCCACCCTTATGTCTCAATCAGCTGTGGGTCTAGAGATGGTCAATCCAGGTGGCATCACAGCCCCTGAACGAATTTTGTAAGAATTTCTCTCTCTTTCACTGTCTTTGTTTCACGGGATTTTAAAAGTAATTGATTTTTATAATGGGGTTTAGCTGCTTTTCACTGCTCTGTTTATGCTGCTTTACACCCACTTGACTCATTTACAGAGAGATATCAATACATAGCTTTGAAGATTCTTCCTAGTCAGGTATATTCTTGGGCGGTGAATAGGGGGTGTCGAGTCCAGTTCACTGAGCAAGGAGTAGGTCTTGTCTATTACATATTGGGTTTATTGAACGGTATCTGAGCTAATTTGAAACCCTTGTTTTCTGCCTCACCCGACCTCACCTTTCCCGTTAAGCAGCCATAGTGTGTTTTGTAAACGTGTGTCTCTGTTCTGTTTTGTAATTCAGTTCAAGTGTAGCGGTTTTTACATTCCCTCTATAAGTGATATCTTATGATAATTGTCGTTTTCTGGTTGACTTATTTCACTTAGAATCGTCGTACCTAAATCCACTCATCATGCTGCTACTAGCCTTATGACGTTGATTTCTTGGCTGAGTGATATTCCATTGTACATAAGGACCACAACTTCTTTATCCATTTTTCTCTTTCCTGGGATATTTAAGGTGTAACGAAGTGGAGGTTCTTGTCAACAGAGCAGCCCTAAACTTTGGGGTGCCTGTGTCTTGCTGATTTTTACTTTTCCCAATTTATACACCCATGAGTGGAAGTGCCCTATGCTCTCTAAGCTGAGTTTTTTAGAGGTTTCAGGACACACCGTACACTTCTCCAGAGTGGCTGTTGGCAATTTACATCACGCCCATCAGCGTAGCAAGGCTCCCGTTTCTCCATGGCCTGTCCTGCATTTCTGGTTTTGACACTTTATTCAGCATGGCCCTTTTGACCGATGGGAAGCGAGACTTCTTTGTAGCGCTGATTTGCCTTTCCAGGTTGCTTGGTTGGCCAAAAAGGGCGTATGCGTTTTTTCCTGAATATATTCAGGAAAAAACGCATATGCCCTTTTTGGCCAAGGGCATCATGGTCGAGGTTTTGCCGCCTTTCCTGTGCTTTAAAGGCGATTCGAATCTACCTCCTGAAATCTGTTTCCTGCAATTCTGCCTTGCTTTCAAATCCTCTTCGTTGCCTTCCCTCAATATATTTGTGGACGAGAGTTATCATTTCTAACTCTGCAGGTTTGTGAATTGCAGTGCCCCTGAGCTCCATTTTTCAACTCGCTTTCTTCAGAGCTGGCCGCAAAAGCGCAGGATTGCTTCAGGCCCTATTCTGGTTCCGGGCGGCAGGCTGAGCCTGTGGTTAATTCTTCTTCCTGATGGGAAAATAGAGTGACCTGTGCCTGTCCCAACACCTAGAGCTAGTCTCTCATTGGTTCCCCCTCTTCCCGTTCATCCTCAGGACAAATTGCAACCTGTACGGAACAGGAGGTTAAAGGTGCTGATTCTCCACGGAGGGAGATTGCTACTAACGCGGCTGGAATGGCGAACCCGAGCACAAGGAGATGAGAAATGAGGTGCGTTTTAGAAACCTTTCCCGATCACACGGTGTACCATCTTCTGGGTTTCTCATGCATGTTTTCGATGTAGGAAGATGCCCTTGAACCTGGAGATTTGGGACCCATGGGATGGGTACCACGCAGTGTTACTTTAAAGGGTCTGCGTTTGCTCACCCAACCTCACCAAAACTCTCAGCCCCAAGAGTGTCCACCCTTATGTCTCAATCAGCTGTGGGTCTAGAGATGGTCAATCCAGGTGGCATCACAGCCCCTGAACGAATTTTGTAAGAATTTCTCTCTCTTTCACTGTCTTTGTTTCACGGGATTTTAAAAGTAATTGATTTTTATAATGGGGTTTAGCTGCTTTTCACTGCTCTGTTTATGCTGCTTTACACCCACTTGACTCATTTACAGAGAGATATCAATACATAGCTTTGAAGATTCTTCCTAGTCAGGTATATTCTTGGGCGGTGAATAGGGGGTGTCGAGTCCAGTTCACTGAGCAAGGAGTAGGTCTTGTCTATTACATATTGGGTTTATGGAACGGTATCTGAGCTAATTTGAAACCCTTGTTTTCTCCCTCACCCGACCTCACCTTTCCCGTTAAGCAGCCATAGTGTGTTTTGTAAACGTGTGACGCTGTTCTGTTTTGTAATTCAGTTCAAGTGTAGCGGTTTTTACATTCCCTCTCTAAGTGATATCTTATGATAAGTGTCTTTTTCTGTGTGACTTATTTCACTTAGAATCGTCGTACCTAAATCCTCTCATCATGCTGCTACTAGCCTTATGACGTTAATTTCATGGCTGAGTGATATGCCATTGTACATAAGGACCACAACTTCCTTATCCATTTTTCTCTTTCCTGGGATATTTAAGGTGTAACGAAGTGGAGGTTCTTGTCAACAGAGCAGCCCTAAACTTTGGGGTGCCTGTGTCTTGCTGATTTTTAGTTTTCCCAATTTATACGCCCATGAGTGGAAGTGCCTTATGCTCTCTATGCTGAGTTCTTTAGATGTTTCAGGAAACACCGTACACTTCTCCAGAGTGGCTGTTGGCAATTTACATCCCACCCATCAGCGTAGTAAGGCTCCCGTTTCTCCATGGCCTGTCCTGCATTTCTGGTTTTGACACTTTATTCAGCATGGCCCTTTTGACCGATGGGAAGCGAGACTTCTTTGTAGCGCTGATTTGCCTTTCCAGGTTGCTTGGTTGGCCAAAAAGGGCGTATGCGTTTTTTCCTGAATATATTCAGGAAAAAACGCATACGCCCTTTTTGGCCAAGGGCATCATGGTCGAGGTTTTGCCGCTTTTCCTGTGCTTTAAAGGCGATTCGACTCTACCTCCTGAAATCTGTTTCCTGCAATTCTGCCTTGCTTTCAAATCCTCCTCGTTGCCTTCCCTCAATATATTTGTGGACGAGAGTTATCATTTATAACTCTGCAGGTTTGTGAATTGCAGTGCCCCTGAGCTCGATTTTTCAACTCGTTTTTTTGGGAGCTGGCCGCAAAAGCACAGGATTGCTTCAGGCCCTGTTCTGCTTCCGGGCGGCAGGCTGAGCCTGTGGTTAATTCTTCTTCCTGATGGGAAAATAGAGTGACCTGTGCCTGTCCCAACACCTAGAGCTAGTCTCTCACTGGTTCCCCCTCTTCCCGTTCATCCTCAGGACAATTTGCAACCTGTACGGAACAGGAGGTTGAAGGTGCTGATTCTCGAAGGAGGGAGATTGCTAGTAAAGCGGCTGTAATGGCCAACCCGAGCACAAGGAGATGAGAAATGAGGTGCGTTTTCGAAACCTTTCCCGATCACACGGTGTACCATCTTCTGGGTTTCTCATGCATGTTTTTGTTATAGGAAGATGCCCTTGAACTTGGAGATTTGGGACCCATGGGATGGGTACCACGCAGTATTACTTTAAAGGGCCTGCGTTTCCTCAACCAACCTGACCAAACCTCTCAGCCCCAAGAGTGTCCACCCTTATGTCTCAATCAGCTGTGGGTCTAGAGATGGTCAATCCAGGTGGCATCACAGCCCCTGAACGAATATTGTAAGAATTTCTCTCTCTTTCACTGTCTTTGTTTCACGGGTTTTTAAAAGTAATTGATTTTTATAATGGGGTTTAGCTGCTTTTCACTGCTGTTTTTATGCTGCTTTACACCCACTTGACTCACTTACAGAGAGATATCAATACATAGCTTTGAAGATTCTTCCTAGTCAGATATATTCTTGGGCGGTGAATAGGGGGTTTTTGCGTCCAGTTCACTGAGCAAGGAGTAGGTCTTGTCTATTACATATTGGGTTTATTGAACGGTATCTGAGCTAATTTGAAACCCTTGTTTTCTGCCTCACCCGACCTCACCTTTCCCGTTAAGCAGCCATAGTGTGTTTTGTAAACGTGTGTCTCTGTTCTGTTTTGTAATTCAGTTCAAGTGTAGCGGTTTTTACATTCCCTCTATAAGTGATATCTTATGATAAGTGTCGTTTTCTGGTTGACTTATTTCACTTAGAATCGTCGTACCTAAATCCACTCATCATGCTGCTACTAGCCTTATGACGTTGATTTCCTGGCTGAGTGATATTCCATTGTACATAAGGACCACAACTTCTTTATCCATTTTTTTCTTTCCTGGGATATTTAAGGTGTAACGAAGTGGAGGTTCTTGTCAACAGAGCAGCCCTAAACTTTGGGGTGCCTGTGTCTTGCTGATTTTTACTTTTCCCAATTTATACACCCATGAGTGGAAGTGCCCTATGCTCTCTAAGCTGAGTTTTTTAGAGGTTTCAGGACACACCGTACACTTCTCCAGAGTGGCTGTTGGCAATTTACATCCCGCCCATCAGCGTAGCAAGGCTCCCGTTTCTCCATGGCCTGTCCTGCATTTCTGGTTTTGACACTTTATTCAGCATGGCCCTTTTGACCGATGGGAAGCGAGACTTCTTTGTAGCGCTGATTTGCCTTTCCAGGTTGCTTGGTTGGCCAAAAAGGGCGTATGCGTTTTTTCCTGAATATATTCAGGAAAAAACGCATACGCCCTTTTTGGCCAAGGGCATCATGGTCGAGGTTTTGCCGCCTTTCCTGTGCTTTAAAGGCGATTCGAATCTACCTCCTGAAATCTGTTTCCTGCAATTCTGCCTTGCTTTCAAATCCTCTTCGTTGCCTTCCCTCAATATATTTGTGGACGAGAGTTATCATTTCTAACTCTGCAGGTTTGTGAATTGCAGTGCCCCTGAGCTCCATTTTTCAACTCGCTTTCTTCGGAGCTGGCCGCAAAAGCGCAGGATTGCTTCAGGCCCTATTCTGGTTCCGGGCGGCAGGCTGAGCCTGTGGTTAATTCTTCTTCCTGATGGGAAAATAGAGTGACCTGTGCCTGTCCCAACACCTAGAGCTAGTCTCTCATTGGTTCCCCCTCTTCCCGTTCATCCTCAGGACAAATTGCAACCTGTACGGAACAGGAGGTTAAAGGTGCTGATTCTCCACGGAGGGAGATTGCTACTAACGCGGCTGGAATGGCGAACCCGAGCACAAGGAGATGAGAAATGAGGTGCGTTTTAGAAACCTTTCCCGATCACACGGTGTACCATCTTCTGGGTTTCTCATGCATGTTTTCGATGTAGGAAGATGCCCTTGAACCTGGAGATTTGGGACCCATGGGATGGGTACCACGCAGTGTTACTTTAAAGGGTCTGCGTTTGCTCACCCAACCTCACCAAAACTCTCAGCCCCAAGAGTGTCCACCCTTATGTCTCAATCAGCTGTGGGTCTAGAGATGGTCAATCCAGGTGGCATCACAGCCCCTGAACGAATTTTGTAAGAATTTCTCTCTCTTTCACTGTCTTTGTTTCACGGGATTTTAAAAGTAATTGATTTTTATAATGGGGTTTAGCTGCTTTTCACTGCTCTGTTTATGCTGCTTTACACCCACTTGACTCATTTACAGAGAGATATCAATACATAGCTTTGAAGATTCTTCCTAGTCAGGTATATTCTTGGGCGGTGAATAGGGGGTGTCGAGTCCAGTTCACTGAGCAAGGAGTAGGTCTTGTCTATTACATATTGGGTTTATGGAACGGTATCTGAGCTAATTTGAAACCCTTGTTTTCTCCCTCACCCGACCTCACCTTTCCCGTTAAGCAGCCATAGTGTGTTTTGTAAACGTGTGACGCTGTTCTGTTTTGTAATTCAGTTCAAGTGTAGCGGTTTTTACATTCCCTCTCTAAGTGATATCTTATGATAAGTGTCTTTTTCTGTGTGACTTATTTCACTTAGAATCGTCGTACCTAAATCCTCTCATCATGCTGCTACTAGCCTTATGACGTTAATTTCATGGCTGAGTGATATGCCATTGTACATAAGGACCACAACTTCCTTATCCATTTTTCTCTTTCCTGGGATATTTAAGGTGTAACGAAGTGGAGGTTCTTGTCAACAGAGCAGCCCTAAACTTTGGGGTGCCTGTGTCTTGCTGATTTTTAGTTTTCCCAATTTATACGCCCATGAGTGGAAGTGCCTTATGCTCTCTATGCTGAGTTCTTTAGATGTTTCAGGAAACACCGTACACTTCTCCAGAGTGGCTGTTGGCAATTTACATCCCACCCATCAGCGTAGTAAGGCTCCCGTTTCTCCATGGCCTGTCCTGCATTTCTGGTTTTGACACTTTATTCAGCATGGCCCTTTTGACCGATGGGAAGCGAGACTTCTTTGTAGCGCTGATTTGCCTTTCCAGGTTGCTTGGTTGGCCAAAAAGGGCGTATGCGTTTTTTCCTGAATATATTCAGGAAAAAACGCATACGCCCTTTTTGGCCAAGGGCATCATGGTCGAGGTTTTGCCGCTTTTCCTGTGCTTTAAAGGCGATTCGACTCTACCTCCTGAAATCTGTTTCCTGCAATTCTGCCTTGCTTTCAAATCCTCCTCGTTGCCTTCCCTCAATATATTTGTGGACGAGAGTTATCATTTATAACTCTGCAGGTTTGTGAATTGCAGTGCCCCTGAGCTCGATTTTTCAACTCGCTTTTTTGGGAGCTGGCCGCAAAAGCACAGGATTGCTTCAGGCCCTGTTCTGCTTCCGGGCGACAGGCTGAGCCTGTGGTTAATTCTTCTTCCTGATGGGAAAATAGAGTGACCTGTGCCTGTCCCAACACCTAGAGCTAGTCTCTCACTGGTTCCCCCTCTTCCCGTTCATCCTCAGGACAATTTGCAACCTGTACGGAACAGGAGGTTGAAGGTGCTGATTCTCGAAGGAGGGAGATTGCTAGTAAAGCGGCTGTAATGGCCAACCCGAGCACAAGGAGATGAGAAATGAGGTGCGTTTTCGAAACCTTTCCCGATCACACGGTGTACCATCTTCTGGGTTTCTCATGCATGTTTTTGTTATAGGAAGATGCCCTTGAACTTGGAGATTTGGGACCCATGGGATGGGTACCACGCAGTATTACTTTAAAGGGCCTGCGTTTCCTCAACCAACCTGACCAAACCTCTCAGCCCCAAGAGTGTCCACCCTTATGTCTCAATCAGCTGTGGGTCTAGAGATGGTCAATCCAGGTGGCATCACAGCCCCTGAACGAATATTGTAAGAATTTCTCTCTCTTTCACTGTCTTTGTTTCACGGGTTTTTAAAAGTAATTGATTTTTATAATGGGGTTTAGCTGCTTTTCACTGCTGTTTTTATGCTGCTTTACACCCACTTGACTCACTTACAGAGAGATATCAATACATAGCTTTGAAGATTCTTCCTAGTCAGATATATTCTTGGGCGGTGAATAGGGGGTTTTTGCGTCCAGTTCACTGAGCAAGGAGTAGGTCTTGTCTATTACATATTGGGTTTATTGAACGGTATCTGAGCTAATTTGAAACCCTTGTTTTCTGCCTCACCCGACCTCACCTTTCCCGTTAAGCAGCCATAGTGTGTTTTGTAAACGTGTGTCTCTGTTCTGTTTTGTAATTCAGTTCAAGTGTAGCGGTTTTTACATTCCCTCTATAAGTGATATCTTATGATAAGTGTCGTTTTCTGGTTGACTTATTTCACTTAGAATCGTCGTACCTAAATCCACTCATCATGCTGCTACTAGCCTTATGACGTTGATTTCCTGGCTGAGTGATATTCCATTGTACATAAGGACCACAACTTCTTTATCCATTTTTTTCTTTCCTGGGATATTTAAGGTGTAACGAAGTGGAGGTTCTTGTCAACAGAGCAGCCCTAAACTTTGGGGTGCCTGTGTCTTGCTGATTTTTACTTTTCCCAATTTATACACCCATGAGTGGAAGTGCCCTATGCTCTCTAAGCTGAGTTTTTTAGAGGTTTCAGGACACACCGTACACTTCTCCAGAGTGTCTGTTGGCAATTTACATCACGCCCATCAGCGTAGCAAGGCTCCCGTTTCTCCATGGCCTGTCCTGCATTTCTGGTTTTGACACTTTATTCAGCATGGCCCTTTTGACCGATGGGAAGCGAGACTTCTTTGTAGCGCTGATTTGCCTTTCCAGGTTGCTTGGTTGGCCAAAAAGGGCGTATGCGTTTTTTCCTGAATATATTCAGGAAAAAACGCATACGCCCTTTTTGGCCAAGGGCATCATGGTCGAGGTTTTGCCGCCTTTCCTGTGCTTTAAAGGCGATTCGAATCTACCTCCTGAAATCTGTTTCCTGCAATTCTGCCTTGCTTTCAAATCCTCTTCGTTGCCTTCCCTCAATATATTTGTGGACGAGAGTTATCATTTCTAACTCTGCAGGTTTGTGAATTGCAGTGCCCCTGAGCTCCATTTTTCAACTCGCTTTCTTCGGAGCTGGCCGCAAAAGCGCAGGATTGCTTCAGGCCCTATTCTGGTTCCGGGCGGCAGGCTGAGCCTGTGGTTAATTCTTCTTCCTGATGGGAAAATAGAGTGACCTGTGCCTGTCCCAACACCTAGAGCTAGTCTCTCATTGGTTCCCCCTCTTCCCGTTCATCCTCAGGACAAATTGCACCCTGTACGGAACAGGAGGTTAAAGGTGCTGATTCTCCACGGAGGGAGATTGCTACTAACGCGGCTGGAATGGCGAACCCGAGCACAAGGAGATGAGAAATGAGGTGCGTTTTAGAAACCTTTCCCGATCACACGGTGTACCATCTTCTGGGTTTCTCATGCATGTTTTCGATGTAGGAAGATGCCCTTGAACCTGGAGATTTGGGACCCATGGGATGGGTACCACGCAGTATTACTTTAAAGGGTCTGCGTTTGCTCACCCAACCTCACCAAACCTCTCAGCCCCAAGAGTGTCCACCCTTATGTCTCAATCAGCTGTGGGTCTAGAGATGGTCAATCCAGGTGGCATCACAGCCCCTGAACGAATTTTGTAAGAATTTCTCTCTCTTTCACTGTCTTTGTTTCACGGGATTTTAAAAGTAATTGATTTTTATAATGGGGTTTAGCTGCTTTTCACTGCTCTGTTTATGCTGCTTTACACCCACTTGACTCATTTACAGAGAGATATCAATACATAGCTTTGAAGATTCTTCCTAGTCAGGTATATTCTTGGGCGGTGAATAGGGGGTGTCGAGTCCAGTTCACTGAGCAAGGAGTAGGTCTTGTCTATTACATATTGGGTTTATGGAACGGTATCTGAGCTAATTTGAAACCCTTGTTTTCTCCCTCACCCGACCTCACCTTTCCCGTTAAGCAGCCATAGTGTGTTTTGTAAACGTGTGTCTCTGTTCTGTTTTGTAATTCAGTTCAAGTGTAGCGGTTTTTACATTCCCTCTATAAGTGATATCTTATGATAAGTGTCGTTTTCTGGTTGACTTATTTCACTTAGAATCGTCGTACCTAAATCCACTCATCATGCTGCTACTAGCCTTATGACGTTGATTTCCTGGCTGAGTGATATTCCATTGTACATAAGGACCACAACTTCTTTATCCATTTTTTTCTTTCCTGGGATATTTAAGGTGTAACGAAGTGGAGGTTCTTGTCAACAGAGCAGCCCTAAACTTTGGGGTGCCTGTGTCTTGCTGATTTTTACTTTTCCCAATTTATACACCCATGAGTGGAAGTGCCCTATGCTCTCTAAGCTGAGTTTTTTAGAGGTTTCAGGACACACCGTACACTTCTCCAGAGTGGCTGTTGGCAATTTACATCCCGCCCATCAGCGTAGCAAGGCTCCCGTTTCTCCATGGCCTGTCCTGCATTTCTGGTTTTGACACTTTATTCAGCATGGCCCTTTTGACCAATGGGAAGCGAGACTTCTTTGTAGCGCTGATTTGCCTTTCCAGGTTGCTTGGTTGGCCAAAAAGGGCGTATGCGTTTTTTCCTGAATATATTCAGGAAAAAACGCATACGCCCTTTTTGGCCAAGGGCATCATGGTCGAGGTTTTGCCGCCTTTCCTGTGCTTTAAAGGCGATTCGAATCTACCTCCTGAAATCTGTTTCCTGCAATTCTGCCTTGCTTTCAAATCCTCTTCGTTGCCTTCCCTCAATATATTTGTGGACGAGAGTTATCATTTCTAACTCTGCAGGTTTGTGAATTGCAGTGCCCCTGAGCTCCATTTTTCAACTCGCTTTCTTCGGAGCTGGCCGCAAAAGCGCAGGATTGCTTCAGGCCCTATTCTGGTTCCGGGCGGCAGGCTGAGCCTGTGGTTAATTCTTCTTCCTGATGGGAAAATAGAGTGACCTGTGCCTGTCCCAACACCTAGAGCTAGTCTCTCATTGGTTCCCCCTCTTCCCGTTCATCCTCAGGACAAATTGCAACCTGTACGGAACAGGAGGTTAAAGGTGCTGATTCTCCACGGAGGGAGATTGCTACTAACGCGGCTGGAATGGCGAACCCGAGCACAAGGAGATGAGAAATGAGGTGCGTTTTAGAAACCTTTCCCGATCACACGGTGTACCATCTTCTGGGTTTCTCATGCATGTTTTCGATGTAGGAAGATGCCCTTGAACCTGGAGATTTGGGACCCATGGGATGGGTACCACGCAGTGTTACTTTAAAGGGTCTGCGTTTGCTCACCCAACCTCACCAAAACTCTCAGCCCCAAGAGTGTCCACCCTTATGTCTCAATCAGCTGTGGGTCTAGAGATGGTCAATCCAGGTGGCATCACAGCCCCTGAACGAATTTTGTAAGAATTTCTCTCTCTTTCACTGTCTTTGTTTCACGGGATTTTAAAAGTAATTGATTTTTATAATGGGGTTTAGCTGCTTTTCACTGCTCTGTTTATGCTGCTTTACACCCACTTGACTCATTTACAGAGAGATATCAATACATAGCTTTGAAGATTCTTCCTAGTCAGGTATATTCTTGGGCGGTGAATAGGGGGTGTCGAGTCCAGTTCACTGAGCAAGGAGTAGGTCTTGTCTATTACATATTGGGTTTATGGAACGGTATCTGAGCTAATTTGAAACCCTTGTTTTCTCCCTCACCCGACCTCACCTTTCCCGTTAAGCAGCCATAGTGTGTTTTGTAAACGTGTGACGCTGTTCTGTTTTGTAATTCAGTTCAAGTGTAGCGGTTTTTACATTCCCTCTCTAAGTGATATCTTATGATAAGTGTCTTTTTCTGTGTGACTTATTTCACTTAGAATCGTCGTACCTAAATCCTCTCATCATGCTGCTACTAGCCTTATGACGTTAATTTCATGGCTGAGTGATATGCCATTGTACATAAGGACCACAACTTCCTTATCCATTTTTCTCTTTCCTGGGATATTTAAGGTGTAACGAAGTGGAGGTTCTTGTCAACAGAGCAGCCCTAAACTTTGGGGTGCCTGTGTCTTGCTGATTTTTAGTTTTCCCAATTTATACGCCCATGAGTGGAAGTGCCTTATGCTCTCTATGCTGAGTTCTTTAGATGTTTCAGGAAACACCGTACACTTCTCCAGAGTGGCTGTTGGCAATTTACATCCCGCCCATCAGCGTAGTAAGGCTCCCTTTTCTCCATGGCCTGTCCTGCATTTCTGGTTTTGACACTTTATTCAGCATGGCCCTTTTGACCGATGGGAAGCGAGACTTCTTTGTAGCGCTGATTTGCCTTTCCAGGTTGCTTGGTTGGCCAAAAAGGGCGTATGCGTTTTTTCCTGAATATATTCAGGAAAAAACGCATACGCCCTTTTTGGCCAAGGGCATCATGGTCGAGGTTTTGCCGCTTTTCCTGTGCTTTAAAGGCGATTCGACTCTACCTCCTGAAATCTGTTTCCTGCAATTCTGCCTTGCTTTCAAATCCTCCTCGTTGCCTTCCCTCAATATATTTGTGGACGAGAGTTATCATTTATAACTCTGCAGGTTTGTGAATTGCAGTGCCCCTGAGCTCGATTTTTCAACTCGCTTTTTTGGGAGCTGGCCGCAAAAGCACAGGATTGCTTCAGGCCCTGTTCTGCTTCCGGGCGACAGGCTGAGCCTGTGGTTAATTCTTCTTCCTGATGGGAAAATAGAGTGACCTGTGCCTGTCCCAACACCTAGAGCTAGTCTCTCACTGGTTCCCCCTCTTCCCGTTCATCCTCAGGACAATTTGCAACCTGTACGGAACAGGAGGTTGAAGGTGCTGATTCTCGAAGGAGGGAGATTGCTAGTAAAGCGGCTGTAATGGCCAACCCGAGCACAAGGAGATGAGAAATGAGGTGCGTTTTCGAAACCTTTCCCGATCACACGGTGTACCATCTTCTGGGTTTCTCATGCATGTTTTTGTTATAGGAAGATGCCCTTGAACTTGGAGATTTGGGACCCATGGGATGGGTACCACGCAGTATTACTTTAAAGGGCCTGCGTTTCCTCAACCAACCTGACCAAACCTCTCAGCCACAAGAGTGTCCACCCTTATGTCTCAATCAGCTGTGGGTCTAGAGATGGTCAATCCAGGTGGCATCACAGCCCCTGAACGAATATTGTAAGAATTTCTCTCTCTTTCACTGTCTTTGTTTCACGGGTTTTTAAAAGTAATTGATTTTTATAATGGGGTTTAGCTGCTTTTCACTGCTGTTTTTATGCTGCTTTACACCCACTTGACTCACTTACAGAGAGATATCAATACATAGCTTTGAAGATTCTTCCTAGTCAGATATATTCTTGGGCGGTGAATAGGGGGTTTTTGCGTCCAGTTCACTGAGCAAGGAGTAGGTCTTGTCTATTACATATTGGGTTTATTGAACGGTATCTGAGCTAATTTGAAACCCTTGTTTTCTGCCTCACCCGACCTCACCTTTCCCGTTAAGCAGCCATAGTGTGTTTTGTAAACGTGTGTCTCTGTTCTGTTTTGTAATTCAGTTCAAGTGTAGCGGTTTTTACATTCCCTCTATAAGTGATATCTTATGATAAGTGTCGTTTTCTGGTTGACTTATTTCACTTAGAATCGTCGTACCTAAATCCACTCATCATGCTGCTACTAGCCTTATGACGTTGATTTCCTGGCTGAGTGATATTCCATTGTACATAAGGACCACAACTTCTTTATCCATTTTTTTCTTTCCTGGGATATTTAAGGTGTAACGAAGTGGAGGTTCTTGTCAACAGAGCAGCCCTAAACTTTGGGGTGCCTGTGTCTTGCTGATTTTTACTTTTCCCAATTTATACACCCATGAGTGGAAGTGCCCTATGCTCTCTAAGCTGAGTTTTTTAGAGGTTTCAGGACACACCGTACACTTCTCCAGAGTGGCTGTTGGCAATTTACATCACGCCCATCAGCGTAGCAAGGCTCCCGTTTCTCCATGGCCTGTCCTGCATTTCTGGTTTTGACACTTTATTCAGCATGGCCCTTTTGACCGATGGGAAGCGAGACTTCTTTGTAGCGCTGATTTGCCTTTCCAGGTTGCTTGGTTGGCCAAAAAGGGCGTATGCGTTTTTTCCTGAATATATTCAGGAAAAAACGCATACGCCCTTTTTGGCCAAGGGCATCATGGTCGAGGTTTTGCCGCCTTTCCTGTGCTTTAAAGGCGATTCGAATCTACCTCCTGAAATCTGTTTCCTGCAATTCTGCCTTGCTTTCAAATCCTCTTCGTTGCCTTCCCTCAATATATTTGTGGACGAGAGTTATCATTTCTAACTCTGCAGGTTTGTGAATTGCAGTGCCCCTGAGCTCCATTTTTCAACTCGCTTTCTTCGGAGCTGGCCGCAAAAGCGCAGGATTGCTTCAGGCCCTATTCTGGTTCCGGGCGGCAGGCTGAGCCTGTGGTTAATTCTTCTTCCTGATGGGAAAATAGAGTGACCTGTGCCTGTCCCAACACCTAGAGCTAGTCTCTCATTGGTTCCCCCTCTTCCCGTTCATCCTCAGGACAAATTGCAACCTGTACGGAACAGGAGGTTAAAGGTGCTGATTCTCCACGGAGGGAGATTGCTACTAACGTGGCTGGAATGGCAAACCCGAGCACAAGGAGATGAGAAATGAGGTGCGTTTTAGAAACCTTTCCCGATCACACGGTGTACCATCTTCTGGGTTTCTCATGCATGTTTTCGATGTAGGAAGATGCCCTTGAACCTGGAGATTTGGGACCCATGGGATGGGTACCATGCAGTATTACTTTAAAGGGTCTGCGTTTGCTCACCCAACCTCACCAAACCTCTCAGCCCCAAGAGTGTCCACCCTTATGTCTCAATCAGCTGTGGGTCTAGAGATGGTCAATCCAGGTGGCATCACAGTCCCTGAACGAATTTTGTAAGAATTTCTCTCTCTTTCACTGTCTTTGTTTCACGGGATTTTAAAAGTAATTGATTTTTATAATGGGGTTTAGCTGCTTTTCACTGCTCTGTTTATGCTGCTTTACACCCACTTGACTCATTTACAGAGAGATATCAATACATAGCTTTGAAGATTCTTCCTAGTCAGGTATATTCTTGGGCGGTGAATAGGGGGTGTCGAGTCCAGTTCACTGAGCAAGGAGTAGGTCTTGTCTATTACATATTGGGTTTATTGAACGGTATCTGAGCTAATTTGAAACCCTTGTTTTCTGCCTCACCCGACCTCACCTTTCCCGTTAAGCAGCCATAGTGTGTTTTGTAAACGTGTGTCTCTGTTCTGTTTTGTAATTCAGTTCAAGTGTAGCGGTTTTTACATTCCCTCTATAAGTGATATCTTATGATAAGTGTCGTTTTCTGGTTGACTTATTTCACTTAGAATCTTCGTACCTAAATCCACTCATCATGCTGCTACTAGCCTTATGACGTTGATTTCCTGGCTGAGTGATATTCCATTGTACATAAGGACCACAACTTCTTTATCCATTTTTTTCTTTCCTGGGATATTTAAGGTGTAACGAAGTGGAGGTTCTTGTCAACAGAGCAGCCCTAAACTTTGGGGTGCCTGTGTCTTGCTGATTTTTACTTTTCCCAATTTATACACCCATGAGTGGAAGTGCCCTATGCTCTCTAAGCTGAGTTTTTTAGAGGTTTCAGGACACACCGTACACTTCTCCAGAGTGGCTGTTGGCAATTTACATCACGCCCATCAGCGTAGCAAGGCTCCCGTTTCTCCATGGCCTGTCCTGCATTTCTGGTTTTGACACTTTATTCAGCATGGCCCTTTTGACCGATGGGAAGCGAGACTTCTTTGTAGCGCTGATTTGCCTTTCCAGGTTGCTTGGTTGGCCAAAAAGGGCGTATGCGTTTTTTCCTGAATATATTCAGGAAAAAACGCATACGCCCTTTTTGGCCAAGGGCATCATGGTCGAGGTTTTGCCGCCTTTCCTGTGCTTTAAAGGCGATTCGAATCTACCTCCTGAAATCTGTTTCCTGCAATTCTGCCTTGCTTTCAAATCCTCTTCGTTGCCTTCCCTCAATATATTTGTGGACAAGAGTTATCATTTCTAACTCTGCAGGTTTGTGAATTGCAGTGCCCCTGAGCTCCATTTTTCAACTCGCCTTCTTCGGAGCTGGCCGCAAAAGCGCAGGATTGCTTCAGGCCCTATTCTGGTTCCGGGCGGCAGGCTGAGCCTGTGGTTAATTCTTCTTCCTGATGGGAAAATAGAGTGACCTGTGCCTGTCCCAACACCTAGAGCTAGTCTCTCATTGGTTCCCCCTCTTCCCGTTCATCCTCAGGACAAATTGCAACCTGTACGGAACAGGAGGTTAAAGGTGCTGATTCTCCACGGAGGGAGATTGCTACTAACGCGGCTGGAATGGCGAACCCGAGCACAAGGAGATGAGAAATGAGGTGCGTTTTAGAAACCTTTCCCGATCACACGGTGTACCATCTTCTGGGTTTCTCATGCATGTTTTCGATGTAGGAAGATGCCCTTGAACCTGGAGATTTGGGACCCATGGGATGGGTACCACGCAGTGTTACTTTAAAGGGTCTGCGTTTGCTCACCCAACCTCACCAAAACTCTCAGCCCCAAGAGTGTCCACCCTTATGTCTCAATCAGCTGTGGGTCTAGAGATGGTCAATCCAGGTGGCATCACAGCCCCTGAACGAATTTTGTAAGAATTTCTCTCTCTTTCACTGTCTTTGTTTCACGGGATTTTAAAAGTAATTGATTTTTATAATGGGGTTTAGCTGCTTTTCACTGCTCTGTTTATGCTGCTTTACACCCACTTGACTCATTTACAGAGAGATATCAATACATAGCTTTGAAGATTCTTCCTAGTCAGGTATATTCTTGGGCGGTGAATAGGGGGTGTCGAGTCCAGTTCACTGAGCAAGGAGTAGGTCTTGTCTATTACATATTGGGTTTATGGAACGGTATCTGAGCTAATTTGAAACCCTTGTTTTCTCCCTCACCCGACCTCACCTTTCCCGTTAAGCAGCCATAGTGTGTTTTGTAAACGTGTGACGCTGTTCTGTTTTGTAATTCAGTTCAAGTGTAGCGGTTTTTACATTCCCTCTCTAAGTGATATCTTATGATAAGTGTCTTTTTCTGTGTGACTTATTTCACTTAGAATCGTCGTACCTAAATCCTCTCATCATGCTGCTACTAGCCTTATGACGTTAATTTCATGGCTGAGTGATATGCCATTGTACATAAGGACCACAACTTCCTTATCCATTTTTCTCTTTCCTGGGATATTTAAGGTGTAACGAAGTGGAGGTTCTTGTCAACAGAGCAGCCCTAAACTTTGGGGTGCCTGTGTCTTGCTGATTTTTAGTTTTCCCAATTTATACGCCCATGAGTGGAAGTGCCTTATGCTCTCTATGCTGAGTTCTTTAGATGTTTCAGGAAACACCGTACACTTCTCCAGAGTGGCTGTTGGCAATTTACATCCCACCCATCAGCGTAGTAAGGCTCCCGTTTCTCCATGGCCTGTCCTGCATTTCTGGTTTTGACACTTTATTCAGCATGGCCCTTTTGACCGATGGGAAGCGAGACTTCTTTGTAGCGCTGATTTGCCTTTCCAGGTTGCTTGGTTGGCCAAAAAGGGCGTATGCGTTTTTTCCTGAATATATTCAGGAAAAAACGCATACGCCCTTTTTGGCCAAGGGCATCATGGTCGAGGTTTTGCCGCTTTTCCTGTGCTTTAAAGGCGATTCGACTCTACCTCCTGAAATCTGTTTCCTGCAATTCTGCCTTGCTTTCAAATCCTCCTCGTTGCCTTCCCTCAATATATTTGTGGACGAGAGTTATCATTTCTAACTCTGCAGGTTTGTGAATTGCAGTGCCCCTGAGCTCGATTTTTCAACTCGTTTTTTTGGGAGCTGGCCGCAAAAGCACAGGATTGCTTCAGGCCCTGTTCTGCTTCCGGGCGGCAGGCTGAGCCTGTGGTTAATTCTTCTTCTTGATGGGAAAATATAGTGACCTGTGCCTGTCCCAACACCTAGAGCTAGTCTCTCACTGGTTCCCCCTCTTCCCGTTCATCCTCAGGACAATTTGCAACCTGTACGGAACAGGAGGTTGAAGGTGCTGATTCTCGAAGGAGGGAGATTGCTAGTAAAGCGGCTGTAATGGCCAACCCGAGCACAAGGAGATGAGAAATGAGGTGCGTTTTCGAAACCTTTCCCGATCACACGGTGTACCATCTTCTGGGTTTCTCATGCATGTTTTTGTTATAGGAAGATGCCCTTGAACTTGGAGATTTGGGACCCATGGGATGGGTACCACGCAGTATTACTTTAAAGGGCCTGCGTTTCCTCAACCAACCTGACCAAACCTCTCAGCCCCAAGAGTGTCCACCCTTATGTCTCAATCAGCTGTGGGTCTAGAGATGGTCAATCCAGGTGGCATCACAGCCCCTGAACGAATATTGTAAGAATTTCTCTCTCTTTCACTGTCTTTGTTTCACGGGTTTTTAAAAGTAATTGATTTTTATAATGGGGTTTAGCTGCTTTTCACTGCTGTTTTTATGCTGCTTTACACCCACTTGACTCACTTACAGAGAGATATCAATACATAGCTTTGAAGATTCTTCCTAGTCAGATATATTCTTGGGCGGTGAATAGGGGGTTTTTGCGTCCAGTTCACTGAGCAAGGAGTAGGTCTTGTCTATTACATATTGGGTTTATTGAACGGTATCTGAGCTAATTTGAAACCCTTGTTTTCTGCCTCACCCGACCTCACCTTTCCCGTTAAGCAGCCATAGTGTGTTTTGTAAACGTGTGTCTCTGTTCTGTTTTGTAATTCAGTTCAAGTGTAGCGGTTTTTACATTCCCTCTATAAGTGATATCTTATGATAAGTGTCGTTTTCTGGTTGACTTATTTCACTTAGAATCGTCGTACCTAAATCCACTCATCATGCTGCTACTAGCCTTATGACGTTGATTTCCTGGCTGAGTGATATTCCATTGTACATAAGGACCACAACTTCTTTATCCATTTTTTTCTTTCCTGGGATATTTAAGGTGTAACGAAGTGGAGGTTCTTGTCAACAGAGCAGCCCTAAACTTTGGGGTGCCTGTGTCTTGCTGATTTTTACTTTTCCCAATTTATACACCCATGAGTGGAAGTGCCCTATGCTCTCTAAGCTGAGTTTTTTAGAGGTTTCAGGACACACCGTACACTTCTCCAGAGTGGCTGTTGGCAATTTACATCACGCCCATCAGCGTAGCAAGGCTCCCGTTTCTCCATGGCCTGTCCTGCATTTCTGGTTTTGACACTTTATTCAGCATGGCCCTTTTGACCGATGGGAAGCGAGACTTCTTTGTAGCGCTGATTTGCCTTTCCAGGTTGCTTGGTTGGCCAAAAAGGGCGTATGCGTTTTTTCCTGAATATATTCAGGAAAAAACGCATATGCCCTTTTTGGCCAAGGGCATCATGGTCGAGGTTTTGCCGCCTTTCCTGTGCTTTAAAGGCGATTCGAATCTACCTCCTGAAATCTGTTTCCTGCAATTCTGCCTTGCTTTCAAATCCTCTTCGTTGCCTTCCCTCAATATATTTGTGGACGAGAGTTATCATTTCTAACTCTGCAGGTTTGTGAATTGCAGTGCCCCTGAGCTCCATTTTTCAACTCGCTTTCTTCAGAGCTGGCCGCAAAAGCGCAGGATTGCTTCAGGCCCTATTCTGGTTCCGGGCGGCAGGCTGAGCCTGTGGTTAATTCTTCTTCCTGATGGGAAAATAGAGTGACCTGTGCCTGTCCCAACACCTAGAGCTAGTCTCTCATTGGTTCCCCCTCTTCCCGTTCATCCTCAGGACAAATTGCAACCTGTACGGAACAGGAGGTTAAAGGTGCTGATTCTCCACGGAGGGAGATTGCTACTAACGTGGCTGGAATGGCGAACCCGAGCACAAGGAGATGAGAAATGAGGTGCGTTTTAGAAACCTTTCCCGATCACACGGTGTACCATCTTCTGGGTTTCTCATGCATGTTTTCGATGTAGGAAGATGCCCTTGAACCTGGAGATTTGGGACCCATGGGATGGGTACCATGCAGTATTACTTTAAAGGGTCTGCGTTTGCTCACCCAACCTCACCAAACCTCTCAGCCCCAAGAGTGTCCACCCTTATGTCTCAATCAGCTGTGGGTCTAGAGATGGTCAATCCAGGTGGCATCACAGCCCCTGAACGAATTTTGTAAGAATTTCTCTCTCTTTCACTGTCTTTGTTTCACGGGATTTTAAAAGTAATTGATTTTTATAATGGGGTTTAGCTGCTTTTCACTGCTCTGTTTATGCTGCTTTACACCCACTTGACTCATTTACAGAGAGATATCAATACATAGCTTTGAAGATTCTTCCTAGTCAGGTATATTCTTGGGCGGTGAATAGGGGGTGTCGAGTCCAGTTCACTGAGCAAGGAGTAGGTCTTGTCTATTACATATTGGGTTTATTGAACGGTATCTGAGCTAATTTGAAACCCTTGTTTTCTCCCTCACCCGACCTCACCTTTCCCGTTAAGCAGCCATAGTGTGTTTTGTAAACGTGTGTCTCTGTTCTGTTTTGTAATTCAGTTCAAGTGTAGCGGTTTTTACATTCCCTCTATAAGTGATATCTTATGATAAGTGTCGTTTTCTGGTTGACTTATTTCACTTAGAATCGTCGTACCTAAATCCACTCATCATGCTGCTACTAGCCTTATGACGTTGATTTCTTGGTTGAGTGATATTCCATTGTACATAAGGACCACAACTTCTTTATCCATTTTTCTCTTTCCTGGGATATTTAAGGTGTAACGAAGTGGAGGTTCTTGTCAACAGAGCAGCCCTAAACTTTGGGGTGCCTGTGTCTTGCTGATTTTTACTTTTCCCAATTTATACACCCATGAGTGGAAGTGCCCTATGCTCTCTAAGCTGAGTTTTTTAGAGGTTTCAGGACACACCGTACACTTCTCCAGAGTGGCTGTTGGCAATTTACATCCCGCCCATCAGCGTAGCAAGGCTCCCGTTTCTCCATGGCCTTTCCTGCATTTCTGGTTTTGACACTTTATTCAGCATGGCCCTTTTGACCAATGGGAAGCGAGACTTCTTTGTAGCGCTGATTTGCCTTTCCAGGTTGCTTGGTTGGCCAAAAAGGGCGTATGCGTTTTTTCCTGAATATATTCAGGAAAAAACGCATACGCCCTTTTTGGCCAAGGGCATCATGGTCGAGGTTTTGCCGCCTTTCCTGTGCTTTAAAGGCGATTCGAATCTACCTCCTGAAATCTGTTTCCTGCAATTCTGCCTTGCTTTCAAATCCTCTTCGTTGCCTTCCCTCAATATATTTGTGGACAAGAGTTATCATTTCTAACTCTGCAGGTTTGTGAATTGCAGTGCCCCTGAGCTCCATTTTTCAACTCGCTTTCTTCGGAGCTGGCCGCAAAAGCGCAGGATTGCTTCAGGCCCTATTCTGGTTCCGGGCGGCAGGCTGAGCCTGTGGTTAATTCTTCTTCCTGATGGGAAAATAGAGTGACCTGTGCCTGTCCCAACACCTAGAGCTAGTCTCTCATTGGTTCCCCCTCTTCCCGTTCATCCTCAGGACAAATTGCAACCTGTACGGAACAGGAGGTTAAAGGTGCTGATTCTCCACGGAGGGAGATTGCTACTAACGCGGCTGGAATGGCGAACCCGAGCACAAGGAGATGAGAAATGAGGTGCGTTTTAGAAACCTTTCCCGATCACACGGTGTACCATCTTCTGGGTTTCTCATGCATGTTTTCGATGTAGGAAGATGCCCTTGAACCTGGAGATTTGGGACCCATGGGATGGGTACCACGCAGTGTTACTTTAAAGGGTCTGCGTTTGCTCACCCAACCTCACCAAAACTCTCAGCCCCAAGAGTGTCCACCCTTATGTCTCAATCAGCTGTGGGTCTAGAGATGGTCAATCCAGGTGGCATCACAGCCCCTGAACGAATTTTGTAAGAATTTCTCTCTCTTTCACTGTCTTTGTTTCACGGGATTTTAAAAGTAATTGATTTTTATAATGGGGTTTAGCTGCTTTTCACTGCTCTGTTTATGCTGCTTTACACCCACTTGACTCATTTACAGAGAGATATCAATACATAGCTTTGAAGATTCTTCCTAGTCAGGTATATTCTTGGGCGGTGAATAGGGGGTGTCGAGTCCAGTTCACTGAGCAAGGAGTAGGTCTTGTCTATTACATATTGGGTTTATGGAACGGTATCTGAGCTAATTTGAAACCCTTGTTTTCTCCCTCACCCGACCTCACCTTTCCCGTTAAGCAGCCATAGTGTGTTTTGTAAACGTGTGACGCTGTTCTGTTTTGTAATTCAGTTCAAGTGTAGCGGTTTTTACATTCCCTCTCTAAGTGATATCTTATGATAAGTGTCTTTTTCTGTGTGACTTATTTCACTTAGAATCGTCGTACCTAAATCCTCTCATCATGCTGCTACTAGCCTTATGACGTTAATTTCATGGCTGAGTGATATGCCATTGTACATAAGGACCACAACTTCCTTATCCATTTTTCTCTTTCCTGGGATATTTAAGGTGTAACGAAGTGGAGGTTCTTGTCAACAGAGCAGCCCTAAACTTTGGGGTGCCTGTGTCTTGCTGATTTTTAGTTTTCCCAATTTATACGCCCATGAGTGGAAGTGCCTTATGCTCTCTATGCTGAGTTCTTTAGATGTTTCAGGAAACACCGTACACTTCTCCAGAGTGGCTGTTGGCAATTTACATCCCACCCATCAGCGTAGTAAGGCTCCCGTTTCTCCATGGCCTGTCCTGCATTTCTGGTTTTGACACTTTATTCAGCATGGCCCTTTTGACCGATGGGAAGCGAGACTTCTTTGTAGCGCTGATTTGCCTTTCCAGGTTGCTTGGTTGGCCAAAAAGGGCGTATGCGTTTTTTCCTGAATATATTCAGGAAAAAACGCATACGCCCTTTTTGGCCAAGGGCATCATGGTCGAGGTTTTGCCGCTTTTCCTGTGCTTTAAAGGCGATTCGACTCTACCTCCTGAAATCTGTTTCCTGCAATTCTGCCTTGCTTTCAAATCCTCCTCGTTGCCTTCCCTCAATATATTTGTGGACGAGAGTTATCATTTATAACTCTGCAGGTTTGTGAATTGCAGTGCCCCTGAGCTCGATTTTTCAACTCGTTTTTTTGGGAGCTGGCCGCAAAAGCACAGGATTGCTTCAGGCCCTGTTCTGCTTCCGGGCGGCAGGCTGAGCCTGTGGTTAATTCTTCTTCCTGATGGGAAAATAGAGTGACCTGTGCCTGTCCCAACACCTAGAGCTAGTCTCTCACTGGTTCCCCCTCTTCCCGTTCATCCTCAGGACAATTTGCAACCTGTACGGAACAGGAGGTTGAAGGTGCTGATTCTCGAAGGAGGGAGATTGCTAGTAAAGCGGCTGTAATGGCCAACCCGAGCACAAGGAGATGAGAAATGAGGTGCGTTTTCGAAACCTTTCCCGATCACACGGTGTACCATCTTCTGGGTTTCTCATGCATGTTTTTGTTATAGGAAGATGCCCTTGAACTTGGAGATTTGGGACCCATGGGATGGGTACCACGCAGTATTACTTTAAAGGGCCTGCGTTTCCTCAACCAACCTGACCAAACCTCTCAGCCCCAAGAGTGTCCACCCTTATGTCTCAATCAGCTGTGGGTCTAGAGATGGTCAATCCAGGTGGCATCACAGCCCCTGAACGAATATTGTAAGAATTTCTCTCTCTTTCACTGTCTTTGTTTCACGGGTTTTTAAAAGTAATTGATTTTTATAATGGGGTTTAGCTGCTTTTCACTGCTGTTTTTATGCTGCTTTACACCCACTTGACTCACTTACAGAGAGATATCAATACATAGCTTTGAAGATTCTTCCTAGTCAGATATATTCTTGGGCGGTGAATAGGGGGTTTTTGCGTCCAGTTCACTGAGCAAGGAGTAGGTCTTGTCTATTACATATTGGGTTTATTGAACGGTATCTGAGCTAATTTGAAACCCTTGTTTTCTGCCTCACCCGACCTCACCTTTCCCGTTAAGCAGCCATAGTGTGTTTTGTAAACGTGTGTCTCTGTTCTGTTTTGTAATTCAGTTCAAGTGTAGCGGTTTTTACATTCCCTCTATAAGTGATATCTTATGATAAGTGTCGTTTTCTGGTTGACTTATTTCACTTAGAATCGTCGTACCTAAATCCACTCATCATGCTGCTACTAGCCTTATGACGTTGATTTCCTGGCTGAGTGATATTCCATTGTACATAAGGACCACAACTTCTTTATCCATTTTTTTCTTTCCTGGGATATTTAAGGTGTAACGAAGTGGAGGTTCTTGTCAACAGAGCAGCCCTAAACTTTGGGGTGCCTGTGTCTTGCTGATTTTTACTTTTCCCAATTTATACACCCATGAGTGGAAGTGCCCTATGCTCTCTAAGCTGAGTTTTTTAGAGGTTTCAGGACACACCGTACACTTCTCCAGAGTGGCTGTTGGCAATTTACATCCCGCCCATCAGCGTAGCAAGGCTCCCGTTTCTCCATGGCCTGTCCTGCATTTCTGGTTTTGACACTTTATTCAGCATGGCCCTTTTGACCGATGGGAAGCGAGACTTCTTTGTAGCGCTGATTTGCCTTTCCAGGTTGCTTGGTTGGCCAAAAAGGGCGTATGCGTTTTTTCCTGAATATATTCAGGAAAAAACGCATACGCCCTTTTTGGCCAAGGGCATCATGGTCGAGGTTTTGCCGCCTTTCCTGTGCTTTAAAGGCGATTCGAATCTACCTCCTGAAATCTGTTTCCTGCAATTCTGCCTTGCTTTCAAATCCTCTTCGTTGCCTTCCCTCAATATATTTGTGGACGAGAGTTATCATTTCTAACTCTGCAGGTTTGTGAATTGCAGTGCCCCTGAGCTCCATTTTTCAACTCGCTTTCTTCGGAGCTGGCCGCAAAAGCGCAGGATTGCTTCAGGCCCTATTCTGGTTCCGGGCGGCAGGCTGAGCCTGTGGTTAATTCTTCTTCCTGATGGGAAAATAGAGTGACCTGTGCCTGTCCCAACACCTAGAGCTAGTCTCTCATTGGTTCCCCCTCTTCCCGTTCATCCTCAGGACAAATTGCAACCTGTACGGAACAGGAGGTTAAAGGTGCTGATTCTCCACGGAGGGAGATTGCTACTAACGCGGCTGGAATGGCGAACCCGAGCACAAGGAGATGAGAAATGAGGTGCGTTTTAGAAACCTTTCCCGATCACACGGTGTACCATCTTCTGGGTTTCTCATGCATGTTTTCGATGTAGGAAGATGCCCTTGAACCTGGAGATTTGGGACCCATGGGATGGGTACCACGCAGTGTTACTTTAAAGGGTCTGCGTTTGCTCACCCAACCTCACCAAAACTCTCAGCCCCAAGAGTGTCCACCCTTATGTCTCAATCAGCTGTGGGTCTAGAGATGGTCAATCCAGGTGGCATCACAGCCCCTGAACGAATTTTGTAAGAATTTCTCTCTCTTTCACTGTCTTTGTTTCACGGGATTTTAAAAGTAATTGATTTTTATAATGGGGTTTAGCTGCTTTTCACTGCTCTGTTTATGCTGCTTTACACCCACTTGACTCATTTACAGAGAGATATCAATACATAGCTTTGAAGATTCTTCCTAGTCAGGTATATTCTTGGGCGGTGAATAGGGGGTGTCGAGTCCAGTTCACTGAGCAAGGAGTAGGTCTTGTCTATTACATATTGGGTTTATGGAACGGTATCTGAGCTAATTTGAAACCCTTGTTTTCTCCCTCACCCGACCTCACCTTTCCCGTTAAGCAGCCATAGTGTGTTTTGTAAACGTGTGACGCTGTTCTGTTTTGTAATTCAGTTCAAGTGTAGCGGTTTTTACATTCCCTCTCTAAGTGATATCTTATGATAAGTGTCTTTTTCTGTGTGACTTATTTCACTTAGAATCGTCGTACCTAAATCCTCTCATCATGCTGCTACTAGCCTTATGACGTTAATTTCATGGCTGAGTGATATGCCATTGTACATAAGGACCACAACTTCCTTATCCATTTTTCTCTTTCCTGGGATATTTAAGGTGTAACGAAGTGGAGGTTCTTGTCAACAGAGCAGCCCTAAACTTTGGGGTGCCTGTGTCTTGCTGATTTTTAGTTTTCCCAATTTATACGCCCATGAGTGGAAGTGCCTTATGCTCTCTATGCTGAGTTCTTTAGATGTTTCAGGAAACACCGTACACTTCTCCAGAGTGGCTGTTGGCAATTTACATCCCACCCATCAGCGTAGTAAGGCTCCCGTTTCTCCATGGCCTGTCCTGCATTTCTGGTTTTGACACTTTATTCAGCATGGCCCTTTTGACCGATGGGAAGCGAGACTTCTTTGTAGCGCTGATTTGCCTTTCCAGGTTGCTTGGTTGGCCAAAAAGGGCGTATGCGTTTTTTCCTGAATATATTCAGGAAAAAACGCATACGCCCTTTTTGGCCAAGGGCATCATGGTCGAGGTTTTGCCGCTTTTCCTGTGCTTTAAAGGCGATTCGACTCTACCTCCTGAAATCTGTTTCCTGCAATTCTGCCTTGCTTTCAAATCCTCCTCGTTGCCTTCCCTCAATATATTTGTGGACGAGAGTTATCATTTATAACTCTGCAGGTTTGTGAATTGCAGTGCCCCTGAGCTCGATTTTTCAACTCGCTTTTTTGGGAGCTGGCCGCAAAAGCACAGGATTGCTTCAGGCCCTGTTCTGCTTCCGGGCGACAGGCTGAGCCTGTGGTTAATTCTTCTTCCTGATGGGAAAATAGAGTGACCTGTGCCTGTCCCAACACCTAGAGCTAGTCTCTCACTGGTTCCCCCTCTTCCCGTTCATCCTCAGGACAATTTGCAACCTGTACGGAACAGGAGGTTGAAGGTGCTGATTCTCGAAGGAGGGAGATTGCTAGTAAAGCGGCTGTAATGGCCAACCCGAGCACAAGGAGATGAGAAATGAGGTGCGTTTTCGAAACCTTTCCCGATCACACGGTGTACCATCTTCTGGGTTTCTCATGCATGTTTTTGTTATAGGAAGATGCCCTTGAACTTGGAGATTTGGGACCCATGGGATGGGTACCACGCAGTATTACTTTAAAGGGCCTGCGTTTCCTCAACCAACCTGACCAAACCTCTCAGCCACAAGAGTGTCCACCCTTATGTCTCAATCAGCTGTGGGTCTAGAGATGGTCAATCCAGGTGGCATCACAGCCCCTGAACGAATATTGTAAGAATTTCTCTCTCTTTCACTGTCTTTGTTTCACGGGTTTTTAAAAGTAATTGATTTTTATAATGGGGTTTAGCTGCTTTTCACTGCTGTTTTTATGCTGCTTTACACCCACTTGACTCACTTACAGAGAGATATCAATACATAGCTTTGAAGATTCTTCCTAGTCAGATATATTCTTGGGCGGTGAATAGGGGGTTTTTGCGTCCAGTTCACTGAGCAAGGAGTAGGTCTTGTCTATTACATATTGGGTTTATTGAACGGTATCTGAGCTAATTTGAAACCCTTGTTTTCTGCCTCACCCGACCTCACCTTTCCCGTTAAGCAGCCATAGTGTGTTTTGTAAACGTGTGTCTCTGTTCTGTTTTGTAATTCAGTTCAAGTGTAGCGGTTTTTACATTCCCTCTATAAGTGATATCTTATGATAAGTGTCGTTTTCTGGTTGACTTATTTCACTTAGAATCGTCGTACCTAAATCCACTCATCATGCTGCTACTAGCCTTATGACGTTGATTTCCTGGCTGAGTGATATTCCATTGTACATAAGGACCACAACTTCTTTATCCATTTTTTTCTTTCCTGGGATATTTAAGGTGTAACGAAGTGGAGGTTCTTGTCAACAGAGCAGCCCTAAACTTTGGGGTGCCTGTGTCTTGCTGATTTTTACTTTTCCCAATTTATACACCCATGAGTGGAAGTGCCCTATGCTCTCTAAGCTGAGTTTTTTAGAGGTTTCAGGACACACCGTACACTTCTCCAGAGTGTCTGTTGGCAATTTACATCACGCCCATCAGCGTAGCAAGGCTCCCGTTTCTCCATGGCCTGTCCTGCATTTCTGGTTTTGACACTTTATTCAGCATGGCCCTTTTGACCGATGGGAAGCGAGACTTCTTTGTAGCGCTGATTTGCCTTTCCAGGTTGCTTGGTTGGCCAAAAAGGGCGTATGCGTTTTTTCCTGAATATATTCAGGAAAAAACGCATACGCCCTTTTTGGCCAAGGGCATCATGGTCGAGGTTTTGCCGCCTTTCCTGTGCTTTAAAGGCGATTCGAATCTACCTCCTGAAATCTGTTTCCTGCAATTCTGCCTTGCTTTCAAATCCTCTTCGTTGCCTTCCCTCAATATATTTGTGGACGAGAGTTATCATTTCTAACTCTGCAGGTTTGTGAATTGCAGTGCCCCTGAGCTCCATTTTTCAACTCGCTTTCTTCGGAGCTGGCCGCAAAAGCGCAGGATTGCTTCAGGCCCTATTCTGGTTCCGGGCGGCAGGCTGAGCCTGTGGTTAATTCTTCTTCCTGATGGGAAAATAGAGTGACCTGTGCCTGTCCCAACACCTAGAGCTAGTCTCTCATTGGTTCCCCCTCTTCCCGTTCATCCTCAGGACAAATTGCACCCTGTACGGAACAGGAGGTTAAAGGTGCTGATTCTCCACGGAGGGAGATTGCTACTAACGCGGCTGGAATGGCGAACCCGAGCACAAGGAGATGAGAAATGAGGTGCGTTTTAGAAACCTTTCCCGATCACACGGTGTACCATCTTCTGGGTTTCTCATGCATGTTTTCGATGTAGGAAGATGCCCTTGAACCTGGAGATTTGGGACCCATGGGATGGGTACCACGCAGTATTACTTTAAAGGGTCTGCGTTTGCTCACCCAACCTCACCAAACCTCTCAGCCCCAAGAGTGTCCACCCTTATGTCTCAATCAGCTGTGGGTCTAGAGATGGTCAATCCAGGTGGCATCACAGCCCCTGAACGAATTTTGTAAGAATTTCTCTCTCTTTCACTGTCTTTGTTTCACGGGATTTTAAAAGTAATTGATTTTTATAATGGGGTTTAGCTGCTTTTCACTGCTCTGTTTATGCTGCTTTACACCCACTTGACTCATTTACAGAGAGATATCAATACATAGCTTTGAAGATTCTTCCTAGTCAGGTATATTCTTGGGCGGTGAATAGGGGGTGTCGAGTCCAGTTCACTGAGCAAGGAGTAGGTCTTGTCTATTACATATTGGGTTTATGGAACGGTATCTGAGCTAATTTGAAACCCTTGTTTTCTCCCTCACCCGACCTCACCTTTCCCGTTAAGCAGCCATAGTGTGTTTTGTAAACGTGTGTCTCTGTTCTGTTTTGTAATTCAGTTCAAGTGTAGCGGTTTTTACATTCCCTCTATAAGTGATATCTTATGATAAGTGTCGTCTTCTGGTTGACTTATTTCACTTAGAATCGTCGTACCTAAATCCACTCATCATGCTGCTACTAGCCTTATGACGTTGATTTCCTGGCTGAGTGATATTCCATTGTACATAAGGACCACAACTTCTTTATCCATTTTTTTCTTTCCTGGGATATTTAAGGTGTAACGAAGTGGAGGTTCTTGTCAACAGAGCAGCCCTAAACTTTGGGGTGCCTGTGTCTTGCTGATTTTTACTTGTCCCAATTTATACACCCATGAGTGGAAGTGCCCTATGCTCTCTAAGCTGAGTTTTTTAGAGGTTTCAGGACACACCGTACACTTCTCCAGAGTGGCTGTTGGCAATTTACATCGCGCCCATCAGCGTAGCAAGGCTCCCGTTTCTCCATGGCCTGTCCTGCATTTCTGGTTTTGACACTTTATTCAGCATGGCCCTTTTGACCGATGGGAAGCGAGACTTCTTTGTAGCGCTGATTTGCCTTTCCAGGTTGCTTGGTTGGCCAAAAAGGGCGTATGCGTTTTTTCCTGAATATATTCAGGAAAAAACGCATACGCCCTTTTTGGCCAAGGGCATCATGGTCGAGGTTTTGCCGCCTTTCCTGTGCTTTAAAGGCGATTCGAATCTACCTCCTGAAATCTGTTTCCTGCAATTCTGCCTTGCTTTCAAATCCTCTTCGTTGCCTTCCCTCAATATATTTGTGGACGAGAGTTATCATTTCTAACTCTGCAGGTTTGTGAATTGCAGTGCCCCTGAGCTCCATTTTTCAACTCGCTTTCTTCGGAGCTGGCCGCAAAAGCGCAGGATTGCTTCAGGCCCTATTCTGGTTCCGGGCGGCAGGCTGAGCCTGTGGTTAATTCTTCTTCCTGATGGGAAAATAGAGTGACCTGTGCCTGTCCCAACACCTAGAGCTAGTCTCTCATTGGTTCCCCCTCTTCCCGTTCATCCTCAGGACAAATTGCAACCTGTACGGAACAGGAGGTTAAAGGTGCTGATTCTCCACGGAGGGAGATTGCTACTAACGCGGCTGGAATGGCGAACCCGAGCACAAGGAGATGAGAAATGAGGTGCGTTTTAGAAACCTTTCCCGATCACACGGTGTACCATCTTCTGGGTTTCTCATGCATGTTTTCGATGTAGGAAGATGCCCTTGAACCTGGAGATTTGGGACCCATGGGATGGGTACCACGCAGTGTTACTTTAAAGGGTCTGCGTTTGCTCACCCAACCTCACCAAAACTCTCAGCCCCAAGAGTGTCCACCCTTATGTCTCAATCAGCTGTGGGTCTAGAGATGGTCAATCCAGGTGGCATCACAGCCCCTGAACGAATTTTGTAAGAATTTCTCTCTCTTTCACTGTCTTTGTTTCACGGGATTTTAAAAGTAATTGATTTTTATAATGGGGTTTAGCTGCTTTTCACTGCTCTGTTTATGCTGCTTTACACCCACTTGACTCATTTACAGAGAGATATCAATACATAGCTTTGAAGATTCTTCCTAGTCAGGTATATTCTTGGGCGGTGAATAGGGGGTGTCGAGTCCAGTTCACTGAGCAAGGAGTAGGTCTTGTCTATTACATATTGGGTTTATGGAACGGTATCTGAGCTAATTTGAAACCCTTGTTTTCTCCCTCACCCGACCTCACCTTTCCCGTTAAGCAGCCATAGTGTGTTTTGTAAACGTGTGACGCTGTTCTGTTTTGTAATTCAGTTCAAGTGTAGCGGTTTTTACATTCCCTCTCTAAGTGATATCTTATGATAAGTGTCTTTTTCTGTGTGACTTATTTCACTTAGAATCGTCGTACCTAAATCCTCTCATCATGCTGCTACTAGCCTTATGACGTTAATTTCATGGCTGAGTGATATGCCATTGTACATAAGGACCACAACTTCCTTATCCATTTTTCTCTTTCCTGGGATATTTAAGGTGTAACGAAGTGGAGGTTCTTGTCAACAGAGCAGCCCTAAACTTTGGGGTGCCTGTGTCTTGCTGATTTTTAGTTTTCCCAATTTATACGCCCATGAGTGGAAGTGCCTTATGCTCTCTATGCTGAGTTCTTTAGATGTTTCAGGAAACACCGTACACTTCTCCAGAGTGGCTGTTGGCAATTTACATCCCGCCCATCAGCGTAGCAAGGCTCCCGTTTCTCCATGGCCTGTCCTGCATTTCTGGTTTTGACACTTTATTCAGCATGGCCCTTTTGACCGATGGGAAGCGAGACTTCTTTGTAGCGCTGATTTGCCTTTCCAGGTTGCTTGGTTGGCCAAAAAGGGCGTATGCGTTTTTTCCTGAATATATTCAGGAAAAAACGCATACGCCCTTTTTGGCCAAGGGCATCATGGTCGAGGTTTTGCCGCTTTTCCTGTGCTTTAAAGGCGATTCGACTCTACCTCCTGAAATCTGTTTCCTGCAATTCTGCCTTGCTTTCAAATCCTCCTCGTTGCCTTCCCTCAATATATTTGTGGACGAGAGTTATCATTTATAACTCTGCAGGTTTGTGAATTGCAGTGCCCCTGAGCTCGATTTTTCAACTCGTTTTTTTGGGAGCTGGCCGCAAAAGCACAGGATTGCTTCAGGCCCTGTTCTGCTTCCGGGCGGCAGGCTGAGCCTGTGGTTAATTCTTCTTCCTGATGGGAAAATAGAGTGACCTGTGCCTGTCCCAACACCTAGAGCTAGTCTCTCACTGGTTCCCCCTCTTCCCGTTCATCCTCAGGACAATTTGCAACCTGTACGGAACAGGAGGTTGAAGGTGCTGATTCTCGAAGGAGGGAGATTGCTAGTAAAGCGGCTGTAATGGCCAACCCGAGCACAAGGAGATGAGAAATGAGGTGCGTTTTCGAAACCTTTCCCGATCACACGGTGTACCATCTTCTGGGTTTCTCATGCATGTTTTTGTTATAGGAAGATGCCCTTGAACTTGGAGATTTGGGACCCATGGGATGGGTACCACGCAGTATTACTTTAAAGGGCCTGCGTTTCCTCAACCAACCTGACCAAACCTCTCAGCCACAAGAGTGTCCACCCTTATGTCTCAATCAGCTGTGGGTCTAGAGATGGTCAATCCAGGTGGCATCACAGCCCCTGAACGAATATTGTAAGAATTTCTCTCTCTTTCACTGTCTTTGTTTCACGGGTTTTTAAAAGTAATTGATTTTTATAATGGGGTTTAGCTGCTTTTCACTGCTGTTTTTATGCTGCTTTACACCCACTTGACTCACTTACAGAGAGATATCAATACATAGCTTTGAAGATTCTTCCTAGTCAGATATATTCTTGGGCGGTGAATAGGGGGTTTTTGCGTCCAGTTCACTGAGCAAGGAGTAGGTCTTGTCTATTACATATTGGGTTTATTGAACGGTATCTGAGCTAATTTGAAACCCTTGTTTTCTGCCTCACCCGACCTCACCTTTCCCGTTAAGCAGCCATAGTGTGTTTTGTAAACGTGTGTCTCTGTTCTGTTTTGTAATTCAGTTCAAGTGTAGCGGTTTTTACATTCCCTCTATAAGTGATATCTTATGATAAGTGTCGTCTTCTGGTTGACTTATTTCACTTAGAATCGTCGTACCTAAATCCACTCATCATGCTGCTACTAGCCTTATGACGTTGATTTCCTGGCTGAGTGATATTCCATTGTACATAAGGACCACAACTTCTTTATCCATTTTTTTCTTTCCTGGGATATTTAAGGTGTAACGAAGTGGAGGTTCTTGTCAACAGAGCAGCCCTAAACTTTGGGGTGCCTGTGTCTTGCTGATTTTTACTTGTCCCAATTTATACACCCATGAGTGGAAGTGCCCTATGCTCTCTAAGCTGAGTTTTTTAGAGGTTTCAGGACACACCGTACACTTCTCCAGAGTGGCTGTTGGCAATTTACATCGCGCCCATCAGCGTAGCAAGGCTCCCGTTTCTCCATGGCCTGTCCTGCATTTCTGGTTTTGACACTTTATTCAGCATGGCCCTTTTGACCGATGGGAAGCGAGACTTCTTTGTAGCGCTGATTTGCCTTTCCAGGTTGCTTGGTTGGCCAAAAAGGGCGTATGCGTTTTTTCCTGAATATATTCAGGAAAAAACGCATACGCCCTTTTTGGCCAAGGGCATCATGGTCGAGGTTTTGCCGCCTTTCCTGTGCTTTAAAGGCGATTCGAATCTACCTCCTGAAATCTGTTTCCTGCAATTCTGCCTTGCTTTCAAATCCTCTTCGTTGCCTTCCCTCACTATATTTGTGGACGAGAGTTATCATTTCTAACTCTGCAGGTTTGTGAATTGCAGTGCCCCTGAGCTCCATTTTTCAACTCGCTTTCTTCGGAGCTGGCCGCAAAAGCGCAGGATTGCTTCAGGCCCTATTCTGGTTCCGGGCGGCAGGCTGAGCCTGTGGTTAATTCTTCTTCCTGATGGGAAAATAGAGTGACCTGTGCCTGTCCCAACACCTAGAGCTAGTCTCTCATTGGTTCCCCCTCTTCCCGTTCATCCTCAGGACAAATTGCAACCTGTACGGAACAGGAGGTTAAAGGTGCTGATTCTCCACGGAGGGAGATTGCTACTAACGCGGCTGGAATGGCGAACCCGAGCACAAGGAGATGAGAAATGAGGTGCGTTTTAGAAACCTTTCCCGATCACACGGTGTACCATCTTCTGGGTTTCTCATGCATGTTTTCGATGTAGGAAGATGCCCTTGAACCTGGAGATTTGGGACCCATGGGATGGGTACCACGCAGTGTTACTTTAAAGGGTCTGCGTTTGCTCACCCAACCTCACCAAAACTCTCAGCCCCAAGAGTGTCCACCCTTATGTCTCAATCAGCTGTGGGTCTAGAGATGGTCAATCCAGGTGGCATCACAGCCCCTGAACGAATTTTGTAAGAATTTCTCTCTCTTTCACTGTCTTTGTTTCACGGGATTTTAAAAGTAATTGATTTTTATAATGGGGTTTAGCTGCTTTTCACTGCTCTGTTTATGCTGCTTTACACCCACTTGACTCATTTACAGAGAGATATCAATACATAGCTTTGAAGATTCTTCCTAGTCAGGTATATTCTTGGGCGGTGAATAGGGGGTGTCGAGTCCAGTTCACTGAGCAAGGAGTAGGTCTTGTCTATTACATATTGGGTTTATGGAACGGTATCTGAGCTAATTTGAAACCCTTGTTTTCTCCCTCACCCGACCTCACCTTTCCCGTTAAGCAGCCATAGTGTGTTTTGTAAACGTGTGACGCTGTTCTGTTTTGTAATTCAGTTCAAGTGTAGCGGTTTTTACATTCCCTCTCTAAGTGATATCTTATGATAAGTGTCTTTTTCTGTGTGACTTATTTCACTTAGAATCGTCGTACCTAAATCCTCTCATCATGCTGCTACTAGCCTTATGACGTTAATTTCATGGCTGAGTGATATGCCATTGTACATAAGGACCACAACTTCCTTATCCATTTTTCTCTTTCCTGGGATATTTAAGGTGTAACGAAGTGGAGGTTCTTGTCAACAGAGCAGCCCTAAACTTTGGGGTGCCTGTGTCTTGCTGATTTTTAGTTTTCCCAATTTATACGCCCATGAGTGGAAGTGCCTTATGCTCTCTATGCTGAGTTCTTTAGATGTTTCAGGAAACACCGTACACTTCTCCAGAGTGGCTGTTGGCAATTTACATCCCGCCCATCAGCGTAGTAAGGCTCCCGTTTCTCCATGGCCTGTCCTGCATTTCTGGTTTTGACACTTTATTCAGCATGGCCCTTTTGACCGATGGGAAGCGAGACTTCTTTGTAGCGCTGATTTGCCTTTCCAGGTTGCTTGGTTGGCCAAAAAGGGCGTATGCGTCTTTTCCTGAATATATTCAGGAAAAAACGCATACGCCCTTTTTGGCCAAGGGCATCATGGTCGAGGTTTTGCCGCTTTTCCTGTGCTTTAAAGGCGATTCGACTCTACCTCCTGAAATCTGTTTCCTGCAATTCTGCCTTGCTTTCAAATCCTCCTCGTTGCCTTCCCTCAATATATTTGTGGACGAGAGTTATCATTTATAACTCTGCAGGTTTGTGAATTGCAGTGCCCCTGAGCTCGATTTTTCAACTCGTTTTTTTGGGAGCTGGCCGCAAAAGCACAGGATTGCTTCAGGCCCTGTTCTGCTTCCGGGCGGCAGGCTGAGCCTGTGGTTAATTCTTCTTCCTGATGGGAAAATAGAGTGACCTGTGCCTGTCCCAACACCTAGAGCTAGTCTCTCACTGGTTCCCCCTCTTCCCGTTCATCCTCAGGACAATTTGCAACCTGTACGGAACAGGAGGTTGAAGGTGCTGATTCTCGAAGGAGGGAGATTGCTAGTAAAGCGGCTGTAATGGCCAACCCGAGCACAAGGAGATGAGAAATGAGGTGCGTTTTTGAAACCTTTCCCGATCACACGGTGTACCATCTTCTGGGTTTCTCATGCATGTTTTTGTTATAGGAAGATGCCCTTGAACTTGGAGATTTGGGACCCATGGGATGGGTACCACGCAGTATTACTTTAAAGGGCCTGCGTTTCCTCAACCAACCTGACCAAACCTCTCAGCCACAAGAGTGTCCACCCTTATGTCTCAATCAGCTGTGGGTCTAGAGATGGTCAATCCAGGTGGCATCACAGCCCCTGAACGAATATTGTAAGAATTTCTCTCTCTTTCACTGTCTTTGTTTCACGGGTTTTTAAAAGTAATTGATTTTTATAATGGGGTTTAGCTGCTTTTCACTGCTGTTTTTATGCTGCTTTACACCCACTTGACTCACTTACAGAGAGATATCAATACATAGCTTTGAAGATTCTTCCTAGTCAGATATATTCTTGGGCGGTGAATAGGGGGTTTTTGCGTCCAGTTCACTGAGCAAGGAGTAGGTCTTGTCTATTACATATTGGGTTTATTGAACGGTATCTGAGCTAATTTGAAACCCTTGTTTTCTGCCTCACCCGACCTCACCTTTCCCGTTAAGCAGCCATAGTGTGTTTTGTAAACGTGTGTCTCTGTTCTGTTTTGTAATTCAGTTCAAGTGTAGCGGTTTTTACATTCCCTCTATAAGTGATATCTTATGATAAGTGTCGTTTTCTGGTTGACTTATTTCACTTAGAATCGTCGTACCTAAATCCACTCATCATGCTGCTACTAGCCTTATGACGTTGATTTCCTGGCTGAGTGATATTCCATTGTACATAAGGACCACAACTTCTTTATCCATTTTTTTCTTTCCTGGGATATTTAAGGTGTAACGAAGTGGAGGTTCTTGTCAACAGAGCAGCCCTAAACTTTGGGGTGCCTGTGTCTTGCTGATTTTTACTTGTCCCAATTTATACACCCATGAGTGGAAGTGCCCTATGCTCTCTAAGCTGAGTTTTTTAGAGGTTTCAGGACACACCGTACACTTCTCCAGAGTGGCTGTTGGCAATTTACATCGCGCCCATCAGCGTAGCAAGGCTCCCGTTTCTCCATGGCCTGTCCTGCATTTCTGGTTTTGACACTTTATTCAGCATGGCCCTTTTGACCGATGGGAAGCGAGACTTCTTTGTAGCGCTGATTTGCCTTTCCAGGTTGCTTGGTTGGCCAAAAAGGGCGTATGCGTTTTTTCCTGAATATATTCAGGAAAAAACGCATACGCCCTTTTTGGCCAAGGGCATCATGGTCGAGGTTTTGCCGCCTTTCCTGTGCTTTAAAGGCGATTCGAATCTACCTCCTGAAATCTGTTTCCTGCAATTCTGCCTTGCTTTCAAATCCTCTTCGTTGCCTTCCCTCAATATATTTGTGGACGAGAGTTATCATTTCTAACTCTGCAGGTTTGTGAATTGCAGTGCCCCTGAGCTCCATTTTTCAACTCGCTTTCTTCGGAGCTGGCCGCAAAAGCGCAGGATTGCTTCAGGCCCTGTTCTGCTTCCGGGCGGCAGGCTGAGCCTGTGGTTAATTCTTCTTCCTGATGGGAAAATAGAGTGACCTGTGCCTGTCCCAACACCTAGAGCTAGTCTCTCATTGGTTCCCCCTCTTCCCGTTCATCCTCAGGACAAATTGCAACCTGTACGGAACAGGAGGTTAAAGGTGCTGATTCTCCACGGAGGGAGATTGCTACTAACGCGGCTGGAATGGCGAACCCGAGCACAAGGAGATGAGAAATGAGGTGCGTTTTAGAAACCTTTCCCGATCACACGGTGTACCATCTTCTGGGTTTCTCATGCATGTTTTCGATGTAGGAAGATGCCCTTGAACTTGGAGATTTGGGACCCATGGGATGGGTACCACGCAGTATTACTTTAAAGGGCCTGCGTTTCCTCAACCAACCTGACCAAACCTCTCAGCCACAAGAGTGTCCACCCTTATGTCTCAATCAGCTGTGGGTCTAGAGATGGTCAATCCAGGTGGCATCACAGCCCCTGAACGAATATTGTAAGAATTTCTCTCTCTTTCACTGTCTTTGTTTCACGGGTTTTTAAAAGTAATTGATTTTTATAATGGGGTTTAGCTGCTTTTCACTGCTGTTTTTATGCTGCTTTACACCCACTTGACTCACTTACAGAGAGATATCAATACATAGCTTTGAAGATTCTTCCTAGTCAGATATATTCTTGGGCGGTGAATAGGGGGTTTTTGCGTCCAGTTCACTGAGCAAGGAGTAGGTCTTGTCTATTACATATTGGGTTTATTGAACGGTATCTGAGCTAATTTGAAACCCTTGTTTCCTGGCTCACCCGACCTCACCTTTCCCGTTAAGCAGCCATAGTGTGTTTTGTAAACGTGTGTCTCTGTTCTGTTTTGTAATTCAGTTCAAGTGTAGCGGTTTTTACATTCCCTCTATAAGTGATATCTTATGATAAGTGTCGTTTTCTGGTTGACTTATTTCACTTAGAATCGTCGTACCTAAATCCACTCATCATGCTGCTACTAGCCTTATGACGTTGATTTCCTGGCTGAGTGATATTCCATTGTACATAAGGACCACAACTTCTTTATCCATTTTTTTCTTTCCTGGGATATTTAAGGTGTAACGAAGTGGAGGTTCTTGTCAACAGAGCAGCCCTAAACTTTGGGGTGCCTGTGTCTTGCTGATTTTTACTTTTCCCAATTTATACACCCATGAGTGGAAGTGCCCTATGCTCTCTAAGCTGAGTTTTTTAGAGGTTTCAGGACACACCGTACACTTCTCCAGAGTGGCTGTTGGCAATTTACATGCCGCCCATCAGCGTAGCAAGGCTCCCGTTTCTCCATGGCCTGTCCTGCATTTCTGGTTTTGACACTTTATTCAGCATGGCCCTTTTGACCGATGGGAAGCGAGACTTCTTTGTAGCGCTGATTTGCCTTTCCAGGTTGCTTGGTTGGCCAAAAAGGGCGTATGCGTTTTTTCCTGAATATATTCAGGAAAAAACGCATACGCCCTTTTTGGCCAAGGGCATCATGGTCGAGGTTTTGCCGCCTTTCCTGTGCTTTAAAGGCGATTCGAATCTACCTCCTGAAATCTGTTTCCTGCAATTCTGCCTTGCTTTCAAATCCTCTTCGTTGCCTTCCCTCAATATATTTGTGGACGAGAGTTATCATTTCTAACTCTGCAGGTTTGTGAATTGCAGTGCCCCTGAGCTCCATTTTTCAACTCGCTTTCTTCGGAGCTGGCCGCAAAAGCGCAGGATTGCTTCAGGCCCTATTCTGGTTCCGGGCGGCAGGCTGAGCCTGTGGTTAATTCTTCTTCCTGATGGGAAAATAGAGTGACCTGTGCCTGTCCCAACACCTAGAGCTAGTCTCTCATTGGTTCCCCCTCTTCCCGTTCATCCTCAGGACAAATTGCAACCTGTACGGAACAGGAGGTTAAAGGTGCTGATTCTCCACGGAGGGAGATTGCTACTAACGCGGCTGGAATGGCGAACCCGAGCACAAGGAGATGAGAAATGAGGTGCGTTTTAGAAACCTTTCCCGATCACACGGTGTACCATCTTCTGGGTTTCTCATGCATGTTTTCGATGTAGGAAGATGCCCTTGAACCTGGAGATTTGGGACCCATGGGATGGGTACCACGCAGTGTTACTTTAAAGGGTCTGCGTTTGCTCACCCAACCTCACCAAAACTCTCAGCCCCAAGAGTGTCCACCCTTATGTCTCAATCAGCTGTGGGTCTAGAGATGGTCAATCCAGGTGGCATCACAGCCCCTGAACGAATTTTGTAAGAATTTCTCTCTCTTTCACTGTCTTTGTTTCACGGGATTTTAAAAGTAATTGATTTTTATAATGGGGTTTAGCTGCTTTTCACTGCTCTGTTTATGCTGCTTTACACCCACTTGACTCATTTACAGAGAGATATCAATACATAGCTTTGAAGATTCTTCCTAGTCAGGTATATTCTTGGGCGGTGAATAGGGGGTGTCGAGTCCAGTTCACTGAGCAAGGAGTAGGTCTTGTCTATTACATATTGGGTTTATGGAACGGTATCTGAGCTAATTTGAAACCCTTGTTTTCTCCCTCACCCGACCTCACCTTTCCCGTTAAGCAGCCATAGTGTGTTTTGTAAACGTGTGACGCTGTTCTGTTTTGTAATTCAGTTCAAGTGTAGCGGTTTTTACATTCCCTCTCTAAGTGATATCTTATGATAAGTGTCTTTTTCTGTGTGACTTATTTCACTTAGAATCGTCGTACCTAAATCCTCTCATCATGCTGCTACTAGCCTTATGACGTTAATTTCATGGCTGAGTGATATGCCATTGTACATAAGGACCACAACTTCCTTATCCATTTTTCTCTTTCCTGGGATATTTAAGGTGTAACGAAGTGGAGGTTCTTGTCAACAGAGCAGCCCTAAACTTTGGGGTGCCTGTGTCTTGCTGATTTTTAGTTTTCCCAATTTATACGCCCATGAGTGGAAGTGCCTTATGCTCTCTATGCTGAGTTCTTTAGATGTTTCAGGAAACACCGTACACTTCTCCAGAGTGGCTGTTGGCAATTTACATCCCGCCCATCAGCGTAGCAAGGCTCCCGTTTCTCCATGGCCTGTCCTGCATTTCTGGTTTTGACACTTTATTCAGCATGGCCCTTTTGACCGATGGGAAGCGAGACTTCTTTGTAGCGCTGATTTGCCTTTCCAGGTTGCTTGGTTGGCCAAAAAGGGCGTATGCGTTTTTTCCTGAATATATTCAGGAAAAAACGCATACGCCCTTTTTGGCCAAGGGCATCATGGTCGAGGTTTTGCCGCTTTTCCTGTGCTTTAAAGGCGATTCGACTCTACCTCCTGAAATCTGTTTCCTGCAATTCTGCCTTGCTTTCAAATCCTCCTCGTTGCCTTCCCTCAATATATTTGTGGACGAGAGTTATCATTTATAACTCTGCAGGTTTGTGAATTGCAGTGCCCCTGAGCTCGATTTTTCAACTCGTTTTTTTGGGAGCTGGCCGCAAAAGCACAGGATTGCTTCAGGCCCTGTTCTGCTTCCGGGCGGCAGGCTGAGCCTGTGGTTAATTCTTCTTCCTGATGGGAAAATAGAGTGACCTGTGCCTGTCCCAACACCTAGAGCTAGTCTCTCACTGGTTCCCCCTCTTCCCGTTCATCCTCAGGACAATTTGCAACCTGTACGGAACAGGAGGTTGAAGGTGCTGATTCTCGAAGGAGGGAGATTGCTAGTAAAGCGGCTGTAATGGCCAACCCGAGCACAAGGAGATGAGAAATGAGGTGCGTTTTCGAAACCTTTCCCGATCACACGGTGTACCATCTTCTGGGTTTCTCATGCATGTTTTTGTTATAGGAAGATGCCCTTGAACTTGGAGATTTGGGACCCATGGGATGGGTACCACGCAGTATTACTTTAAAGGGCCTGCGTTTCCTCAACCAACCTGACCAAACCTCTCAGCCACAAGAGTGTCCACCCTTATGTCTCAATCAGCTGTGGGTCTAGAGATGGTCAATCCAGGTGGCATCACAGCCCCTGAACGAATATTGTAAGAATTTCTCTCTCTTTCACTGTCTTTGTTTCACGGGTTTTTAAAAGTAATTGATTTTTATAATGGGGTTTAGCTGCTTTTCACTGCTGTTTTTATGCTGCTTTACACCCACTTGACTCACTTACAGAGAGATATCAATACATAGCTTTGAAGATTCTTCCTAGTCAGATATATTCTTGGGCGGTGAATAGGGGGTTTTTGCGTCCAGTTCACTGAGCAAGGAGTAGGTCTTGTCTATTACATATTGGGTTTATTGAACGGTATCTGAGCTAATTTGAAACCCTTGTTTTCTGCCTCACCCGACCTCACCTTTCCCGTTAAGCAGCCATAGTGTGTTTTGTAAACGTGTGTCTCTGTTCTGTTTTGTAATTCAGTTCAAGTGTAGCGGTTTTTACATTCCCTCTATAAGTGATATCTTATGATAAGTGTCGTCTTCTGGTTGACTTATTTCACTTAGAATCGTCGTACCTAAATCCACTCATCATGCTGCTACTAGCCTTATGACGTTGATTTCCTGGCTGAGTGATATTCCATTGTACATAAGGACCACAACTTCTTTATCCATTTTTTTCTTTCCTGGGATATTTAAGGTGTAACGAAGTGGAGGTTCTTGTCAACAGAGCAGCCCTAAACTTTGGGGTGCCTGTGTCTTGCTGATTTTTACTTGTCCCAATTTATACACCCATGAGTGGAAGTGCCCTATGCTCTCTAAGCTGAGTTTTTTAGAGGTTTCAGGACACACCGTACACTTCTCCAGAGTGGCTGTTGGCAATTTACATCGCGCCCATCAGCGTAGCAAGGCTCCCGTTTCTCCATGGCCTGTCCTGCATTTCTGGTTTTGACACTTTATTCAGCATGGCCCTTTTGACCGATGGGAAGCGAGACTTCTTTGTAGCGCTGATTTGCCTTTCCAGGTTGCTTGGTTGGCCAAAAAGGGCGTATGCGTTTTTTCCTGAATATATTCAGGAAAAAACGCATACGCCCTTTTTGGCCAAGGGCATCATGGTCGAGGTTTTGCCGCCTTTCCTGTGCTTTAAAGGCGATTCGAATCTACCTCCTGAAATCTGTTTCCTGCAATTCTGCCTTGCTTTCAAATCCTCTTCGTTGCCTTCCCTCAATATATTTGTGGACGAGAGTTATCATTTCTAACTCTGCAGGTTTGTGAATTGCAGTGCCCCTGAGCTCCATTTTTCAACTCGCTTTCTTCGGAGCTGGCCGCAAAAGCGCAGGATTGCTTCAGGCCCTATTCTGGTTCCGGGCGGCAGGCTGAGCCTGTGGTTAATTCTTCTTCCTGATGGGAAAATAGAGTGACCTGTGCCTGTCCCAACACCTAGAGCTAGTCTCTCATTGGTTCCCCCTCTTCCCGTTCATCCTCAGGACAAATTGCAACCTGTACGGAACAGGAGGTTAAAGGTGCTGATTCTCCACGGAGGGAGATTGCTACTAACGCGGCTGGAATGGCGAACCCGAGCACAAGGAGATGAGAAATGAGGTGCGTTTTAGAAACCTTTCCCGATCACACGGTGTACCATCTTCTGGGTTTCTCATGCATGTTTTCGATGTAGGAAGATGCCCTTGAACCTGGAGATTTGGGACCCATGGGATGGGTACCACGCAGTGTTACTTTAAAGGGTCTGCGTTTGCTCACCCAACCTCACCAAAACTCTCAGCCCCAAGAGTGTCCACCCTTATGTCTCAATCAGCTGTGGGTCTAGAGATGGTCAATCCAGGTGGCATCACAGCCCCTGAACGAATTTTGTAAGAATTTCTCTCTCTTTCACTGTCTTTGTTTCACGGGATTTTAAAAGTAATTGATTTTTATAATGGGGTTTAGCTGCTTTTCACTGCTCTGTTTATGCTGCTTTACACCCACTTGACTCATTTACAGAGAGATATCAATACATAGCTTTGAAGATTCTTCCTAGTCAGGTATATTCTTGGGCGGTGAATAGGGGGTGTCGAGTCCAGTTCACTGAGCAAGGAGTAGGTCTTGTCTATTACATATTGGGTTTATGGAACGGTATCTGAGCTAATTTGAAACCCTTGTTTTCTCCCTCACCCGACCTCACCTTTCCCGTTAAGCAGCCATAGTGTGTTTTGTAAACGTGTGACGCTGTTCTGTTTTGTAATTCAGTTCAAGTGTAGCGGTTTTTACATTCCCTCTCTAAGTGATATCTTATGATAAGTGTCTTTTTCTGTGTGACTTATTTCACTTAGAATCGTCGTACCTAAATCCTCTCATCATGCTGCTACTAGCCTTATGACGTTAATTTCATGGCTGAGTGATATGCCATTGTACATAAGGACCACAACTTCCTTATCCATTTTTCTCTTTCCTGGGATATTTAAGGTGTAACGAAGTGGAGGTTCTTGTCAACAGAGCAGCCCTAAACTTTGGGGTGCCTGTGTCTTGCTGATTTTTAGTTTTCCCAATTTATACGCCCATGAGTGGAAGTGCCTTATGCTCTCTATGCTGAGTTCTTTAGATGTTTCAGGAAACACCGTACACTTCTCCAGAGTGGCTGTTGGCAATTTACATCCCGCCCATCAGCGTAGCAAGGCTCCCGTTTCTCCATGGCCTGTCCTGCATTTCTGGTTTTGACACTTTATTCAGCATGGCCCTTTTGACCGATGGGAAGCGAGACTTCTTTGTAGCGCTGATTTGCCTTTCCAGGTTGCTTGGTTGGCCAAAAAGGGCGTATGCGTTTTTTCCTGAATATATTCAGGAAAAAACGCATACGCCCTTTTTGGCCAAGGGCATCATGGTCGAGGTTTTGCCGCTTTTCCTGTGCTTTAAAGGCGATTCGACTCTACCTCCTGAAATCTGTTTCCTGCAATTCTGCCTTGCTTTCAAATCCTCCTCGTTGCCTTCCCTCAATATATTTGTGGACGAGAGTTATCATTTATAACTCTGCAGGTTTGTGAATTGCAGTGCCCCTGAGCTCGATTTTTCAACTCGTTTTTTTGGGAGCTGGCCGCAAAAGCACAGGATTGCTTCAGGCCCTGTTCTGCTTCCGGGCGGCAGGCTGAGCCTGTGGTTAATTCTTCTTCCTGATGGGAAAATAGAGTGACCTGTGCCTGTCCCAACACCTAGAGCTAGTCTCTCACTGGTTCCCCCTCTTCCCGTTCATCCTCAGGACAATTTGCAACCTGTACGGAACAGGAGGTTGAAGGTGCTGATTCTCGAAGGAGGGAGATTGCTAGTAAAGCGGCTGTAATGGCCAACCCGAGCACAAGGAGATGAGAAATGAGGTGCGTTTTCGAAACCTTTCCCGATCACACGGTGTACCATCTTCTGGGTTTCTCATGCATGTTTTTGTTATAGGAAGATGCCCTTGAACTTGGAGATTTGGGACCCATGGGATGGGTACCACGCAGTATTACTTTAAAGGGCCTGCGTTTCCTCAACCAACCTGACCAAACCTCTCAGCCACAAGAGTGTCCACCCTTATGTCTCAATCAGCTGTGGGTCTAGAGATGGTCAATCCAGGTGGCATCACAGCCCCTGAACGAATATTGTAAGAATTTCTCTCTCTTTCACTGTCTTTGTTTCACGGGTTTTTAAAAGTAATTGCTTTTTATAATGGGGTTTAGCTGCTTTTCACTGCTGTTTTTATGCTGCTTTACACCCACTTGACTCACTTACAGAGAGATATCAATACATAGCTTTGAAGATTCTTCCTAGTCAGATATATTCTTGGGCGGTGAATAGGGGGTTTTTGCGTCCAGTTCACTGAGCAAGGAGTAGGTCTTGTCTATTACATATTGGGTTTATTGAACGGTATCTGAGCTAATTTGAAACCCTTGTTTTCTGCCTCACCCGACCTCACCTTTCCCGTTAAGCAGCCATAGTGTGTTTTGTAAACGTGTGTCTCTGTTCTGTTTTGTAATTCAGTTCAAGTGTAGCGGTTTTTACATTCCCTCTATAAGTGATATCTTATGATAAGTGTCGTCTTCTGGTTGACTTATTTCACTTAGAATCGTCGTACCTAAATCCACTCATCATGCTGCTACTAGCCTTATGACGTTGATTTCCTGGCTGAGTGATATTCCATTGTACATAAGGACCACAACTTCTTTATCCATTTTTTTCTTTCCTGGGATATTTAAGGTGTAACGAAGTGGAGGTTCTTGTCAACAGAGCAGCCCTAAACTTTGGGGTGCCTGTGTCTTGCTGATTTTTACTTGTCCCAATTTATACACCCATGAGTGGAAGTGCCCTATGCTCTCTAAGCTGAGTTTTTTAGAGGTTTCAGGACACACCGTACACTTCTCCAGAGTGGCTGTTGGCAATTTACATCGCGCCCATCAGCGTAGCAAGGCTCCCGTTTCTCCATGGCCTGTCCTGCATTTCTGGTTTTGACACTTTATTCAGCATGGCCCTTTTGACCGATGGGAAGCGAGACTTCTTTGTAGCGCTGATTTGCCTTTCCAGGTTGCTTGGTTGGCCAAAAAGGGCGTATGCGTTTTTTCCTGAATATATTCAGGAAAAAACGCATACGCCCTTTTTGGCCAAGGGCATCATGGTCGAGGTTTTGCCGCCTTTCCTGTGCTTTAAAGGCGATTCGAATCTACCTCCTGAAATCTGTTTCCTGCAATTCTGCCTTGCTTTCAAATCCTCTTCGTTGCCTTCCCTCAATATATTTGTGGACGAGAGTTATCATTTCTAACTCTGCAGGTTTGTGAATTGCAGTGCCCCTGAGCTCCATTTTTCAACTCGCTTTCTTCGGAGCTGGCCGCAAAAGCGCAGGATTGCTTCAGGCCCTATTCTGGTTCCGGGCGGCAGGCTGAGCCTGTGGTTAATTCTTCTTCCTGATGGGAAAATAGAGTGACCTGTGCCTGTCCCAACACCTAGAGCTAGTCTCTCATTGGTTCCCCCTCTTCCCGTTCATCCTCAGGACAAATTGCAACCTGTACGGAACAGGAGGTTAAAGGTGCTGATTCTCCACGGAGGGAGATTGCTACTAACGCGGCTGGAATGGCGAACCCGAGCACAAGGAGATGAGAAATGAGGTGCGTTTTAGAAACCTTTCCCGATCACACGGTGTACCATCTTCTGGGTTTCTCATGCATGTTTTCGATGTAGGAAGATGCCCTTGAACCTGGAGATTTGGGACCCATGGGATGGGTACCACGCAGTGTTACTTTAAAGGGTCTGCGTTTGCTCACCCAACCTCACCAAAACTCTCAGCCCCAAGAGTGTCCACCCTTATGTCTCAATCAGCTGTGGGTCTAGAGATGGTCAATCCAGGTGGCATCACAGCCCCTGAACGAATTTTGTAAGAATTTCTCTCTCTTTCACTGTCTTTGTTTCACGGGATTTTAAAAGTAATTGATTTTTATAATGGGGTTTAGCTGCTTTTCACTGCTCTGTTTATGCTGCTTTACACCCACTTGACTCATTTACAGAGAGATATCAATACATAGCTTTGAAGATTCTTCCTAGTCAGGTATATTCTTGGGCGGTGAATAGGGGGTGTCGAGTCCAGTTCACTGAGCAAGGAGTAGGTCTTGTCTATTACATATTGGGTTTATGGAACGGTATCTGAGCTAATTTGAAACCCTTGTTTTCTCCCTCACCCGACCTCACCTTTCCCGTTAAGCAGCCATAGTGTGTTTTGTAAACGTGTGACGCTGTTCTGTTTTGTAATTCAGTTCAAGTGTAGCGGTTTTTACATTCCCTCTCTAAGTGATATCTTATGATAAGTGTCTTTTTCTGTGTGACTTATTTCACTTAGAATCGTCGTACCTAAATCCTCTCATCATGCTGCTACTAGCCTTATGACGTTAATTTCATGGCTGAGTGATATGCCATTGTACATAAGGACCACAACTTCCTTATCCATTTTTCTCTTTCCTGGGATATTTAAGGTGTAACGAAGTGGAGGTTCTTGTCAACAGAGCAGCCCTAAACTTTGGGGTGCCTGTGTCTTGCTGATTTTTAGTTTTCCCAATTTATACGCCCATGAGTGGAAGTGCCTTATGCTCTCTATGCTGAGTTCTTTAGATGTTTCAGGAAACACCGTACACTTCTCCAGAGTGGCTGTTGGCAATTTACATCCCGCCCATCAGCGTAGCAAGGCTCCCGTTTCTCCATGGCCTGTCCTGCATTTCTGGTTTTGACACTTTATTCAGCATGGCCCTTTTGACCGATGGGAAGCGAGACTTCTTTGTAGCGCTGATTTGCCTTTCCAGGTTGCTTGGTTGGCCAAAAAGGGCGTATGCGTTTTTTCCTGAATATATTCAGGAAAAAACGCATACGCCCTTTTTGGCCAAGGGCATCATGGTCGAGGTTTTGCCGCTTTTCCTGTGCTTTAAAGGCGATTCGACTCTACCTCCTGAAATCTGTTTCCTGCAATTCTGCCTTGCTTTCAAATCCTCCTCGTTGCCTTCCCTCAATATATTTGTGGACGAGAGTTATCATTTATAACTCTGCAGGTTTGTGAATTGCAGTGCCCCTGAGCTCGATTTTTCAACTCGTTTTTTTGGGAGCTGGCCGCAAAAGCACAGGATTGCTTCAGGCCCTGTTCTGCTTCCGGGCGGCAGGCTGAGCCTGTGGTTAATTCTTCTTCCTGATGGGAAAATAGAGTGACCTGTGCCTGTCCCAACACCTAGAGCTAGTCTCTCACTGGTTCCCCCTCTTCCCGTTCATCCTCAGGACAATTTGCAACCTGTACGGAACAGGAGGTTGAAGGTGCTGATTCTCGAAGGAGGGAGATTGCTAGTAAAGCGGCTGTAATGGCCAACCCGAGCACAAGGAGATGAGAAATGAGGTGCGTTTTCGAAACCTTTCCCGATCACACGGTGTACCATCTTCTGGGTTTCTCATGCATGTTTTTGTTATAGGAAGATGCCCTTGAACTTGGAGATTTGGGACCCATGGGATGGGTACCACGCAGTATTACTTTAAAGGGCCTGCGTTTCCTCAACCAACCTGACCAAACCTCTCAGCCACAAGAGTGTCCACCCTTATGTCTCAATCAGCTGTGGGTCTAGAGATGGTCAATCCAGGTGGCATCACAGCCCCTGAACGAATATTGTAAGAATTTCTCTCTCTTTCACTGTCTTTGTTTCACGGGTTTTTAAAAGTAATTGATTTTTATAATGGGGTTTAGCTGCTTTTCACTGCTGTTTTTATGCTGCTTTACACCCACTTGACTCACTTACAGAGAGATATCAATACATAGCTTTGAAGATTCTTCCTAGTCAGATATATTCTTGGGCGGTGAATAGGGGGTTTTTGCGTCCAGTTCACTGAGCAAGGAGTAGGTCTTGTCTATTACATATTGGGTTTATTGAACGGTATCTGAGCTAATTTGAAACCCTTGTTTTCTGCCTCACCCGACCTCACCTTTCCCGTTAAGCAGCCATAGTGTGTTTTGTAAACGTGTGTCTCTGTTCTGTTTTGTAATTCAGTTCAAGTGTAGCGGTTTTTACATTCCCTCTATAAGTGATATCTTATGATAAGTGTCGTTTTCTGGTTGACTTATTTCACTTAGAATCGTCGTACCTAAATCCACTCATCATGCTGCTACTAGCCTTATGACGTTGATTTCCTGGCTGAGTGATATTCCATTGTACATAAGGACCACAACTTCTTTATCCATTTTTTTCTTTCCTGGGATATTTAAGGTGTAACGAAGTGGAGGTTCTTGTCAACAGAGCAGCCCTAAACTTTGGGGTGCCTGTGTCTTGCTGATTTTTACTTGTCCCAATTTATACACCCATGAGTGGAAGTGCCCTATGCTCTCTAAGCTGAGTTTTTTAGAGGTTTCAGGACACACCGTACACTTCTCCAGAGTGGCTGTTGGCAATTTACATCGCGCCCATCAGCGTAGCAAGGCTCCCGTTTCTCCATGGCCTGTCCTGCATTTCTGGTTTTGACACTTTATTCAGCATGGCCCTTTTGACCGATGGGAAGCGAGACTTCTTTGTAGCGCTGATTTGCCTTTCCAGGTTGCTTGGTTGGCCAAAAAGGGCGTATGCGTTTTTTCCTGAATATATTCAGGAAAAAACGCATACGCCCTTTTTGGCCAAGGGCATCATGGTCGAGGTTTTGCCGCCTTTCCTGTGCTTTAAAGGCGATTCGAATCTACCTCCTGAAATCTGTTTCCTGCAATTCTGCCTTGCTTTCAAATCCTCTTCGTTGCCTTCCCTCACTATATTTGTGGACGAGAGTTATCATTTCTAACTCTGCAGGTTTGTGAATTGCAGTGCCCCTGAGCTCCATTTTTCAACTCGCTTTCTTCGGAGCTGGCCGCAAAAGCGCAGGATTGCTTCAGGCCCTATTCTGGTTCCGGGCGGCAGGCTGAGCCTGTGGTTAATTCTTCTTCCTGATGGGAAAATAGAGTGACCTGTGCCTGTCCCAACACCTAGAGCTAGTCTCTCATTGGTTCCCCCTCTTCCCGTTCATCCTCAGGACAAATTGCAACCTGTACGGAACAGGAGGTTAAAGGTGCTGATTCTCCACGGAGGGAGATTGCTACTAACGCGGCTGGAATGGCGAACCCGAGCACAAGGAGATGAGAAATGAGGTGCGTTTTAGAAACCTTTCCCGATCACACGGTGTACCATCTTCTGGGTTTCTCATGCATGTTTTCGATGTAGGAAGATGCCCTTGAACTTGGAGATTTGGGACCCATGGGATGGGTACCACGCAGTATTACTTTAAAGGGCCTGCGTTTCCTCAACCAACCTGACCAAACCTCTCAGCCACAAGAGTGTCCACCCTTATGTCTCAATCAGCTGTGGGTCTAGAGATGGTCAATCCAGGTGGCATCACAGCCCCTGAACGAATATTGTAAGAATTTCTCTCTCTTTCACTGTCTTTGTTTCACGGGTTTTTAAAAGTAATTGATTTTTATAATGGGGTTTAGCTGCTTTTCACTGCTGTTTTTATGCTGCTTTACACCCACTTGACTCACTTACAGAGAGATATCAATACATAGCTTTGAAGATTCTTCCTAGTCAGATATATTCTTGGGCGGTGAATAGGGGGTTTTTGCGTCCAGTTCACTGAGCAAGGAGTAGGTCTTGTCTATTACATATTGGGTTTATTGAACGGTATCTGAGCTAATTTGAAACCCTTGTTTTCTGCCTCACCCGACCTCACCTTTCCCGTTAAGCAGCCATAGTGTGTTTTGTAAACGTGTGTCTCTGTTCTGTTTTGTAATTCAGTTCAAGTGTAGCGGTTTTTACATTCCCTCTATAAGTGATATCTTATGATAAGTGTCGTTTTCTGGTTGACTTATTTCACTTAGAATCGTCGTACCTAAATCCACTCATCATGCTGCTACTAGCCTTATGACGTTGATTTCCTGGCTGAGTGATATTCCATTGTACATAAGGACCACAACTTCTTTATCCATTTTTTTCTTTCCTGGGATATTTAAGGTGTAACGAAGTGGAGGTTCTTGTCAACAGAGCAGCCCTAAACTTTGGGGTGCCTGTGTCTTGCTGATTTTTACTTGTCCCAATTTATACACCCATGAGTGGAAGTGCCCTATGCTCTCTAAGCTGAGTTTTTTAGAGGTTTCAGGACACACCGTACACTTCTCCAGAGTGGCTGTTGGCAATTTACATCCCGCCCATCAGCGTAGCAAGGCTCCCGTTTCTCCATGGCCTGTCCTGCATTTCTGGTTTTGACACTTTATTCAGCATGGCCCTTTTGACCGATGGGAAGCGAGACTTCTTTGTAGCGCTGATTTGCCTTTCCAGGTTGCTTGGTTGGCCAAAAAGGGCGTATGCGTTTTTTCCTGAATATATTCAGGAAAAAACGCATACGCCCTTTTTGGCCAAGGGCATCATGGTCGAGGTTTTGCCGCCTTTCCTGTGCTTTAAAGGCGATTCGAATCTACCTCCTGAAATCTGTTTCCTGCAATTCTGCCTTGCTTTCAAATCCTCTTCGTTGCCTTCCCTCAATATATTTGTGGACGAGAGTTATCATTTCTAACTCTGCAGGTTTGTGAATTGCAGTGCCCCTGAGCTCCATTTTTCAACTCGCTTTCTTCGGAGCTGGCCGCAAAAGCGCAGGATTGCTTCAGGCCCTATTCTGGTTCCGGGCGGCAGGCTGAGCCTGTGGTTAATTCTTCTTCCTGATGGGAAAATAGAGTGACCTGTGCCTGTCCCAACACCTAGAGCTAGTCTCTCATTGGTTCCCCCTCTTCCCGTTCATCCTCAGGACAAATTGCAACCTGTACGGAACAGGAGGTTAAAGGTGCTGATTCTCCACGGAGGGAGATTGCTACTAACGCGGCTGGAATGGCGAACCCGAGCACAAGGAGATGAGAAATGAGGTGCGTTTTAGAAACCTTTCCCGATCACACGGTGTACCATCTTCTGGGTTTCTCATGCATGTTTTCGATGTAGGAAGATGCCCTTGAACCTGGAGATTTGGGACCCATGGGATGGGTACCACGCAGTGTTACTTTAAAGGGTCTGCGTTTGCTCACCCAACCTCACCAAAACTCTCAGCCCCAAGAGTGTCCACCCTTATGTCTCAATCAGCTGTGGGTCTAGAGATGGTCAATCCAGGTGGCATCACAGCCCCTGAACGAATTTTGTAAGAATTTCTCTCTCTTTCACTGTCTTTGTTTCACGGGATTTTAAAAGTAATTGATTTTTATAATGGGGTTTAGCTGCTTTTCACTGCTCTGTTTATGCTGCTTTACACCCACTTGACTCATTTACAGAGAGATATCAATACATAGCTTTGAAGATTCTTCCTAGTCAGGTATATTCTTGGGCGGTGAATAGGGGGTGTCGAGTCCAGTTCACTGAGCAAGGAGTAGGTCTTGTCTATTACATATTGGGTTTATTGAACGGTATCTGAGCTAATTTGAAACCCTTGTTTTCTGCCTCACCCGACCTCACCTTTCCCGTTAAGCAGCCATAGTGTGTTTTGTAAACGTGTGTCTCTGTTCTGTTTTGTAATTCAGTTCAAGTGTAGCGGTTTTTACATTCCCTCTATAAGTGATATCTTATGATAAGTGTCGTTTTCTGGTTGACTTATTTCACTTAGAATCGTCGTACCTAAATCCACTCATCATGCTGCTACTAGCCTTATGACGTTGATTTCCTGGCTGAGTGATATTCCATTGTACATAAGGACCACAACTTCTTTATCCATTTTTTTCTTTCCTGGGATATTTAAGGTGTAACGAAGTGGAGGTTCTTGTCAACAGAGCAGCCCTAAACTTTGGGGTGCCTGTGTCTTGCTGATTTTTACTTTTCCCAATTTATACACCCATGAGTGGAAGTGCCCTATGCTCTCTAAGCTGAGTTTTTTAGAGGTTTCAGGACACACCGTACACTTCTCCAGAGTGGCTGTTGGCAATTTACATCCCGCCCATCAGCGTAGCAAGGCTCCCGTTTCTCCATGGCCTGTCCTGCATTTCTGGTTTTGACACTTTATTCAGCATGGCCCTTTTGACCGATGGGAAGCGAGACTTCTTTGTAGCGCTGATTTGCCTTTCCAGGTTGCTTGGTTGGCCAAAAAGGGCGTATGCGTTTTTTCCTGAATATATTCAGGAAAAAACGCATACGCCCTTTTTGGCCAAGGGCATCATGGTCGAGGTTTTGCCGCCTTTCCTGTGCTTTAAAGGCGATTCGAATCTACCTCCTGAAATCTGTTTCCTGCAATTCTGCCTTGCTTTCAAATCCTCTTCGTTGCCTTCCCTCAATATATTTGTGGACGAGAGTTATCATTTCTAACTCTGCAGGTTTGTGAATTGCAGTGCCCCTGAGCTCCATTTTTCAACTCGCTTTCTTCGGAGCTGGCCGCAAAAGCGCAGGATTGCTTCAGGCCCTATTCTGGTTCCGGGCGGCAGGCTGAGCCTGTGGTTAATTCTTCTTCCTGATGGGAAAATAGAGTGACCTGTGCCTGTCCCAACACCTAGAGCTAGTCTCTCATTGGTTCCCCCTCTTCCCGTTCATCCTCAGGACAAATTGCAACCTGTACGGAACAGGAGGTTAAAGGTGCTGATTCTCCACGGAGGGAGATTGCTACTAACGCGGCTGGAATGGCGAACCCGAGCACAAGGAGATGAGAAATGAGGTGCGTTTTAGAAACCTTTCCCGATCACACGGTGTACCATCTTCTGGGTTTCTCATGCATGTTTTCGATGTAGGAAGATGCCCTTGAACCTGGAGATTTGGGACCCATGGGATGGGTACCACGCAGTGTTACTTTAAAGGGTCTGCGTTTGCTCACCCAACCTCACCAAAACTCTCAGCCCCAAGAGTGTCCACCCTTATGTCTCAATCAGCTGTGGGTCTAGAGATGGTCAATCCAGGTGGCATCACAGCCCCTGAACGAATTTTGTAAGAATTTCTCTCTCTTTCACTGTCTTTGTTTCACGGGATTTTAAAAGTAATTGATTTTTATAATGGGGTTTAGCTGCTTTTCACTGCTCTGTTTATGCTGCTTTACACCCACTTGACTCATTTACAGAGAGATATCAATACATAGCTTTGAAGATTCTTCCTAGTCAGGTATATTCTTGGGCGGTGAATAGGGGGTGTCGAGTCCAGTTCACTGAGCAAGGAGTAGGTCTTGTCTATTACATATTGGGTTTATGGAACGGTATCTGAGCTAATTTGAAACCCTTGTTTTCTCCCTCACCCGACCTCACCTTTCCCGTTAAGCAGCCATAGTGTGTTTTGTAAACGTGTGACGCTGTTCTGTTTTGTAATTCAGTTCAAGTGTAGCGGTTTTTACATTCCCTCTCTAAGTGATATCTTATGATAAGTGTCTTTTTCTGTGTGACTTATTTCACTTAGAATCGTCGTACCTAAATCCTCTCATCATGCTGCTACTAGCCTTATGACGTTAATTTCATGGCTGAGTGATATGCCATTGTACATAAGGACCACAACTTCCTTATCCATTTTTCTCTTTCCTGGGATATTTAAGGTGTAACGAAGTGGAGGTTCTTGTCAACAGAGCAGCCCTAAACTTTGGGGTGCCTGTGTCTTGCTGATTTTTAGTTTTCCCAATTTATACGCCCATGAGTGGAAGTGCCTTATGCTCTCTATGCTGAGTTCTTTAGATGTTTCAGGACACACCGTACACTTCTCCAGAGTGGCTGTTGGCAATTTACATCCCGCCCATCAGCGTAGTAAGGCTCCCGTTTCTCCATGGCCTGTCCTGCATTTCTGGTTTTGACACTTTATTCAGCATGGCCCTTTTGACCGATGGGAAGCGAGACTTCTTTGTAGCGCTGATTTGCCTTTCCAGGTTGCTTGGTTGGCCAAAAAGGGCGTATGCGTTTTTTCCTGAATATATTCAGGAAAAAACGCATACGCCCTTTTTGGCCAAGGGCATCATGGTCGAGGTTTTGCCGCTTTTCCTGTGCTTTAAAGGCGATTCGACTCTACCTCCTGAAATCTGTTTCCTGCAATTCTGCCTTGCTTTCAAATCCTCCTCGTTGCCTTCCCTCAATATATTTGTGGACGAGAGTTATCATTTATAACTCTGCAGGTTTGTGAATTGCAGTGCCCCTGAGCTCGATTTTTCAACTCGCTTTTTTGGGAGCTGGCCGCAAAAGCACAGGATTGCTTCAGGCCCTGTTCTGCTTCCGGGCGGCAGGCTGAGCCTGTGGTTAATTCTTCTTCCTGATGGGAAAATAGAGTGACCTGTGCCTGTCCCAACACCTAGAGCTAGTCTCTCACTGGTTCCCCCTCTTCCCGTTCATCCTCAGGACAAATTGCAACCTGTACGGAACAGGAGGTTGAAGGTGCTGATTCTCGAAGGAGGGAGATTGCTAGTAAAGCGGCTGTAATGGCCAACCCGAGCACAAGGAGATGAGAAATGAGGTGCGTTTTCGAAACCTTTCCCGATCACACGGTGTACCATCTTCTGGGTTTCTCATGCATGTTTTTGTTATAGGAAGATGCCCTTGAACTTGGAGATTTGGGACCCATGGGATGGGTACCACGCAGTATTACTTTAAAGGGCCTGCGTTTCCTCAACCAACCTGACCAAACCTCTCAGCCACAAGAGTGTCCACCCTTATGTCTCAATCAGCTGTGGGTCTAGAGATGGTCAATCCAGGTGGCATCACAGCCCCTGAACGAATATTGTAAGAATTTCTCTCTCTTTCACTGTCTTTGTTTCACGGGTTTTTAAAAGTAATTGCTTTTATAATGGGGTTTAGCTGCTTTTCACTGCTGTTTTTATGCTGCTTTACACCCACTTGACTCACTTACAGAGAGATATCAATACATAGCTTTGAAGATTCTTCCTAGTCAGATATATTCTTGGGCGGTGAATAGGGGGTTTTTGCGTCCAGTTCACTGAGCAAGGAGTAGGTCTTGTCTATTACATATTGGGTTTATTGAACGGTATCTGAGCTAATTTGAAACCCTTGTTTTCTGCCTCACCCGACCTCACCTTTCCCGTTAAGCAGCCATAGTGTGTTTTGTAAACGTGTGTCTCTGTTCTGTTTTGTAATTCAGTTCAAGTGTAGCGGTTTTTACATTCCCTCTATAAGTGATATCTTATGATAAGTGTCGTTTTCTGGTTGACTTATTTCACTTAGAATCGTCGTACCTAAATCCACTCATCATGCTGCTACTAGCCTTATGACGTTGATTTCCTGGCTGAGTGATATTCCATTGTACATAAGGACCACAACTTCTTTATCCATTTTTTTCTTTCCTGGGATATTTAAGGTGTAACGAAGTGGAGGTTCTTGTCAACAGAGCAGCCCTAAACTTTGGGGTGCCTGTGTCTTGCTGATTTTTACTTGTCCCAATTTATACACCCATGAGTGGAAGTGCCCTATGCTCTCTAAGCTGAGTTTTTTAGAGGTTTCAGGACACACCGTACACTTCTCCAGAGTGGCTGTTGGCAATTTACATCCCGCCCATCAGCGTAGCAAGGCTCCCGTTTCTCCATGGCCTGTCCTGCATTTCTGGTTTTGACACTTTATTCAGCATGGCCCTTTTGACCGATGGGAAGCGAGACTTCTTTGTAGCGCTGATTTGCCTTTCCAGGTTGCTTGGTTGGCCAAAAAGGGCGTATGCGTTTTTTCCTGAATATATTCAGGAAAAAACGCATACGCCCTTTTTGGCCAAGGGCATCATGGTCGAGGTTTTGCCGCCTTTCCTGTGCTTTAAAGGCGATTCGAATCTACCTCCTGAAATCTGTTTCCTGCAATTCTGCCTTGCTTTCAAATCCTCTTCGTTGCCTTCCCTCAATATATTTGTGGACGAGAGTTATCATTTCTAACTCTGCAGGTTTGTGAATTGCAGTGCCCCTGAGCTCCATTTTTCAACTCGCTTTCTTCGGAGCTGGCCGCAAAAGCGCAGGATTGCTTCAGGCCCTATTCTGGTTCCGGGCGGCAGGCTGAGCCTGTGGTTAATTCTTCTTCCTGATGGGAAAATAGAGTGACCTGTGCCTGTCCCAACACCTAGAGCTAGTCTCTCATTGGTTCCCCCTCTTCCCGTTCATCCTCAGGACAAATTGCAACCTGTACGGAACAGGAGGTTAAAGGTGCTGATTCTCCACGGAGGGAGATTGCTACTAACGCGGCTGGAATGGCGAACCCGAGCACAAGGAGATGAGAAATGAGGTGCGTTTTAGAAACCTTTCCCGATCACACGGTGTACCATCTTCTGGGTTTCTCATGCATGTTTTCGATGTAGGAAGATGCCCTTGAACCTGGAGATTTGGGACCCATGGGATGGGTACCACGCAGTGTTACTTTAAAGGGTCTGCGTTTGCTCACCCAACCTCACCAAAACTCTCAGCCCCAAGAGTGTCCACCCTTATGTCTCAATCAGCTGTGGGTCTAGAGATGGTCAATCCAGGTGGCATCACAGCCCCTGAACGAATTTTGTAAGAATTTCTCTCTCTTTCACTGTCTTTGTTTCACGGGATTTTAAAAGTAATTGATTTTTATAATGGGGTTTAGCTGCTTTTCACTGCTCTGTTTATGCTGCTTTACACCCACTTGACTCATTTACAGAGAGATATCAATACATAGCTTTGAAGATTCTTCCTAGTCAGGTATATTCTTGGGCGGTGAATAGGGGGTGTCGAGTCCAGTTCACTGAGCAAGGAGTAGGTCTTGTCTATTACATATTGGGTTTATGGAACGGTATCTGAGCTAATTTGAAACCCTTGTTTTCTCCCTCACCCGACCTCACCTTTCCCGTTAAGCAGCCATAGTGTGTTTTGTAAACGTGTGACGCTGTTCTGTTTTGTAATTCAGTTCAAGTGTAGCGGTTTTTACATTCCCTCTCTAAGTGATATCTTATGATAAGTGTCTTTTTCTGTGTGACTTATTTCACTTAGAATCGTCGTACCTAAATCCTCTCATCATGCTGCTACTAGCCTTATGACGTTAATTTCATGGCTGAGTGATATGCCATTGTACATAAGGACCACAACTTCCTTATCCATTTTTCTCTTTCCTGGGATATTTAAGGTGTAACGAAGTGGAGGTTCTTGTCAACAGAGCAGCCCTAAACTTTGGGGTGCCTGTGTCTTGCTGATTTTTAGTTTTCCCAATTTATACGCCCATGAGTGGAAGTGCCTTATGCTCTCTATGCTGAGTTCTTTAGATGTTTCAGGACACACCGTACACTTCTCCAGAGTGGCTGTTGGCAATTTACATCCCGCCCATCAGCGTAGTAAGGCTCCCGTTTCTCCATGGCCTGTCCTGCATTTCTGGTTTTGACACTTTATTCAGCATGGCCCTTTTGACCGATGGGAAGCGAGACTTCTTTGTAGCGCTGATTTGCCTTTCCAGGTTGCTTGGTTGGCCAAAAAGGGCGTATGCGTTTTTTCCTGAATATATTCAGGAAAAAACGCATACGCCCTTTTTGGCCAAGGGCATCATGGTCGAGGTTTTGCCGCTTTTCCTGTGCTTTAAAGGCGATTCGACTCTACCTCCTGAAATCTGTTTCCTGCAATTCTGCCTTGCTTTCAAATCCTCCTCGTTGCCTTCCCTCAATATATTTGTGGACGAGAGTTATCATTTATAACTCTGCAGGTTTGTGAATTGCAGTGCCCCTGAGCTCGATTTTTCAACTCGCTTTTTTGGGAGCTGGCCGCAAAAGCACAGGATTGCTTCAGGCCCTGTTCTGCTTCCGGGCGGCAGGCTGAGCCTGTGGTTAATTCTTCTTCCTGATGGGAAAATAGAGTGACCTGTGCCTGTCCCAACACCTAGAGCTAGTCTCTCACTGGTTCCCCCTCTTCCCGTTCATCCTCAGGACAAATTGCAACCTGTACGGAACAGGAGGTTGAAGGTGCTGATTCTCGAAGGAGGGAGATTGCTAGTAAAGCGGCTGTAATGGCCAACCCGAGCACAAGGAGATGAGAAATGAGGTGCGTTTTCGAAACCTTTCCCGATCACACGGTGTACCATCTTCTGGGTTTCTCATGCATGTTTTTGTTATAGGAAGATGCCCTTGAACTTGGAGATTTGGGACCCATGGGATGGGTACCACGCAGTATTACTTTAAAGGGCCTGCGTTTCCTCAACCAACCTGACCAAACCTCTCAGCCACAAGAGTGTCCACCCTTATGTCTCAATCAGCTGTGGGTCTAGAGATGGTCAATCCAGGTGGCATCACAGCCCCTGAACGAATATTGTAAGAATTTCTCTCTCTTTCACTGTCTTTGTTTCACGGGTTTTTAAAAGTAATTGCTTTTATAATGGGGTTTAGCTGCTTTTCACTGCTGTTTTTATGCTGCTTTACACCCACTTGACTCACTTACAGAGAGATATCAATACATAGCTTTGAAGATTCTTCCTAGTCAGATATATTCTTGGGCGGTGAATAGGGGGTTTTTGCGTCCAGTTCACTGAGCAAGGAGTAGGTCTTGTCTATTACATATTGGGTTTATTGAACGGTATCTGAGCTAATTTGAAACCCTTGTTTTCTGCCTCACCCGACCTCACCTTTCCCGTTAAGCAGCCATAGTGTGTTTTGTAAACGTGTGTCTCTGTTCTGTTTTGTAATTCAGTTCAAGTGTAGCGGTTTTTACATTCCCTCTATAAGTGATATCTTATGATAAGTGTCGTTTTCTGGTTGACTTATTTCACTTAGAATCGTCGTACCTAAATCCACTCATCATGCTGCTACTAGCCTTATGACGTTGATTTCCTGGCTGAGTGATATTCCATTGTACATAAGGACCACAACTTCTTTATCCATTTTTTTCTTTCCTGGGATATTTAAGGTGTAACGAAGTGGAGGTTCTTGTCAACAGAGCAGCCCTAAACTTTGGGGTGCCTGTGTCTTGCTGATTTTTACTTGTCCCAATTTATACACCCATGAGTGGAAGTGCCCTATGCTCTCTAAGCTGAGTTTTTTAGAGGTTTCAGGACACACCGTACACTTCTCCAGAGTGGCTGTTGGCAATTTACATCCCGCCCATCAGCGTAGCAAGGCTCCCGTTTCTCCATGGCCTGTCCTGCATTTCTGGTTTTGACACTTTATTCAGCATGGCCCTTTTGACCGATGGGAAGCGAGACTTCTTTGTAGCGCTGATTTGCCTTTCCAGGTTGCTTGGTTGGCCAAAAAGGGCGTATGCGTTTTTTCCTGAATATATTCAGGAAAAAACGCATACGCCCTTTTTGGCCAAGGGCATCATGGTCGAGGTTTTGCCGCTTTTCCTGTGCTTTAAAGGCGATTCGACTCTACCTCCTGAAATCTGTTTCCTGCAATTCTGCCTTGCTTTCAAATCCTCCTCGTTGCCTTCCCTCAATATATTTGTGGACGAGAGTTATCATTTATAACTCTGCAGGTTTGTGAATTGCAGTGCCCCTGAGCTCGATTTTTCAACTCGCTTTTTTGGGAGCTGGCCGCAAAAGCACAGGATTGCTTCAGGCCCTGTTCTGCTTCCGGGCGGCAGGCTGAGCCTGTGGTTAATTCTTCTTCCTGATGGGAAAATAGAGTGACCTGTGCCTGTCCCAACACCTAGAGCTAGTCTCTCACTGGTTCCCCCTCTTCCCGTTCATCCTCAGGACAAATTGCAACCTGTACGGAACAGGAGGTTGAAGGTGCTGATTCTCGAAGGAGGGAGATTGCTAGTAAAGCGGCTGTAATGGCCAACCCGAGCACAAGGAGATGAGAAATGAGGTGCGTTTTCGAAACCTTTCCCGATCACACGGTGTACCATCTTCTGGGTTTCTCATGCATGTTTTTGTTATAGGAAGATGCCCTTGAACTTGGAGATTTGGGACCCATGGGATGGGTACCACGCAGTATTACTTTAAAGGGCCTGCGTTTCCTCAACCAACCTGACCAAACCTCTCAGCCACAAGAGTGTCCACCCTTATGTCTCAATCAGCTGTGGGTCTAGAGATGGTCAATCCAGGTGGCATCACAGCCCCTGAACGAATATTGTAAGAATTTCTCTCTCTTTCACTGTCTTTGTTTCACGGGTTTTTAAAAGTAATTGCTTTTATAATGGGGTTTAGCTGCTTTTCACTGCTGTTTTTATGCTGCTTTACACCCACTTGACTCACTTACAGAGAGATATCAATACATAGCTTTGAAGATTCTTCCTAGTCAGATATATTCTTGGGCGGTGAATAGGGGGTTTTTGCGTCCAGTTCACTGAGCAAGGAGTAGGTCTTGTCTATTACATATTGGGTTTATTGAACGGTATCTGAGCTAATTTGAAACCCTTGTTTTCTGCCTCACCCGACCTCACCTTTCCCGTTAAGCAGCCATAGTGTGTTTTGTAAACGTGTGTCTCTGTTCTGTTTTGTAATTCAGTTCAAGTGTAGCGGTTTTTACATTCCCTCTATAAGTGATATCTTATGATAAGTGTCGTTTTCTGGTTGACTTATTTCACTTAGAATCGTCGTACCTAAATCCACTCATCATGCTGCTACTAGCCTTATGACGTTGATTTCCTGGCTGAGTGATATTCCATTGTACATAAGGACCACAACTTCTTTATCCATTTTTTTCTTTCCTGGGATATTTAAGGTGTAACGAAGTGGAGGTTCTTGTCAACAGAGCAGCCCTAAACTTTGGGGTGCCTGTGTCTTGCTGATTTTTACTTTTCCCAATTTATACACCCATGAGTGGAAGTGCCCTATGCTCTCTAAGCTGAGTTTTTTAGAGGTTTCAGGACACACCGTACACTTCTCCAGAGTGGCTGTTGGCAATTTACATCACGCCCATCAGCGTAGCAAGGCTCCCGTTTCTCCATGGCCTGTCCTGCATTTCTGGTTTTGACACTTTATTCAGCATGGCCCTTTTGACCGATGGGAAGCGAGACTTCTTTGTAGCGCTGATTTGCCTTTCCAGGTTGCTTGGTTGGCCAAAAAGGGCGTATGCGTTTTTTCCTGAATATATTCAGGAAAAAACGCATACGCCCTTTTTGGCCAAGGGCATCATGGTCGAGGTTTTGCCGCCTTTCCTGTGCTTTAAAGGCGATTCGAATCTACCTCCTGAAATCTGTTTCCTGCAATTCTGCCTTGCTTTCAAATCCTCTTCGTTGCCTTCCCTCAATATATTTGTGGACGAGAGTTATCATTTCTAACTCTGCAGGTTTGTGAATTGCAGTGCCCCTGAGCTCCATTTTTCAACTCGCTTTCTTCAGAGCTGGCCGCAAAAGCGCAGGATTGCTTCAGGCCCTCTTCTGGTTCCGGGCGGCAGGCTGAGCCTGTGGTTAATTCTTCTTCCTGATGGGAAAATAGAGTGACCTGTGCCTGTCCCAACACCTAGAGCTAGTCTCTCATTGGTTCCCCCTCTTCCCGTTCATCCTCAGGACAAATTGCAACCTGTACGGAACAGGAGGTTAAAGGTGCTGATTCTCCACGGAGGGAGATTGCTACTAACGTGGCTGGAATGGCGAACCCGAGCACAAGGAGATGAGAAATGAGGTGCGTTTTAGAAACCTTTCCCGATCACACGGTGTACCATCTTCTGGGTTTCTCATGCATGTTTTCGATGTAGGAAGATGCCCTTGAACCTGGAGATTTGGGACCCATGGGATGGGTACCATGCAGTATTACTTTAAAGGGTCTGCGTTTGCTCACCCAACCTCACCAAACCTCTCAGCCCCAAGAGTGTCCACCCTTATGTCTCAATCAGCTGTGGGTCTAGAGATGGTCAATCCAGGTGGCATCACAGTCCCTGAACGAATTTTGTAAGAATTTCTCTCTCTTTCACTGTCTTTGTTTCACGGGATTTTAAAAGTAATTGATTTTTATAATGGGGTTTAGCTGCTTTTCACTGCTCTGTTTATGCTGCTTTACACCCACTTGACTCATTTACAGAGAGATATCAATACATAGCTTTGAAGATTCTTCCTAGTCAGGTATATTCTTGGGCGGTGAATAGGGGGTGTCGAGTCCAGTTCACTGAGCAAGGAGTAGGTCTTGTCTATTACATATTGGGTTTATTGAACGGTATCTGAGCTAATTTGAAACCCTTGTTTTCTGCCTCACCCGACCTCACCTTTCCCGTTAAGCAGCCATAGTGTGTTTTGTAAACGTGTGTCTCTGTTCTGTTTTGTAATTCAGTTCAAGTGTAGCGGTTTTTACATTCCCTCTCTAAGTGATATCTTATGATAAGTGTCTTTTTCTGTGTGACTTATTTCACTTAGAATCGTCGTACCTAAATCCTCTCATCATGCTGCTACTAGCCTTATGACGTTAATTTCATGGCTGAGTGATATGCCATTGTACATAAGGACCACAACTTCCTTATCCATTTTTCTCTTTCCTGGGATATTTAAGGTGTAACGAAGTGGAGGTTCTTGTCAACAGAGCAGCCCTAAACTTTGGGGTGCCTGTGTCTTGCTGATTTTTAGTTTTCCCAATTTATACGCCCATGAGTGGAAGTGCCTTATGCTCTCTATGCTGAGTTCTTTAGATGTTTCAGGAAACACCGTACACTTCTCCAGAGTGGCTGTTGGCAATTTACATCCCGCCCATCAGCGTAGTAAGGCTCCCTTTTCTCCATGGCCTGTCCTGCATTTCTGGTTTTGACACTTTATTCAGCATGGCCCTTTTGACCGATGGGAAGCGAGACTTCTTTGTAGCGCTGATTTGCCTTTCCAGGTTGCTTGGTTGGCCAAAAAGGGCGTATGCGTTTTTTCCTGAATATATTCAGGAAAAAACGCATACGCCCTTTTTGGCCAAGGGCATCATGGTCGAGGTTTTGCCGCTTTTCCTGTGCTTTAAAGGCGATTCGACTCTACCTCCTGAAATCTGTTTCCTGCAATTCTGCCTTGCTTTCAAATCCTCCTCGTTGCCTTCCCTCAATATATTTGTGGACGAGAGTTATCATTTATAACTCTGCAGGTTTGTGAATTGCAGTGCCCCTGAGCTCGATTTTTCAACTCGTTTTTTTGGGAGCTGGCCGCAAAAGCACAGGATTGCTTCAGGCCCTGTTCTGCTTCCGGGCGGCAGGCTGAGCCTGTGGTTAATTCTTCTTCCTGATGGGAAAATAGAGTGACCTGTGCCTGTCCCAACACCTAGAGCTAGTCTCTCACTGGTTCCCCCTCTTCCCGTTCATCCTCAGGACAATTTGCAACCTGTACGGAACAGGAGGTTGAAGGTGCTGATTCTCGAAGGAGGGAGATTGCTAGTAAAGCGGCTGTAATGGCCAACCCGAGCACAAGGAGATGAGAAATGAGGTGCGTTTTCGAAACCTTTCCCGATCACACGGTGTACCATCTTCTGGGTTTCTCATGCATGTTTTTGTTATAGGAAGATGCCCTTGAACTTGGAGATTTGGGACCCATGGGATGGGTACCACGCAGTATTACTTTAAAGGGCCTGCGTTTCCTCAACCAACCTGACCAAACCTCTCAGCCACAAGAGTGTCCACCCTTATGTCTCAATCAGCTGTGGGTCTAGAGATGGTCAATCCAGGTGGCATCACAGCCCCTGAACGAATATTGTAAGAATTTCTCTCTCTTTCACTGTCTTTGTTTCACGGGTTTTTAAAAGTAATTGCTTTTTATAATGGGGTTTAGCTGCTTTTCACTGCTGTTTTTATGCTGCTTTACACCCACTTGACTCACTTACAGAGAGATATCAATACATAGCTTTGAAGATTCTTCCTAGTCAGATATATTCTTGGGCGGTGAATAGGGGGTTTTTGCGTCCAGTTCACTGAGCAAGGAGTAGGTCTTGTCTATTACATATTGGGTTTATTGAACGGTATCTGAGCTAATTTGAAACCCTTGTTTTCTGCCTCACCCGACCTCACCTTTCCCGTTAAGCAGCCATAGTGTGTTTTGTAAACGTGTGTCTCTGTTCTGTTTTGTAATTCAGTTCAAGTGTAGCGGTTTTTACATTCCCTCTATAAGTGATATCTTATGATAAGTGTCGTCTTCTGGTTGACTTATTTCACTTAGAATCGTCGTACCTAAATCCACTCATCATGCTGCTACTAGCCTTATGACGTTGATTTCCTGGCTGAGTGATATTCCATTGTACATAAGGACCACAACTTCTTTATCCATTTTTTTCTTTCCTGGGATATTTAAGGTGTAACGAAGTGGAGGTTCTTGTCAACAGAGCAGCCCTAAACTTTGGGGTGCCTGTGTCTTGCTGATTTTTACTTGTCCCAATTTATACACCCATGAGTGGAAGTGCCCTATGCTCTCTAAGCTGAGTTTTTTAGAGGTTTCAGGACACACCGTACACTTCTCCAGAGTGGCTGTTGGCAATTTACATCGCGCCCATCAGCGTAGCAAGGCTCCCGTTTCTCCATGGCCTGTCCTGCATTTCTGGTTTTGACACTTTATTCAGCATGGCCCTTTTGACCGATGGGAAGCGAGACTTCTTTGTAGCGCTGATTTGCCTTTCCAGGTTGCTTGGTTGGCCAAAAAGGGCGTATGCGTTTTTTCCTGAATATATTCAGGAAAAAACGCATACGCCCTTTTTGGCCAAGGGCATCATGGTCGAGGTTTTGCCGCCTTTCCTGTGCTTTAAAGGCAATTCGAATCTACCTCCTGAAATCTGTTTCCTGCAATTCTGCCTTGCTTTCAAATCCTCTTCGTTGCCTTCCCTCAATATATTTGTGGACGAGAGTTATCATTTCTAACTCTGCAGGTTTGTGAATTGCAGTGCCCCTGAGCTCCATTTTTCAACTCGCTTTCTTCGGAGCTGGCCGCAAAAGCGCAGGATTGCTTCAGGCCCTATTCTGGTTCCGGGCGGCAGGCTGAGCCTGTGGTTAATTCTTCTTCCTGATGGGAAAATAGAGTGACCTGTGCCTGTCCCAACACCTAGAGCTAGTCTCTCATTGGTTCCCCCTCTTCCCGTTCATCCTCAGGACAAATTGCAACCTGTACGGAACAGGAGGTTAAAGGTGCTGATTCTCCACGGAGGGAGATTGCTACTAACGCGGCTGGAATGGCGAACCCGAGCACAAGGAGATGAGAAATGAGGTGCGTTTTAGAAACCTTTCCCGATCACACGGTGTACCATCTTCTGGGTTTCTCATGCATGTTTTCGATGTAGGAAGATGCCCTTGAACCTGGAGATTTGGGACCCATGGGATGGGTACCACGCAGTGTTACTTTAAAGGGTCTGCGTTTGCTCACCCAACCTCACCAAAACTCTCAGCCCCAAGAGTGTCCACCCTTATGTCTCAATCAGCTGTGGGTCTAGAGATGGTCAATCCAGGTGGCATCACAGCCCCTGAACGAATTTTGTAAGAATTTCTCTCTCTTTCACTGTCTTTGTTTCACGGGATTTTAAAAGTAATTGATTTTTATAATGGGGTTTAGCTGCTTTTCACTGCTCTGTTTATGCTGCTTTACACCCACTTGACTCATTTACAGAGAGATATCAATACATAGCTTTGAAGATTCTTCCTAGTCAGGTATATTCTTGGGCGGTGAATAGGGGGTGTCGAGTCCAGTTCACTGAGCAAGGAGTAGGTCTTGTCTATTACATATTGGGTTTATGGAACGGTATCTGAGCTAATTTGAAACCCTTGTTTTCTCCCTCACCCGACCTCACCTTTCCCGTTAAGCAGCCATAGTGTGTTTTGTAAACGTGTGACGCTGTTCTGTTTTGTAATTCAGTTCAAGTGTAGCGGTTTTTACATTCCCTCTCTAAGTGATATCTTATGATAAGTGTCTTTTTCTGTGTGACTTATTTCACTTAGAATCGTCGTACCTAAATCCTCTCATCATGCTGCTACTAGCCTTATGACGTTAATTTCATGGCTGAGTGATATGCCATTGTACATAAGGACCACAACTTCCTTATCCATTTTTCTCTTTCCTGGGATATTTAAGGTGTAACGAAGTGGAGGTTCTTGTCAACAGAGCAGCCCTAAACTTTGGGGTGCCTGTGTCTTGCTGATTTTTAGTTTTCCCAATTTATACGCCCATGAGTGGAAGTGCCTTATGCTCTCTATGCTGAGTTCTTTAGATGTTTCAGGAAACACCGTACACTTCTCCAGAGTGGCTGTTGGCAATTTACATCCCGCCCATCAGCGTAGCAAGGCTCCCGTTTCTCCATGGCCTGTCCTGCATTTCTGGTTTTGACACTTTATTCAGCATGGCCCTTTTGACCGATGGGAAGCGAGACTTCTTTGTAGCGCTGATTTGCCTTTCCAGGTTGCTTGGTTGGCCAAAAAGGGCGTATGCGTTTTTTCCTGAATATATTCAGGAAAAAACGCATACGCCCTTTTTGGCCAAGGGCATCATGGTCGAGGTTTTGCCGCTTTTCCTGTGCTTTAAAGGCGATTCGACTCTACCTCCTGAAATCTGTTTCCTGCAATTCTGCCTTGCTTTCAAATCCTCCTCGTTGCCTTCCCTCAATATATTTGTGGACGAGAGTTATCATTTATAACTCTGCAGGTTTGTGAATTGCAGTGCCCCTGAGCTCGATTTTTCAACTCGTTTTTTTGGGAGCTGGCCGCAAAAGCACAGGATTGCTTCAGGCCCTGTTCTGCTTCCGGGCGGCAGGCTGAGCCTGTGGTTAATTCTTCTTCCTGATGGGAAAATAGAGTGACCTGTGCCTGTCCCAACACCTAGAGCTAGTCTCTCACTGGTTCCCCCTCTTCCCGTTCATCCTCAGGACAATTTGCAACCTGTACGGAACAGGAGGTTGAAGGTGCTGATTCTCGAAGGAGGGAGATTGCTAGTAAAGCGGCTGTAATGGCCAACCCGAGCACAAGGAGATGAGAAATGAGGTGCGTTTTCGAAACCTTTCCCGATCACACGGTGTACCATCTTCTGGGTTTCTCATGCATGTTTTTGTTATAGGAAGATGCCCTTGAACTTGGAGATTTGGGACCCATGGGATGGGTACCACGCAGTATTACTTTAAAGGGCCTGCGTTTCCTCAACCAACCTGACCAAACCTCTCAGCCACAAGAGTGTCCACCCTTATGTCTCAATCAGCTGTGGGTCTAGAGATGGTCAATCCAGGTGGCATCACAGCCCCTGAACGAATATTGTAAGAATTTCTCTCTCTTTCACTGTCTTTGTTTCACGGGTTTTTAAAAGTAATTGATTTTTATAATGGGGTTTAGCTGCTTTTCACTGCTGTTTTTATGCTGCTTTACACCCACTTGACTCACTTACAGAGAGATATCAATACATAGCTTTGAAGATTCTTCCTAGTCAGATATATTCTTGGGCGGTGAATAGGGGGTTTTTGCGTCCAGTTCACTGAGCAAGGAGTAGGTCTTGTCTATTACATATTGGGTTTATTGAACGGTATCTGAGCTAATTTGAAACCCTTGTTTTCTGCCTCACCCGACCTCACCTTTCCCGTTAAGCAGCCATAGTGTGTTTTGTAAACGTGTGTCTCTGTTCTGTTTTGTAATTCAGTTCAAGTGTAGCGGTTTTTACATTCCCTCTATAAGTGATATCTTATGATAAGTGTCGTTTTCTGGTTGACTTATTTCACTTAGAATCGTCGTACCTAAATCCACTCATCATGCTGCTACTAGCCTTATGACGTTGATTTCCTGGCTGAGTGATATTCCATTGTACATAAGGACCACAACTTCTTTATCCATTTTTTTCTTTCCTGGGATATTTAAGGTGTAACGAAGTGGAGGTTCTTGTCAACAGAGCAGCCCTAAACTTTGGGGTGCCTGTGTCTTGCTGATTTTTACTTTTCCCAATTTATACACCCATGAGTGGAAGTGCCCTATGCTCTCTAAGCTGAGTTTTTTAGAGGTTTCAGGACACACCGTACACTTCTCCAGAGTGGCTGTTGGCAATTTACATGCCGCCCATCAGCGTAGCAAGGCTCCCGTTTCTCCATGGCCTGTCCTGCATTTCTGGTTTTGACACTTTATTCAGCATGGCCCTTTTGACCGATGGGAAGCGAGACTTCTTTGTAGCGCTGATTTGCCTTTCCAGGTTGCTTGGTTGGCCAAAAAGGGCGTATGCGTTTTTTCCTGAATATATTCAGGAAAAAACGCATACGCCCTTTTTGGCCAAGGGCATCATGGTCGAGGTTTTGCCGCCTTTCCTGTGCTTTAAAGGCGATTCGAATCTACCTCCTGAAATCTGTTTCCTGCAATTCTGCCTTGCTTTCAAATCCTCTTCGTTGCCTTCCCTCAATATATTTGTGGACGAGAGTTATCATTTCTAACTCTGCAGGTTTGTGAATTGCAGTGCCCCTGAGCTCCATTTTTCAACTCGCTTTCTTCGGAGCTGGCCGCAAAAGCGCAGGATTGCTTCAGGCCCTATTCTGGTTCCGGGCGGCAGGCTGAGCCTGTGGTTAATTCTTCTTCCTGATGGGAAAATAGAGTGACCTGTGCCTGTCCCAACACCTAGAGCTAGTCTCTCATTGGTTCCCCCTCTTCCCGTTCATCCTCAGGACAAATTGCAACCTGTACGGAACAGGAGGTTAAAGGTGCTGATTCTCCACGGAGGGAGATTGCTACTAACGCGGCTGGAATGGCGAACCCGAGCACAAGGAGATGAGAAATGAGGTGCGTTTTAGAAACCTTTCCCGATCACACGGTGTACCATCTTCTGGGTTTCTCATGCATGTTTTCGATGTAGGAAGATGCCCTTGAACCTGGAGATTTGGGACCCATGGGATGGGTACCACGCAGTGTTACTTTAAAGGGTCTGCGTTTGCTCACCCAACCTCACCAAAACTCTCAGCCCCAAGAGTGTCCACCCTTATGTCTCAATCAGCTGTGGGTCTAGAGATGGTCAATCCAGGTGGCATCACAGCCCCTGAACGAATTTTGTAAGAATTTCTCTCTCTTTCACTGTCTTTGTTTCACGGGATTTTAAAAGTAATTGATTTTTATAATGGGGTTTAGCTGCTTTTCACTGCTCTGTTTATGCTGCTTTACACCCACTTGACTCATTTACAGAGAGATATCAATACATAGCTTTGAAGATTCTTCCTAGTCAGGTATATTCTTGGGCGGTGAATAGGGGGTGTCGAGTCCAGTTCACTGAGCAAGGAGTAGGTCTTGTCTATTACATATTGGGTTTATGGAACGGTATCTGAGCTAATTTGAAACCCTTGTTTTCTCCCTCACCCGACCTCACCTTTCCCGTTAAGCAGCCATAGTGTGTTTTGTAAACGTGTGACGCTGTTCTGTTTTGTAATTCAGTTCAAGTGTAGCGGTTTTTACATTCCCTCTCTAAGTGATATCTTATGATAAGTGTCTTTTTCTGTGTGACTTATTTCACTTAGAATCGTCGTACCTAAATCCTCTCATCATGCTGCTACTAGCCTTATGACGTTAATTTCATGGCTGAGTGATATGCCATTGTACATAAGGACCACAACTTCCTTATCCATTTTTCTCTTTCCTGGGATATTTAAGGTGTAACGAAGTGGAGGTTCTTGTCAACAGAGCAGCCCTAAACTTTGGGGTGCCTGTGTCTTGCTGATTTTTAGTTTTCCCAATTTATACGCCCATGAGTGGAAGTGCCTTATGATCTCTATGCTGAGTTCTTTAGATGTTTCAGGAAACACCGTACACTTCTCCAGAGTGGCTGTTGGCAATTTACATCCCGCCCATCAGCATAGTAAGGCTCCCGTTTCTCCATGGCCTGTCCTGCATTTCTGGTTTTGACACTTTATTCAGCATGGCCCTTTTGACCGATGGGAAGCGAGACTTCTTTGTAGCGCTGATTTGCCTTTCCAGGTTGCTTGGTTGGCCAAAAAGGGCGTATGCGTTTTTTCCTGAATATATTCAGGAAAAAACGCATACGCCCTTTTTGGCCAAGGGCATCATGGTCGAGGTTTTGCCGCTTTTCCTGTGCTTTAAAGGCGATTCGACTCTACCTCCTGAAATCTGTTTCCTGCAATTCTGCCTTGCTTTCAAATCCTCCTCGTTGCCTTCCCTCAATATATTTGTGGACGAGAGTTATCATTTATAACTCTGCAGGTTTGTGAATTGCAGTGCCCCTGAGCTCGATTTTTCAACTCGTTTTTTTGGGAGCTGGCCGCAAAAGCACAGGATTGCTTCAGGCCCTGTTCTGCTTCCGGGCGGCAGGCTGAGCCTGTGGTTAATTCTTCTTCCTGATGGGAAAATAGAGTGACCTGTGCCTGTCCCAACACCTAGAGCTAGTCTCTCACTGGTTCCCCCTCTTCCCGTTCATCCTCAGGACAATTTGCAACCTGTACGGCACAGGAGGTTGAAGGTGCTGATTCTCGAAGGAGGGAGATTGCTAGTAAAGCGGCTGTAATGGCCAACCCGAGCACAAGGAGATGAGAAATGAGGTGCGTTTTCGAAACCTTTCCCGATCACACGGTGTACCATCTTCTGGGTTTCTCATGCATGTTTTTGTTATAGGAAGATGCCCTTGAACTTGGAGATTTGGGACCCATGGGATGGGTACCACGCAGTATTACTTTAAAGGGCCTGCGTTTCCTCAACCAACCTGACCAAACCTCTCAGCCACAAGAGTGTCCACCCTTATGTCTCAATCAGCTGTGGGTCTAGAGATGGTCAATCCAGGTGGCATCACAGCCCCTGAACGAATATTGTAAGAATTTCTCTCTCTTTCACTGTCTTTGTTTCACGGGTTTTTAAAAGTAATTGCTTTTTATAATGGGGTTTAGCTGCTTTTCACTGCTGTTTTTATGCTGCTTTACACCCACTTGACTCACTTACAGAGAGATATCAATACATAGCTTTGAAGATTCTTCCTAGTCAGATATATTCTTGGGCGGTGAATAGGGGGTTTTTGCGTCCAGTTCACTGAGCAAGGAGTAGGTCTTGTCTATTACATATTGGGTTTATTGAACGGTATCTGAGCTAATTTGAAACCCTTGTTTTCTGCCTCACCCGACCTCACCTTTCCCGTTAAGCAGCCATAGTGTGTTTTGTAAACGTGTGTCTCTGTTCTGTTTTGTAATTCAGTTCAAGTGTAGCGGTTTTTACATTCCCTCTATAAGTGATATCTTATGATAAGTGTCGTTTTCTGGTTGACTTATTTCACTTAGAATCGTCGTACCTAAATCCACTCATCATGCTGCTACTAGCCTTATGACGTTGATTTCCTGGCTGAGTGATATTCCATTGTACATAAGGACCACAACTTCTTTATCCATTTTTTTCTTTCCTGGGATATTTAAGGTGTAACGAAGTGGAGGTTCTTGTCAACAGAGCAGCCCTAAACTTTGGGGTGCCTGTGTCTTGCTGATTTTTACTTGTCCCAATTTATACACCCATGAGTGGAAGTGCCCTATGCTCTCTAAGCTGAGTTTTTTAGAGGTTTCAGGACACACCGTACACTTCTCCAGAGTGGCTGTTGGCAATTTACATCGCGCCCATCAGCGTAGCAAGGCTCCCGTTTCTCCATGGCCTGTCCTGCATTTCTGGTTTTGACACTTTATTCAGCATGGCCCTTTTGACCGATGGGAAGCGAGACTTCTTTGTAGCGCTGATTTGCCTTTCCAGGTTGCTTGGTTGGCCAAAAAGGGCGTATGCGTTTTTTCCTGAATATATTCAGGAAAAAACGCATACGCCCTTTTTGGCCAAGGGCATCATGGTCGAGGTTTTGCCGCCTTTCCTGTGCTTTAAAGGCGATTCGAATCTACCTCCTGAAATCTGTTTCCTGCAATTCTGCCTTGCTTTCAAATCCTCTTCGTTGCCTTCCCTCACTATATTTGTGGACGAGAGTTATCATTTCTAACTCTGCAGGTTTGTGAATTGCAGTGCCCCTGAGCTCCATTTTTCAACTCGCTTTCTTCGGAGCTGGCCGCAAAAGCGCAGGATTGCTTCAGGCCCTATTCTGGTTCCGGGCGGCAGGCTGAGCCTGTGGTTAATTCTTCTTCCTGATGGGAAAATAGAGTGACCTGTGCCTGTCCCAACACCTAGAGCTAGTCTCTCATTGGTTCCCCCTCTTCCCGTTCATCCTCAGGACAAATTGCAACCTGTACGGAACAGGAGGTTAAAGGTGCTGATTCTCCACGGAGGGAGATTGCTACTAACGCGGCTGGAATGGCGAACCCGAGCACAAGGAGATGAGAAATGAGGTGCGTTTTAGAAACCTTTCCCGATCACACGGTGTACCATCTTCTGGGTTTCTCATGCATGTTTTCGATGTAGGAAGATGCCCTTGAACTTGGAGATTTGGGACCCATGGGATGGGTACCACGCAGTATTACTTTAAAGGGCCTGCGTTTCCTCAACCAACCTGACCAAACCTCTCAGCCACAAGAGTGTCCACCCTTATGTCTCAATCAGCTGTGGGTCTAGAGATGGTCAATCCAGGTGGCATCACAGCCCCTGAACGAATATTGTAAGAATTTCTCTCTCTTTCACTGTCTTTGTTTCACGGGTTTTTAAAAGTAATTGATTTTTATAATGGGGTTTAGCTGCTTTTCACTGCTGTTTTTATGCTGCTTTACACCCACTTGACTCACTTACAGAGAGATATCAATACATAGCTTTGAAGATTCTTCCTAGTCAGATATATTCTTGGGCGGTGAATAGGGGGTTTTTGCGTCCAGTTCACTGAGCAAGGAGTAGGTCTTGTCTATTACATATTGGGTTTATTGAACGGTATCTGAGCTAATTTGAAACCCTTGTTTTCTGCCTCACCCGACCTCACCTTTCCCGTTAAGCAGCCATAGTGTGTTTTGTAAACGTGTGTCTCTGTTCTGTTTTGTAATTCAGTTCAAGTGTAGCGGTTTTTACATTCCCTCTATAAGTGATATCTTATGATAAGTGTCGTTTTCTGGTTGACTTATTTCACTTAGAATCGTCGTACCTAAATCCACTCATCATGCTGCTACTAGCCTTATGACGTTGATTTCCTGGCTGAGTGATATTCCATTGTACATAAGGACCACAACTTCTTTATCCATTTTTTTCTTTCCTGGGATATTTAAGGTGTAACGAAGTGGAGGTTCTTGTCAACAGAGCAGCCCTAAACTTTGGGGTGCCTGTGTCTTGCTGATTTTTACTTTTCCCAATTTATACACCCATGAGTGGAAGTGCCCTATGCTCTCTAAGCTGAGTTTTTTAGAGGTTTCAGGACACACCGTACACTTCTCCAGAGTGGCTGTTGGCAATTTACATGCCGCCCATCAGCGTAGCAAGGCTCCCGTTTCTCCATGGCCTGTCCTGCATTTCTGGTTTTGACACTTTATTCAGCATGGCCCTTTTGACCGATGGGAAGCGAGACTTCTTTGTAGCGCTGATTTGCCTTTCCAGGTTGCTTGGTTGGCCAAAAAGGGCGTATGCGTTTTTTCCTGAATATATTCAGGAAAAAACGCATACGCCCTTTTTGGCCAAGGGCATCATGGTCGAGGTTTTGCCGCCTTTCCTGTGCTTTAAAGGCGATTCGAATCTACCTCCTGAAATCTGTTTCCTGCAATTCTGCCTTGCTTTCAAATCCTCTTCGTTGCCTTCCCTCAATATATTTGTGGACGAGAGTTATCATTTCTAACTCTGCAGGTTTGTGAATTGCAGTGCCCCTGAGCTCCATTTTTCAACTCGCTTTCTTCGGAGCTGGCCGCAAAAGCGCAGGATTGCTTCAGGCCCTATTCTGGTTCCGGGCGGCAGGCTGAGCCTGTGGTTAATTCTTCTTCCTGATGGGAAAATAGAGTGACCTGTGCCTGTCCCAACACCTAGAGCTAGTCTCTCATTGGTTCCCCCTCTTCCCGTTCATCCTCAGGACAAATTGCAACCTGTACGGAACAGGAGGTTAAAGGTGCTGATTCTCCACGGAGGGAGATTGCTACTAACGCGGCTGGAATGGCGAACCCGAGCACAAGGAGATGAGAAATGAGGTGCGTTTTAGAAACCTTTCCCGATCACACGGTGTACCATCTTCTGGGTTTCTCATGCATGTTTTCGATGTAGGAAGATGCCCTTGAACCTGGAGATTTGGGACCCATGGGATGGGTACCACGCAGTGTTACTTTAAAGGGTCTGCGTTTGCTCACCCAACCTCACCAAAACTCTCAGCCCCAAGAGTGTCCACCCTTATGTCTCAATCAGCTGTGGGTCTAGAGATGGTCAATCCAGGTGGCATCACAGCCCCTGAACGAATTTTGTAAGAATTTCTCTCTCTTTCACTGTCTTTGTTTCACGGGATTTTAAAAGTAATTGATTTTTATAATGGGGTTTAGCTGCTTTTCACTGCTCTGTTTATGCTGCTTTACACCCACTTGACTCATTTACAGAGAGATATCAATACATAGCTTTGAAGATTCTTCCTAGTCAGGTATATTCTTGGGCGGTGAATAGGGGGTGTCGAGTCCAGTTCACTGAGCAAGGAGTAGGTCTTGTCTATTACATATTGGGTTTATGGAACGGTATCTGAGCTAATTTGAAACCCTTGTTTTCTCCCTCACCCGACCTCACCTTTCCCGTTAAGCAGCCATAGTGTGTTTTGTAAACGTGTGACGCTGTTCTGTTTTGTAATTCAGTTCAAGTGTAGCGGTTTTTACATTCCCTCTCTAAGTGATATCTTATGATAAGTGTCTTTTTCTGTGTGACTTATTTCACTTAGAATCGTCGTACCTAAATCCTCTCATCATGCTGCTACTAGCCTTATGACGTTAATTTCATGGCTGAGTGATATGCCATTGTACATAAGGACCACAACTTCCTTATCCATTTTTCTCTTTCCTGGGATATTTAAGGTGTAACGAAGTGGAGGTTCTTGTCAACAGAGCAGCCCTAAACTTTGGGGTGCCTGTGTCTTGCTGATTTTTAGTTTTCCCAATTTATACGCCCATGAGTGGAAGTGCCTTATGATCTCTATGCTGAGTTCTTTAGATGTTTCAGGAAACACCGTACACTTCTCCAGAGTGGCTGTTGGCAATTTACATCCCGCCCATCAGCATAGTAAGGCTCCCGTTTCTCCATGGCCTGTCCTGCATTTCTGGTTTTGACACTTTATTCAGCATGGCCCTTTTGACCGATGGGAAGCGAGACTTCTTTGTAGCGCTGATTTGCCTTTCCAGGTTGCTTGGTTGGCCAAAAAGGGCGTATGCGTTTTTTCCTGAATATATTCAGGAAAAAACGCATACGCCCTTTTTGGCCAAGGGCATCATGGTCGAGGTTTTGCCGCTTTTCCTGTGCTTTAAAGGCGATTCGACTCTACCTCCTGAAATCTGTTTCCTGCAATTCTGCCTTGCTTTCAAATCCTCCTCGTTGCCTTCCCTCAATATATTTGTGGACGAGAGTTATCATTTATAACTCTGCAGGTTTGTGAATTGCAGTGCCCCTGAGCTCGATTTTTCAACTCGTTTTTTTGGGAGCTGGCCGCAAAAGCACAGGATTGCTTCAGGCCCTGTTCTGCTTCCGGGCGGCAGGCTGAGCCTGTGGTTAATTCTTCTTCCTGATGGGAAAATAGAGTGACCTGTGCCTGTCCCAACACCTAGAGCTAGTCTCTCACTGGTTCCCCCTCTTCCCGTTCATCCTCAGGACAATTTGCAACCTGTACGGCACAGGAGGTTGAAGGTGCTGATTCTCGAAGGAGGGAGATTGCTAGTAAAGCGGCTGTAATGGCCAACCCGAGCACAAGGAGATGAGAAATGAGGTGCGTTTTCGAAACCTTTCCCGATCACACGGTGTACCATCTTCTGGGTTTCTCATGCATGTTTTTGTTATAGGAAGATGCCCTTGAACTTGGAGATTTGGGACCCATGGGATGGGTACCACGCAGTATTACTTTAAAGGGCCTGCGTTTCCTCAACCAACCTGACCAAACCTCTCAGCCACAAGAGTGTCCACCCTTATGTCTCAATCAGCTGTGGGTCTAGAGATGGTCAATCCAGGTGGCATCACAGCCCCTGAACGAATATTGTAAGAATTTCTCTCTCTTTCACTGTCTTTGTTTCACGGGTTTTTAAAAGTAATTGCTTTTTATAATGGGGTTTAGCTGCTTTTCACTGCTGTTTTTATGCTGCTTTACACCCACTTGACTCACTTACAGAGAGATATCAATACATAGCTTTGAAGATTCTTCCTAGTCAGATATATTCTTGGGCGGTGAATAGGGGGTTTTTGCGTCCAGTTCACTGAGCAAGGAGTAGGTCTTGTCTATTACATATTGGGTTTATTGAACGGTATCTGAGCTAATTTGAAACCCTTGTTTTCTGCCTCACCCGACCTCACCTTTCCCGTTAAGCAGCCATAGTGTGTTTTGTAAACGTGTGTCTCTGTTCTGTTTTGTAATTCAGTTCAAGTGTAGCGGTTTTTACATTCCCTCTATAAGTGATATCTTATGATAAGTGTCGTTTTCTGGTTGACTTATTTCACTTAGAATCGTCGTACCTAAATCCACTCATCATGCTGCTACTAGCCTTATGACGTTGATTTCCTGGCTGAGTGATATTCCATTGTACATAAGGACCACAACTTCTTTATCCATTTTTTTCTTTCCTGGGATATTTAAGGTGTAACGAAGTGGAGGTTCTTGTCAACAGAGCAGCCCTAAACTTTGGGGTGCCTGTGTCTTGCTGATTTTTACTTGTCCCAATTTATACACCCATGAGTGGAAGTGCCCTATGCTCTCTAAGCTGAGTTTTTTAGAGGTTTCAGGACACACCGTACACTTCTCCAGAGTGGCTGTTGGCAATTTACATCGCGCCCATCAGCGTAGCAAGGCTCCCGTTTCTCCATGGCCTGTCCTGCATTTCTGGTTTTGACACTTTATTCAGCATGGCCCTTTTGACCGATGGGAAGCGAGACTTCTTTGTAGCGCTGATTTGCCTTTCCAGGTTGCTTGGTTGGCCAAAAAGGGCGTATGCGTTTTTTCCTGAATATATTCAGGAAAAAACGCATACGCCCTTTTTGGCCAAGGGCATCATGGTCGAGGTTTTGCCGCCTTTCCTGTGCTTTAAAGGCGATTCGAATCTACCTCCTGAAATCTGTTTCCTGCAATTCTGCCTTGCTTTCAAATCCTCTTCGTTGCCTTCCCTCACTATATTTGTGGACGAGAGTTATCATTTCTAACTCTGCAGGTTTGTGAATTGCAGTGCCCCTGAGCTCCATTTTTCAACTCGCTTTCTTCGGAGCTGGCCGCAAAAGCGCAGGATTGCTTCAGGCCCTATTCTGGTTCCGGGCGGCAGGCTGAGCCTGTGGTTAATTCTTCTTCCTGATGGGAAAATAGAGTGACCTGTGCCTGTCCCAACACCTAGAGCTAGTCTCTCATTGGTTCCCCCTCTTCCCGTTCATCCTCAGGACAAATTGCAACCTGTACGGAACAGGAGGTTAAAGGTGCTGATTCTCCACGGAGGGAGATTGCTACTAACGCGGCTGGAATGGCGAACCCGAGCACAAGGAGATGAGAAATGAGGTGCGTTTTAGAAACCTTTCCCGATCACACGGTGTACCATCTTCTGGGTTTCTCATGCATGTTTTCGATGTAGGAAGATGCCCTTGAACTTGGAGATTTGGGACCCATGGGATGGGTACCACGCAGTATTACTTTAAAGGGCCTGCGTTTCCTCAACCAACCTGACCAAACCTCTCAGCCACAAGAGTGTCCACCCTTATGTCTCAATCAGCTGTGGGTCTAGAGATGGTCAATCCAGGTGGCATCACAGCCCCTGAACGAATATTGTAAGAATTTCTCTCTCTTTCACTGTCTTTGTTTCACGGGTTTTTAAAAGTAATTGATTTTTATAATGGGGTTTAGCTGCTTTTCACTGCTGTTTTTATGCTGCTTTACACCCACTTGACTCACTTACAGAGAGATATCAATACATAGCTTTGAAGATTCTTCCTAGTCAGATATATTCTTGGGCGGTGAATAGGGGGTTTTTGCGTCCAGTTCACTGAGCAAGGAGTAGGTCTTGTCTATTACATATTGGGTTTATTGAACGGTATCTGAGCTAATTTGAAACCCTTGTTTTCTGCCTCACCCGACCTCACCTTTCCCGTTAAGCAGCCATAGTGTGTTTTGTAAACGTGTGTCTCTGTTCTGTTTTGTAATTCAGTTCAAGTGTAGCGGTTTTTACATTCCCTCTATAAGTGATATCTTATGATAAGTGTCGTTTTCTGGTTGACTTATTTCACTTAGAATCGTCGTACCTAAATCCACTCATCATGCTGCTACTAGCCTTATGACGTTGATTTCCTGGCTGAGTGATATTCCATTGTACATAAGGACCACAACTTCTTTATCCATTTTTTTCTTTCCTGGGATATTTAAGGTGTAACGAAGTGGAGGTTCTTGTCAACAGAGCAGCCCTAAACTTTGGGGTGCCTGTGTCTTGCTGATTTTTACTTGTCCCAATTTATACACCCATGAGTGGAAGTGCCCTATGCTCTCTAAGCTGAGTTTTTTAGAGGTTTCAGGACACACCGTACACTTCTCCAGAGTGGCTGTTGGCAATTTACATTGCGCCCATCAGCGTAGCAAGGCTCCCGTTTCTCCATGGCCTGTCCTGCATTTCTGGTTTTGACACTTTATTCAGCATGGCCCTTTTGACCGATGGGAAGCGAGACTTCTTTGTAGCGCTGATTTGCCTTTCCAGGTTGCTTGGTTGGCCAAAAAGGGCGTATGCGTTTTTTCCTGAATATATTCAGGAAAAAACGCATACGCCCTTTTTGGCCAAGGGCATCATGGTCGAGGTTTTGCCGCCTTTCCTGTGCTTTAAAGGCGATTCGAATCTACCTCCTGAAATCTGTTTCCTGCAATTCTGCCTTGCTTTCAAATCCTCTTCGTTGCCTTCCCTCAATATATTTGTGGACGAGAGTTATCATTTCTAACTCTGCAGGTTTGTGAATTGCAGTGCCCCTGAGCTCCATTTTTCAACTCGCTTTCTTCGGAGCTGGCCGCAAAAGCGCAGGATTGCTTCAGGCCCTATTCTGGTTCCGGGCGGCAGGCTGAGCCTGTGGTTAATTCTTCTTCCTGATGGGAAAATAGAGTGACCTGTGCCTGTCCCAACACCTAGAGCTAGTCTCTCATTGGTTCCCCCTCTTCCCGTTCATCCTCAGGACAAATTGCAACCTGTACGGAACAGGAGGTTAAAGGTGCTGATTCTCCACGGAGGGAGATTCCTACTAACGTGGCTGGAATGGCGAACCCGAGCACAAGGAGATGAGAAATGAGGTGCGTTTTAGAAACCTTTCCCGATCACACGGTGTACCATCTTCTGGGTTTCTCATGCATGTTTTCGATGTAGGAAGATGCCCTTGAACCTGGAGATTTGGGACCCATGGGATGGGTACCATGCAGTATTACTTTAAAGGGTCTGCGTTTGCTCACCCAACCTCACCAAACCTCTCAGCCCCAAGAGTGTCCACCCTTATGTCTCAATCAGCTGTGGGTCTAGAGATGGTCAATCCAGGTGGCATCACAGCCCCTGAACGAATTTTGTAAGAATTTCTCTCTCTTTCACTGTCTTTGTTTCACGGGATTTTAAAAGTAATTGATTTTTATAATGGGGTTTAGCTGCTTTTCACTGCTCTGTTTATGCTGCTTTACACCCACTTGACTCATTTACAGAGAGATATCAATACATAGCTTTGAAGATTCTTCCTAGTCAGGTATATTCTTGGGCGGTGAATAGGGGGTGTCGAGTCCAGTTCACTGAGCAAGGAGTAGGTCTTGTCTATTACATATTGGGTTTATTGAACGGTATCTGAGCTAATTTGAAACCCTTGTTTTCTGCCTCACCCGACCTCACCTTTCCCGTTAAGCAGCCATAGTGTGTTTTGTAAACGTGTGTCTCTGTTCTGTTTTGTAATTCAGTTCAAGTGTAGCGGTTTTTACATTCCCTCTATAAGTGATATCTTATGATAAGTGTCGTTTTCTGGTTGACTTATTTCACTTAGAATCGTCGTACCTAAATCCACTCATCATGCTGCTACTAGCCTTATGACGTTGATTTCCTGGCTGAGTGATATTCCATTGTACATAAGGACCACAACTTCTTTATCCATTTTTTTCTTTCCTGGGATATTTAAGGTGTAACGAAGTGGAGGTTCTTGTCAACAGAGCAGCCCTAAACTTTGGGGTGCCTGTGTCTTGCTGATTTTTACTTTTCCCAATTTATACACCCATGAGTGGAAGTGCCCTATGCTCTCTAAGCTGAGTTTTTTAGAGGTTTCAGGACACACCGTACACTTCTCCAGAGTGGCTGTTGGCAATTTACATCCCGCCCATCAGCGTAGCAAGGCTCCCGTTTCTCCATGGCCTGTCCTGCATTTCTGGTTTTGACACTTTATTCAGCATGGCCCTTTTGACCGATGGGAAGCGAGACTTCTTTGTAGCGCTGATTTGCCTTTCCAGGTTGCTTGGTTGGCCAAAAAGGGCGTATGCGTTTTTTCCTGAATATATTCAGGAAAAAACGCATACGCCCTTTTTGGCCAAGGGCATCATGGTCGAGGTTTTGCCGCCTTTCCTGTGCTTTAAAGGCGATTCGAATCTACCTCCTGAAATCTGTTTCCTGCAATTCTGCCTTGCTTTCAAATCCTCTTCGTTGCCTTCCCTCACTATATTTGTGGACGAGAGTTATCATTTCTAACTCTGCAGGTTTGTGAATTGCAGTGCCCCTGAGCTCCATTTTTCAACTCGCTTTCTTCGGAGCTGGCCGCAAAAGCGCAGGATTGCTTCAGGCCCTATTCTGGTTCCGGGCGGCAGGCTGAGCCTGTGGTTAATTCTTCTTCCTGATGGGAAAATAGAGTGACCTGTGCCTGTCCCAACACCTAGAGCTAGTCTCTCATTGGTTCCCCCTCTTCCCGTTCATCCTCAGGACAAATTGCAACCTGTACGGAACAGGAGGTTAAAGGTGCTGATTCTCCACGGAGGGAGATTGCTACTAACGCGGCTGGAATGGCGAACCCGAGCACAAGGAGATGAGAAATGAGGTGCGTTTTAGAAACCTTTCCCGATCACACGGTGTACCATCTTCTGGGTTTCTCATGCATGTTTTCGATGTAGGAAGATGCCCTTGAACCTGGAGATTTGGGACCCATGGGATGGGTACCACGCAGTGTTACTTTAAAGGGTCTGCGTTTGCTCACCCAACCTCACCAAAACTCTCAGCCCCAAGAGTGTCCACCCTTATGTCTCAATCAGCTGTGGGTCTAGAGATGGTCAATCCAGGTGGCATCACAGCCCCTGAACGAATTTTGTAAGAATTTCTCTCTCTTTCACTGTCTTTGTTTCACGGGATTTTAAAAGTAATTGATTTTTATAATGGGGTTTAGCTGCTTTTCACTGCTCTGTTTATGCTGCTTTACACCCACTTGACTCATTTACAGAGAGATATCAATACATAGCTTTGAAGATTCTTCCTAGTCAGGTATATTCTTGGGCGGTGAATAGGGGGTGTCGAGTCCAGTTCACTGAGCAAGGAGTAGGTCTTGTCTATTACATATTGGGTTTATGGAACGGTATCTGAGCTAATTTGAAACCCTTGTTTTCTCCCTCACCCGACCTCACCTTTCCCGTTAAGCAGCCATAGTGTGTTTTGTAAACGTGTGACGCTGTTCTGTTTTGTAATTCAGTTCAAGTGTAGCGGTTTTTACATTCCCTCTCTAAGTGATATCTTATGATAAGTGTCTTTTTCTGTGTGACTTATTTCACTTAGAATCGTCGTACCTAAATCCTCTCATCATGCTGCTACTAGCCTTATGACGTTAATTTCATGGCTGAGTGATATGCCATTGTACATAAGGACCACAACTTCCTTATCCATTTTTCTCTTTCCTGGGATATTTAAGGTGTAACGAAGTGGAGGTTCTTGTCAACAGAGCAGCCCTAAACTTTGGGGTGCCTGTGTCTTGCTGATTTTTAGTTTTCCCAATTTATACGCCCATGAGTGGAAGTGCCTTATGCTCTCTATGCTGAGTTCTTTAGATGTTTCAGGACACACCGTACACTTCTCCAGAGTGGCTGTTGGCAATTTACATCCCGCCCATCAGCGTAGTAAGGCTCCCGTTTCTCCATGGCCTGTCCTGCATTTCTGGTTTTGACACTTTATTCAGCATGGCCCTTTTGACCGATGGGAAGCGAGACTTCTTTGTAGCGCTGATTTGCCTTTCCAGGTTGCTTGGTTGGCCAAAAAGGGCGTATGCGTTTTTTCCTGAATATATTCAGGAAAAAACGCATACGCCCTTTTTGGCCAAGGGCATCATGGTCGAGGTTTTGCCGCTTTTCCTGTGCTTTAAAGGCGATTCGACTCTACCTCCTGAAATCTGTTTCCTGCAATTCTGCCTTGCTTTCAAATCCTCCTCGTTGCCTTCCCTCAATATATTTGTGGACGAGAGTTATCATTTATAACTCTGCAGGTTTGTGAATTGCAGTGCCCCTGAGCTCGATTTTTCAACTCGCTTTTTTGGGAGCTGGCCGCAAAAGCACAGGATTGCTTCAGGCCCTGTTCTGCTTCCGGGCGGCAGGCTGAGCCTGTGGTTAATTCTTCTTCCTGATGGGAAAATAGAGTGACCTGTGCCTGTCCCAACACCTAGAGCTAGTCTCTCACTGGTTCCCCCTCTTCCCGTTCATCCTCAGGACAAATTGCAACCTGTACGGAACAGGAGGTTGAAGGTGCTGATTTTCGAAGGAGGGAGATTGCTAGTAAAGCGGCTGTAATGGCCAACCCGAGCACAAGGAGATGAGAAATGAGGTGCGTTTTCGAAACCTTTCCCGATCACACGGTGTACCATCTTCTGGGTTTCTCATGCATGTTTTTGTTATAGGAAGATGCCCTTGAACTTGGAGATTTGGGACCCATGGGATGGGTACCACGCAGTATTACTTTAAAGGGCCTGCGTTTCCTCAACCAACCTGACCAAACCTCTCAGCCACAAGAGTGTCCACCCTTATGTCTCAATCAGCTGTGGGTCTAGAGATGGTCAATCCAGGTGGCATCACAGCCCCTGAACGAATATTGTAAGAATTTCTCTCTCTTTCACTGTCTTTGTTTCACGGGTTTTTAAAAGTAATTGATTTTTATAATGGGGTTTAGCTGCTTTTCACTGCTGTTTTTATGCTGCTTTACACCCACTTGACTCACTTACAGAGAGATATCAATACATAGCTTTGAAGATTCTTCCTAGTCAGATATATTCTTGGGCGGTGAATAGGGGGTTTTTGCGTCCAGTTCACTGAGCAAGGAGTAGGTCTTGTCTATTACATATTGGGTTTATTGAACGGTATCTGAGCTAATTTGAAACCCTTGTTTTCTGCCTCACCCGACCTCACCTTTCCCGTTAAGCAGCCATAGTGTGTTTTGTAAACGTGTGTCTCTGTTCTGTTTTGTAATTCAGTTCAAGTGTAGCGGTTTTTACATTCCCTCTATAAGTGATATCTTATGATAAGTGTCGTTTTCTGGTTGACTTATTTCACTTAGAATCGTCGTACCTAAATCCACTCATCATGCTGCTACTAGCCTTATGACGTTGATTTCCTGGCTGAGTGATATTCCATTGTACATAAGGACCACAACTTCTTTATCCATTTTTTTCTTTCCTGGGATATTTAAGGTGTAACGAAGTGGAGGTTCTTGTCAACAGAGCAGCCCTAAACTTTGGGGTGCCTGTGTCTTGCTGATTTTTACTTTTCCCAATTTATACACCCATGAGTGGAAGTGCCCTATGCTCTCTAAGCTGAGTTTTTTAGAGGTTTCAGGACACACCGTACACTTCTCCAGAGTGGCTGTTGGCAATTTACATCACGCCCATCAGCGTAGCAAGGCTCCCGTTTCTCCATGGCCTGTCCTGCATTTCTGGTTTTGACACTTTATTCAGCATGGCCCTTTTGACCGATGGGAAGCGAGACTTCTTTGTAGCGCTGATTTGCCTTTCCAGGTTGCTTGGTTGGCCAAAAAGGGCGTATGCGTTTTTTCCTGAATATATTCAGGAAAAAACGCATACGCCCTTTTTGGCCAAGGGCATCATGGTCGAGGTTTTGCCGCCTTTCCTGTGCTTTAAAGGCGATTCGAATCTACCTCCTGAAATCTGTTTCCTGCAATTCTGCCTTGCTTTCAAATCCTCTTCGTTGCCTTCCCTCAATATATTTGTGGACGAGAGTTATCATTTCTAACTCTGCAGGTTTGTGAATTGCAGTGCCCCTGAGCTCCATTTTTCAACTCGCTTTCTTCAGAGCTGGCCGCAAAAGCGCAGGATTGCTTCAGGCCCTCTTCTGGTTCCGGGCGGCAGGCTGAGCCTGTGGTTAATTCTTCTTCCTGATGGGAAAATAGAGTGACCTGTGCCTGTCCCAACACCTAGAGCTAGTCTCTCATTGGTTCCCCCTCTTCCCGTTCATCCTCAGGACAAATTGCAACCTGTACGGAACAGGAGGTTAAAGGTGCTGATTCTCCACGGAGGGAGATTGCTACTAACGTGGCTGGAATGGCGAACCCGAGCACAAGGAGATGAGAAATGAGGTGCGTTTTAGAAACCTTTCCCGATCACACGGTGTACCATCTTCTGGGTTTCTCATGCATGTTTTCGATGTAGGAAGATGCCCTTGAACCTGGAGATTTGGGACCCATGGGATGGGTACCATGCAGTATTACTTTAAAGGGTCTGCGTTTGCTCACCCAACCTCACCAAACCTCTCAGCCCCAAGAGTGTCCACCCTTATGTCTCAATCAGCTGTGGGTCTAGAGATGGTCAATCCAGGTGGCATCACAGTCCCTGAACGAATTTTGTAAGAATTTCTCTCTCTTTCACTGTCTTTGTTTCACGGGATTTTAAAAGTAATTGATTTTTATAATGGGGTTTAGCTGCTTTTCACTGCTCTGTTTATGCTGCTTTACACCCACTTGACTCATTTACAGAGAGATATCAATACATAGCTTTGAAGATTCTTCCTAGTCAGGTATATTCTTGGGCGGTGAATAGGGGGTGTCGAGTCCAGTTCACTGAGCAAGGAGTAGGTCTTGTCTATTACATATTGGGTTTATTGAACGGTATCTGAGCTAATTTGAAACCCTTGTTTTCTGCCTCACCCGACCTCACCTTTCCCGTTAAGCAGCCATAGTGTGTTTTGTAAACGTGTGTCTCTGTTCTGTTTTGTAATTCAGTTCAAGTGTAGCGGTTTTTACATTCCCTCTCTAAGTGATATCTTATGATAAGTGTCTTTTTCTGTGTGACTTATTTCACTTAGAATCGTCGTACCTAAATCCTCTCATCATGCTGCTACTAGCCTTATGACGTTAATTTCATGGCTGAGTGATATGCCATTGTACATAAGGACCACAACTTCCTTATCCATTTTTCTCTTTCCTGGGATATTTAAGGTGTAACGAAGTGGAGGTTCTTGTCAACAGAGCAGCCCTAAACTTTGGGGTGCCTGTGTCTTGCTGATTTTTAGTTTTCCCAATTTATACGCCCATGAGTGGAAGTGCCTTATGCTCTCTATGCTGAGTTCTTTAGATGTTTCAGGAAACACCGTACACTTCTCCAGAGTGGCTGTTGGCAATTTACATCCCGCCCATCAGCGTAGTAAGGCTCCCGTTTCTCCATGGCCTGTCCTGCATTTCTGGTTTTGACACTTTATTCAGCATGGCCCTTTTGACCGATGGGAAGCGAGACTTCTTTGTAGCGCTGATTTGCCTTTCCAGGTTGCTTGGTTGGCCAAAAAGGGCGTATGCGTTTTTTCCTGAATATATTCAGGAAAAAACGCATACGCCCTTTTTGGCCAAGGGCATCATGGTCGAGGTTTTGCCGCTTTTCCTGTGCTTTAAAGGCGATTCGACTCTACCTCCTGAAATCTGTTTCCTGCAATTCTGCCTTGCTTTCAAATCCTCCTCGTTGCCTTCCCTCAATATATTTGTGGACGAGAGTTATCATTTATAACTCTGCAGGTTTGTGAATTGCAGTGCCCCTGAGCTCGATTTTTCAACTCGTTTTTTTGGGAGCTGGCCGCAAAAGCACAGGATTGCTTCAGGCCCTGTTCTGCTTCCGGGCGGCAGGCTGAGCCTGTGGTTAATTCTTCTTCCTGATGGGAAAATAGAGTGACCTGTGCCTGTCCCAACACCTAGAGCTAGTCTCTCACTGGTTCCCCCTCTTCCCGTTCATCCTCAGGACAATTTGCAACCTGTACGGAACAGGAGGTTGAAGGTGCTGATTCTCGAAGGAGGGAGATTGCTAGTAAAGCGGCTGTAATGGCCAACCCGAGCACAAGGAGATGAGAAATGAGGTGCGTTTTCGAAACCTTTCCCGATCACACGGTGTACCATCTTCTGGGTTTCTCATGCATGTTTTTGTTATAGGAAGATGCCCTTGAACTTGGAGATTTGGGACCCATGGGATGGGTACCACGCAGTATTACTTTAAAGGGCCTGCGTTTCCTCAACCAACCTGACCAAACCTCTCAGCCACAAGAGTGTCCACCCTTATGTCTCAATCAGCTGTGGGTCTAGAGATGGTCAATCCAGGTGGCATCACAGCCCCTGAACGAATATTGTAAGAATTTCTCTCTCTTTCACTGTCTTTGTTTCACGGGTTTTTAAAAGTAATTGATTTTTATAATGGGGTTTAGCTGCTTTTCACTGCTGTTTTTATGCTGCTTTACACCCACTTGACTCACTTACAGAGAGATATCAATACATAGCTTTGAAGATTCTTCCTAGTCAGATATATTCTTGGGCGGTGAATAGGGGGTTTTTGCGTCCAGTTCACTGAGCAAGGAGTAGGTCTTGTCTATTACATATTGGGTTTATTGAACGGTATCTGAGCTAATTTGAAACCCTTGTTTTCTGCCTCACCCGACCTCACCTTTCCCGTTAAGCAGCCATAGTGTGTTTTGTAAACGTGTGTCTCTGTTCTGTTTTGTAATTCAGTTCAAGTGTAGCGGTTTTTACATTCCCTCTATAAGTGATATCTTATGATAAGTGTCGTTTTCTGGTTGACTTATTTCACTTAGAATCGTCGTACCTAAATCCACTCATCATGCTGCTACTAGCCTTATGACGTTGATTTCCTGGCTGAGTGATATTCCATTGTACATAAGGACCACAACTTCTTTATCCATTTTTTTCTTTCCTGGGATATTTAAGGTGTAACGAAGTGGAGGTTCTTGTCAACAGAGCAGCCCTAAACTTTGGGGTGCCTGTGTCTTGCTGATTTTTACTTGTCCCAATTTATACACCCATGAGTGGAAGTGCCCTATGCTCTCTAAGCTGAGTTTTTTAGAGGTTTCAGGACACACCGTACACTTCTCCAGAGTGGCTGTTGGCAATTTACATCGCGCCCATCAGCGTAGCAAGGCTCCCGTTTCTCCATGGCCTGTCCTGCATTTCTGGTTTTGACACTTTATTCAGCATGGCCCTTTTGACCGATGGGAAGCGAGACTTCTTTGTAGCGCTGATTTGCCTTTCCAGGTTGCTTGGTTGGCCAAAAAGGGCGTATGCGTTTTTTCCTGAATATATTCAGGAAAAAACGCATACGCCCTTTTTGGCCAAGGGCATCATGGTCGAGGTTTTGCCGCCTTTCCTGTGCTTTAAAGGCGATTCGAATCTACCTCCTGAAATCTGTTTCCTGCAATTCTGCCTTGCTTTCAAATCCTCTTCGTTGCCTTCCCTCACTATATTTGTGGACGAGAGTTATCATTTCTAACTCTGCAGGTTTGTGAATTGCAGTGCCCCTGAGCTCCATTTTTCAACTCGCTTTCTTCGGAGCTGGCCGCAAAAGCGCAGGATTGCTTCAGGCCCTATTCTGGTTCCGGGCGGCAGGCTGAGCCTGTGGTTAATTCTTCTTCCTGATGGGAAAATAGAGTGACCTGTGCCTGTCCCAACACCTAGAGCTAGTCTCTCATTGGTTCCCCCTCTTCCCGTTCATCCTCAGGACAAATTGCAACCTGTACGGAACAGGAGGTTAAAGGTGCTGATTCTCCACGGAGGGAGATTGCTACTAACGCGGCTGGAATGGCGAACCCGAGCACAAGGAGATGAGAAATGAGGTGCGTTTTAGAAACCTTTCCCGATCACACGGTGTACCATCTTCTGGGTTTCTCATGCATGTTTTCGATGTAGGAAGATGCCCTTGAACTTGGAGATTTGGGACCCATGGGATGGGTACCACGCAGTATTACTTTAAAGGGCCTGCGTTTCCTCAACCAACCTGACCAAACCTCTCAGCCACAAGAGTGTCCACCCTTATGTCTCAATCAGCTGTGGGTCTAGAGATGGTCAATCCAGGTGGCATCACAGCCCCTGAACGAATATTGTAAGAATTTCTCTCTCTTTCACTGTCTTTGTTTCACGGGTTTTTAAAAGTAATTGATTTTTATAATGGGGTTTAGCTGCTTTTCACTGCTGTTTTTATGCTGCTTTACACCCACTTGACTCACTTACAGAGAGATATCAATACATAGCTTTGAAGATTCTTCCTAGTCAGATATATTCTTGGGCGGTGAATAGGGGGTTTTTGCGTCCAGTTCACTGAGCAAGGAGTAGGTCTTGTCTATTACATATTGGGTTTATTGAACGGTATCTGAGCTAATTTGAAACCCTTGTTTTCTGCCTCACCCGACCTCACCTTTCCCGTTAAGCAGCCATAGTGTGTTTTGTAAACGTGTGTCTCTGTTCTGTTTTGTAATTCAGTTCAAGTGTAGCGGTTTTTACATTCCCTCTATAAGTGATATCTTATGATAAGTGTCGTTTTCTGGTTGACTTATTTCACTTAGAATCGTCGTACCTAAATCCACTCATCATGCTGCTACTAGCCTTATGACGTTGATTTCCTGGCTGAGTGATATTCCATTGTACATAAGGACCACAACTTCTTTATCCATTTTTTTCTTTCCTGGGATATTTAAGGTGTAACGAAGTGGAGGTTCTTGTCAACAGAGCAGCCCTAAACTTTGGGGTGCCTGTGTCTTGCTGATTTTTACTTGTCCCAATTTATACACCCATGAGTGGAAGTGCCCTATGCTCTCTAAGCTGAGTTTTTTAGAGGTTTCAGGACACACCGTACACTTCTCCAGAGTGGCTGTTGGCAATTTACATCCCGCCCATCAGCGTAGCAAGGCTCCCGTTTCTCCATGGCCTGTCCTGCATTTCTGGTTTTGACACTTTATTCAGCATGGCCCTTTTGACCGATGGGAAGCGAGACTTCTTTGTAGCGCTGATTTGCCTTTCCAGGTTGCTTGGTTGGCCAAAAAGGGCGTATGCGTTTTTTCCTGAATATATTCAGGAAAAAACGCATACGCCCTTTTTGGCCAAGGGCATCATGGTCGAGGTTTTGCCGCCTTTCCTGTGCTTTAAAGGCGATTCGAATCTACCTCCTGAAATCTGTTTCCTGCAATTCTGCCTTGCTTTCAAATCCTCTTCGTTGCCTTCCCTCAATATATTTGTGGACGAGAGTTATCATTTCTAACTCTGCAGGTTTGTGAATTGCAGTGCCCCTGAGCTCCATTTTTCAACTCGCTTTCTTCGGAGCTGGCCGCAAAAGCGCAGGATTGCTTCAGGCCCTATTCTGGTTCCGGGCGGCAGGCTGAGCCTGTGGTTAATTCTTCTTCCTGATGGGAAAATAGAGTGACCTGTGCCTGTCCCAACACCTAGAGCTAGTCTCTCATTGGTTCCCCCTCTTCCCGTTCATCCTCAGGACAAATTGCAACCTGTACGGAACAGGAGGTTAAAGGTGCTGATTCTCCACGGAGGGAGATTGCTCGTAAAGCGGCTGTAATGGCGAACCCGAGCACAAGGAGATGAGAAATGAGGTGCGTTGTAGAAACCTTTCCCGATCACACGGTGTACCATCTTCTGGGTTTCTCATGCATGTTTTCGATGTAGGAAGATGCCCTTGAACCTGGAGATTTGGGACCCATGGGATGGGTACCATGCAGTATTACTTTAAAGGGTCTGCGTTTGCTCACCCAACCTCACCAAACCTCTCAGCCCCAAGAGTGTCCACCCTTATGTCTCAATCAGCTGTGGGTCTAGAGATGGTCAATCCAGGTGGCATCACAGCCCCTGAACGAATTTTGTAAGAATTTCTCTCTCTTTCACTGTCTTTGTTTCACGGGATTTTAAAAGTAATTGATTTTTATAATGGGGTTTAGCTGCTTTTCACTGCTCTGTTTATGCTGCTTTACACCCACTTGACTCATTTACAGAGAGATATCAATACATAGCTTTGAAGATTCTTCCTAGTCAGGTATATTCTTGGGCGGTGAATAGGGGGTGTCGAGTCCAGTTCACTGAGCAAGGAGTAGGTCTTGTCTATTACATATTGGGTTTATTGAACGGTATCTGAGCTAATTTGAAACCCTTGTTTTCTGCCTCACCCGACCTCACCTTTCCCGTTAAGCAGCCATAGTGTGTTTTGTAAACGTGTGTCTCTGTTCTGTTTTGTAATTCAGTTCAAGTGTAGCGGTTTTTACATTCCCTCTATAAGTGATATCTTATGATAAGTGTCGTTTTCTGGTTGACTTATTTCACTTAGAATCGTCGTACCTAAATCCACTCATCATGCTGCTACTAGCCTTATGACGTTGATTTCCTGGCTGAGTGATATTCCATTGTACATAAGGACCACAACTTCTTTATCCATTTTTTTCTTTCCTGGGATATTTAAGGTGTAACGAAGTGGAGGTTCTTGTCAACAGAGCAGCCCTAAACTTTGGGGTGCCTGTGTCTTGCTGATTTTTACTTTTCCCAATTTATACACCCATGAGTGGAAGTGCCCTATGCTCTCTAAGCTGAGTTTTTTAGAGGTTTCAGGACACACCGTACACTTCTCCAGAGTGGCTGTTGGCAATTTACATGCCGCCCATCAGCGTAGCAAGGCTCCCGTTTCTCCATGGCCTGTCCTGCATTTCTGGTTTTGACACTTTATTCAGCATGGCCCTTTTGACCGATGGGAAGCGAGACTTCTTTGTAGCGCTGATTTGCCTTTCCAGGTTGCTTGGTTGGCCAAAAAGGGCGTATGCGTTTTTTCCTGAATATATTCAGGAAAAAACGCATACGCCCTTTTTGGCCAAGGGCATCATGGTCGAGGTTTTGCCGCCTTTCCTGTGCTTTAAAGGCGATTCGAATCTACCTCCTGAAATCTGTTTCCTGCAATTCTGCCTTGCTTTCAAATCCTCTTCGTTGCCTTCCCTCAATATATTTGTGGACGAGAGTTATCATTTCTAACTCTGCAGGTTTGTGAATTGCAGTGCCCCTGAGCTCCATTTTTCAACTCGCTTTCTTCGGAGCTGGCCGCAAAAGCGCAGGATTGCTTCAGGCCCTATTCTGGTTCCGGGCGGCAGGCTGAGCCTGTGGTTAATTCTTCTTCCTGATGGGAAAATAGAGTGACCTGTGCCTGTCCCAACACCTAGAGCTAGTCTCTCATTGGTTCCCCCTCTTCCCGTTCATCCTCAGGACAAATTGCAACCTGTACGGAACAGGAGGTTAAAGGTGCTGATTCTCCACGGAGGGAGATTGCTACTAACGCGGCTGGAATGGCGAACCCGAGCACAAGGAGATGAGAAATGAGGTGCGTTTTAGAAACCTTTCCCGATCACACGGTGTACCATCTTCTGGGTTTCTCATGCATGTTTTCGATGTAGGAAGATGCCCTTGAACCTGGAGATTTGGGACCCATGGGATGGGTACCACGCAGTGTTACTTTAAAGGGTCTGCGTTTGCTCACCCAACCTCACCAAAACTCTCAGCCCCAAGAGTGTCCACCCTTATGTCTCAATCAGCTGTGGGTCTAGAGATGGTCAATCCAGGTGGCATCACAGCCCCTGAACGAATTTTGTAAGAATTTCTCTCTCTTTCACTGTCTTTGTTTCACGGGATTTTAAAAGTAATTGATTTTTATAATGGGGTTTAGCTGCTTTTCACTGCTCTGTTTATGCTGCTTTACACCCACTTGACTCATTTACAGAGAGATATCAATACATAGCTTTGAAGATTCTTCCTAGTCAGGTATATTCTTGGGCGGTGAATAGGGGGTGTCGAGTCCAGTTCACTGAGCAAGGAGTAGGTCTTGTCTATTACATATTGGGTTTATGGAACGGTATCTGAGCTAATTTGAAACCCTTGTTTTCTCCCTCACCCGACCTCACCTTTCCCGTTAAGCAGCCATAGTGTGTTTTGTAAACGTGTGACGCTGTTCTGTTTTGTAATTCAGTTCAAGTGTAGCGGTTTTTACATTCCCTCTCTAAGTGATATCTTATGATAAGTGTCTTTTTCTGTGTGACTTATTTCACTTAGAATCGTCGTACCTAAATCCTCTCATCATGCTGCTACTAGCCTTATGACGTTAATTTCATGGCTGAGTGATATGCCATTGTACATAAGGACCACAACTTCCTTATCCATTTTTCTCTTTCCTGGGATATTTAAGGTGTAACGAAGTGGAGGTTCTTGTCAACAGAGCAGCCCTAAACTTTGGGGTGCCTGTGTCTTGCTGATTTTTAGTTTTCCCAATTTATACGCCCATGAGTGGAAGTGCCTTATGCTCTCTATGCTGAGTTCTTTAGATGTTTCAGGACACACCGTACACTTCTCCAGAGTGGCTGTTGGCAATTTACATCCCGCCCATCAGCGTAGTAAGGCTCCCGTTTCTCCATGGCCTGTCCTGCATTTCTGGTTTTGACACTTTATTCAGCATGGCCCTTTTGACCGATGGGAAGCGAGACTTCTTTGTAGCGCTGATTTGCCTTTCCAGGTTGCTTGGTTGGCCAAAAAGGGCGTATGCGTTTTTTCCTGAATATATTCAGGAAAAAACGCATACGCCCTTTTTGGCCAAGGGCATCATGGTCGAGGTTTTGCCGCTTTTCCTGTGCTTTAAAGGCGATTCGACTCTACCTCCTGAAATCTGTTTCCTGCAATTCTGCCTTGCTTTCAAATCCTCCTCGTTGCCTTCCCTCAATATATTTGTGGACGAGAGTTATCATTTATAACTCTGCAGGTTTGTGAATTGCAGTGCCCCTGAGCTCGATTTTTCAACTCGTTTTTTTGGGAGCTGGCCGCAAAAGCACAGGATTGCTTCAGGCCCTGTTCTGCTTCCGGGCGGCAGGCTGAGCCTGTGGTTAATTCTTCTTCCTGATGGGAAAATAGAGTGACCTGTGCCTGTCCCAACACCTAGAGCTAGTCTCTCACTGGTTCCCCCTCTTCCCGTTCATCCTCAGGACAAATTGCAACCTGTACGGAACAGGAGGTTGAAGGTGCTGATTCTCGAAGGAGGGAGATTGCTAGTAAAGCGGCTGTAATGGCCAACCCGAGCACAAGGAGATGAGAAATGAGGTGCGTTTTCGAAACCTTTCCCGATCACACGGTGTACCATCTTCTGGGTTTCTCATGCATGTTTTTGTTATAGGAAGATGCCCTTGAACTTGGAGATTTGGGACCCATGGGATGGGTACCACGCAGTATTACTTTAAAGGGCCTGCGTTTCCTCAACCAACCTGACCAAACCTCTCAGCCACAAGAGTGTCCACCCTTATGTCTCAATCAGCTGTGGGTCTAGAGATGGTCAATCCAGGTGGCATCACAGCCCCTGAACGAATATTGTAAGAATTTCTCTCTCTTTCACTGTCTTTGTTTCACGGGTTTTTAAAAGTAATTGATTTTTATAATGGGGTTTAGCTGCTTTTCACTGCTGTTTTTATGCTGCTTTACACCCACTTGACTCACTTACAGAGAGATATCAATACATAGCTTTGAAGATTCTTCCTAGTCAGATATATTCTTGGGCGGTGAATAGGGGGTTTTTGCGTCCAGTTCACTGAGCAAGGAGTAGGTCTTGTCTATTACATATTGGGTTTATTGAACGGTATCTGAGCTAATTTGAAACCCTTGTTTTCTGCCTCACCCGACCTCACCTTTCCCGTTAAGCAGCCATAGTGTGTTTTGTAAACGTGTGTCTCTGTTCTGTTTTGTAATTCAGTTCAAGTGTAGCGGTTTTTACATTCCCTCTATAAGTGATATCTTATGATAAGTGTCGTTTTCTGGTTGACTTATTTCACTTAGAATCGTCGTACCTAAATCCACTCATCATGCTGCTACTAGCCTTATGACGTTGATTTCCTGGCTGAGTGATATTCCATTGTACATAAGGACCACAACTTCTTTATCCATTTTTTTCTTTCCTGGGATATTTAAGGTGTAACGAAGTGGAGGTTCTTGTCAACAGAGCAGCCCTAAACTTTGGGGTGCCTGTGTCTTGCTGATTTTTACTTTTCCCAATTTATACACCCATGAGTGGAAGTGCCCTATGCTCTCTAAGCTGAGTTTTTTAGAGGTTTCAGGACACACCGTACACTTCTCCAGAGTGGCTGTTGGCAATTTACATCCCGCCCATCAGCGTAGCAAGGCTCCCGTTTCTCCATGGCCTGTCCTGCATTTCTGGTTTTGACACTTTATTCAGCATGGCCCTTTTGACCGATGGGAAGCGAGACTTCTTTGTAGCGCTGATTTGCCTTTCCAGGTTGCTTGGTTGGCCAAAAAGGGCGTATGCGTTTTTTCCTGAATATATTCAGGAAAAAACGCATACGCCCTTTTTGGCCAAGGGCATCATGGTCGAGGTTTTGCCGCCTTTCCTGTGCTTTAAAGGCGATTCGAATCTACCTCCTGAAATCTGTTTCCTGCAATTCTGCCTTGCTTTCAAATCCTCTTCGTTGCCTTCCCTCAATATATTTGTGGACGAGAGTTATCATTTCTAACTCTGCAGGTTTGTGAATTGCAGTGCCCCTGAGCTCCATTTTTCAACTCGCTTTCTTCAGAGCTGGCCGCAAAAGCGCAGGATTGCTTCAGGCCCTCTTCTGGTTCCGGGCGGCAGGCTGAGCCTGTGGTTAATTCTTCTTCCTGATGGGAAAATAGAGTGACCTGTGCCTGTCCCAACACCTAGAGCTAGTCTCTCATTGGTTCCCCCTCTTCCCGTTCATCCTCAGGACAAATTGCAACCTGTACGGAACAGGAGGTTAAAGGTGCTGATTCTCCACGGAGGGAGATTGCTACTAACGTGGCTGGAATGGCGAACCCGAGCACAAGGAGATGAGAAATGAGGTGCGTTTTAGAAACCTTTCCCGATCACACGGTGTACCATCTTCTGGGTTTCTCATGCATGTTTTCGATGTAGGAAGATGCCCTTGAACCTGGAGATTTGGGACCCATGGGATGGGTACCATGCAGTATTACTTTAAAGGGTCTGCGTTTGCTCACCCAACCTCACCAAACCTCTCAGCCCCAAGAGTGTCCACCCTTATGTCTCAATCAGCTGTGGGTCTAGAGATGGTCAATCCAGGTGGCATCACAGTCCCTGAACGAATTTTGTAAGAATTTCTCTCTCTTTCACTGTCTTTGTTTCACGGGATTTTAAAAGTAATTGATTTTTATAATGGGGTTTAGCTGCTTTTCACTGCTCTGTTTATGCTGCTTTACACCCACTTGACTCATTTACAGAGAGATATCAATACATAGCTTTGAAGATTCTTCCTAGTCAGGTATATTCTTGGGCGGTGAATAGGGGGTGTCGAGTCCAGTTCACTGAGCAAGGAGTAGGTCTTGTCTATTACATATTGGGTTTATTGAACGGTATCTGAGCTAATTTGAAACCCTTGTTTTCTGCCTCACCCGACCTCACCTTTCCCGTTAAGCAGCCATAGTGTGTTTTGTAAACGTGTGTCTCTGTTCTGTTTTGTAATTCAGTTCAAGTGTAGCGGTTTTTACATTCCCTCTATAAGTGATATCTTATGATAAGTGTCGTTTTCTGGTTGACTTATTTCACTTAGAATCGTCGTACCTAAATCCACTCATCATGCTGCTACTAGCCTTATGACGTTGATTTCCTGGCTGAGTGATATTCCATTGTACATAAGGACCACAACTTCTTTATCCATTTTTTTCTTTCCTGGGATATTTAAGGTGTAACGAAGTGGAGGTTCTTGTCAACAGAGCAGCCCTAAACTTTGGGGTGCCTGTGTCTTGCTGATTTTTACTTTTCCCAATTTATACACCCATGAGTGGAAGTGCCCTATGCTCTCTAAGCTGAGTTTTTTAGAGGTTTCAGGACACACCGTACACTTCTCCAGAGTGGCTGTTGGCAATTTACATGCCGCCCATCAGCGTAGCAAGGCTCCCGTTTCTCCATGGCCTGTCCTGCATTTCTGGTTTTGACACTTTATTCAGCATGGCCCTTTTGACCGATGGGAAGCGAGACTTCTTTGTAGCGCTGATTTGCCTTTCCAGGTTGCTTGGTTGGCCAAAAAGGGCGTATGCGTTTTTTCCTGAATATATTCAGGAAAAAACGCATACGCCCTTTTTGGCCAAGGGCATCATGGTCGAGGTTTTGCCGCCTTTCCTGTGCTTTAAAGGCGATTCGAATCTACCTCCTGAAATCTGTTTCCTGCAATTCTGCCTTGCTTTCAAATCCTCTTCGTTGCCTTCCCTCAATATATTTGTGGACAAGAGTTATCATTTCTAACTCTGCAGGTTTGTGAATTGCAGTGCCCCTGAGCTCCATTTTTCAACTCGCTTTCTTCGGAGCTGGCCGCAAAAGCGCAGGATTGCTTCAGGCCCTATTCTGGTTCCGGGCGGCAGGCTGAGCCTGTGGTTAATTCTTCTTCCTGATGGGAAAATAGAGTGACCTGTGCCTGTCCCAACACCTAGAGCTAGTCTCTCATTGGTTCCCCCTCTTCCCGTTCATCCTCAGGACAAATTGCAACCTGTACGGAACAGGAGGTTAAAGGTGCTGATTCTCCACGGAGGGAGATTGCTACTAACGCGGCTGGAATGGCGAACCCGAGCACAAGGAGATGAGAAATGAGGTGCGTTTTAGAAACCTTTCCCGATCACACGGTGTACCATCTTCTGGGTTTCTCATGCATGTTTTCGATGTAGGAAGATGCCCTTGAACCTGGAGATTTGGGACCCATGGGATGGGTACCACGCAGTGTTACTTTAAAGGGTCTGCGTTTGCTCACCCAACCTCACCAAAACTCTCAGCCCCAAGAGTGTCCACCCTTATGTCTCAATCAGCTGTGGGTCTAGAGATGGTCAATCCAGGTGGCATCACAGCCCCTGAACGAATTTTGTAAGAATTTCTCTCTCTTTCACTGTCTTTGTTTCACGGGATTTTAAAAGTAATTGATTTTTATAATGGGGTTTAGCTGCTTTTCACTGCTCTGTTTATGCTGCTTTACACCCACTTGACTCATTTACAGAGAGATATCAATACATAGCTTTGAAGATTCTTCCTAGTCAGGTATATTCTTGGGCGGTGAATAGGGGGTGTCGAGTGCAGTTCACTGAGCAAGGAGTAGGTCTTGTCTATTACATATTGGGTTTATGGAACGGTATCTGAGCTAATTTGAAACCCTTGTTTTCTCCCTCACCCGACCTCACCTTTCCCGTTAAGCAGCCATAGTGTGTTTTGTAAACGTGTGACGCTGTTCTGTTTTGTAATTCAGTTCAAGTGTAGCGGTTTTTACATTCCCTCTCTAAGTGATATCTTATGATAAGTGTCTTTTTCTGTGTGACTTATTTCACTTAGAATCGTCGTACCTAAATCCTCTCATCATGCTGCTACTAGCCTTATGACGTTAATTTCATGGCTGAGTGATATGCCATTGTACATAAGGACCACAACTTCCTTATCCATTTTTCTCTTTCCTGGGATATTTAAGGTGTAACGAAGTGGAGGTTCTTGTCAACAGAGCAGCCCTAAACTTTGGGGTGCCTGTGTCTTGCTGATTTTTAGTTTTCCCAATTTATACGCCCATGAGTGGAAGTGCCTTATGCTCTCTATGCTGAGTTCTTTAGATGTTTCAGGAAACACCGTACACTTCTCCAGAGTGGCTGTTGGCAATTTACATCCCGCCCATCAGCGTAGTAAGGCTCCCGTTTCTCCATGGCCTGTCCTGCATTTCTGGTTTTGACACTTTATTCAGCATGGCCCTTTTGACCGATGGGAAGCGAGACTTCTTTGTAGCGCTGATTTGCCTTTCCAGGTTGCTTGGTTGGCCAAAAAGGGCGTATGCGTTTTTTCCTGAATATATTCAGGAAAAAACGCATACGCCCTTTTTGGCCAAGGGCATCATGGTCGAGGTTTTGCCGCTTTTCCTGTGCTTTAAAGGCGATTCGACTCTACCTCCTGAAATCTGTTTCCTGCAATTCTGCCTTGCTTTCAAATCCTCCTCGTTGCCTTCCCTCAATATATTTGTGGACGAGAGTTATCATTTATAACTCTGCAGGTTTGTGAATTGCAGTGCCCCTGAGCTCGATTTTTCAACTCGTTTTTTTGGGAGCTGGCCGCAAAAGCACAGGATTGCTTCAGGCCCTGTTCTGCTTCCGGGCGGCAGGCTGAGCCTGTGGTTAATTCTTCTTCCTGATGGGAAAATAGAGTGACCTGTGCCTGTCCCAACACCTAGAGCTAGTCTCTCACTGGTTCCCCCTCTTCCCGTTCATCCTCAGGACAATTTGCAACCTGTACGGCACAGGAGGTTGAAGGTGCTGATTCTCGAAGGAGGGAGATTGCTAGTAAAGCGGCTGTAATGGCCAACCCGAGCACAAGGAGATGAGAAATGAGGTGCGTTTTCGAAACCTTTCCCGATCACACGGTGTACCATCTTCTGGGTTTCTCATGCATGTTTTTGTTATAGGAAGATGCCCTTGAACTTGGAGATTTGGGACCCATGGGATGGGTACCACGCAGTATTACTTTAAAGGGCCTGCGTTTCCTCAACCAACCTGACCAAACCTCTCAGCCACAAGAGTGTCCACCCTTATGTCTCAATCAGCTGTGGGTCTAGAGATGGTCAATCCAGGTGGCATCACAGCCCCTGAACGAATATTGTAAGAATTTCTCTCTCTTTCACTGTCTTTGTTTCACGGGTTTTTAAAAGTAATTGATTTTTATAATGGGGTTTAGCTGCTTTTCACTGCTGTTTTTATGCTGCTTTACACCCACTTGACTCACTTACAGAGAGATATCAATACATAGCTTTGAAGATTCTTCCTAGTCAGATATATTCTTGGGCGGTGAATAGGGGGTTTTTGCGTCCAGTTCACTGAGCAAGGAGTAGGTCTTGTCTATTACATATTGGGTTTATTGAACGGTATCTGAGCTAATTTGAAACCCTTGTTTTCTGCCTCACCCGACCTCACCTTTCCCGTTAAGCAGCCATAGTGTGTTTTGTAAACGTGTGTCTCTGTTCTGTTTTGTAATTCAGTTCAAGTGTAGCGGTTTTTACATTCCCTCTATAAGTGATATCTTATGATAAGTGTCGTTTTCTGGTTGACTTATTTCACTTAGAATCGTCGTACCTAAATCCACTCATCATGCTGCTACTAGCCTTATGACGTTGATTTCCTGGCTGAGTGATATTCCATTGTACATAAGGACCACAACTTCTTTATCCATTTTTTTCTTTCCTGGGATATTTAAGGTGTAACGAAGTGGAGGTTCTTGTCAACAGAGCAGCCCTAAACTTTGGGGTGCCTGTGTCTTGCTGATTTTTACTTGTCCCAATTTATACACCCATGAGTGGAAGTGCCCTATGCTCTCTAAGCTGAGTTTTTTAGAGGTTTCAGGACACACCGTACACTTCTACAGAGTGGCTGTTGTCAATTTACATCGCGCCCATCAGCGTAGCAAGGCTCCCGTTTCTCCATGGCCTGTCCTGCATTTCTGGTTTTGACACTTTATTCAGCATGGCCCTTTTGACCGATGGGAAGCGAGACTTCTTTGTAGCGCTGATTTGCCTTTCCAGGTTGCTTGGTTGGCCAAAAAGGGCGTATGCGTTTTTTCCTGAATATATTCAGGAAAAAACGCATACGCCCTTTTTGGCCAAGGGCATCATGGTCGAGGTTTTGCCGCCTTTCCTGTGCTTTAAAGGCGATTCGAATCTACCTCCTGAAATCTGTTTCCTGCAATTCTGCCTTGCTTTCAAATCCTCTTCGTTGCCTTCCCTCACTATATTTGTGGACGAGAGTTATCATTTCTAACTCTGCAGGTTTGTGAATTGCAGTGCCCCTGAGCTCCATTTTTCAACTCGCTTTCTTCGGAGCTGGCCGCAAAAGCGCAGGATTGCTTCAGGCCCTATTCTGGTTCCGGGCGGCAGGCTGAGCCTGTGGTTAATTCTTCTTCCTGATGGGAAAATAGAGTGACCTGTGCCTGTCCCAACACCTAGAGCTAGTCTCTCATTGGTTCCCCCTCTTCCCGTTCATCCTCAGGACAAATTGCAACCTGTACGGAACAGGAGGTTAAAGGTGCTGATTCTCCACGGAGGGAGATTGCTACTAACGCGGCTGGAATGGCGAACCCGAGCACAAGGAGATGAGAAATGAGGTGCGTTTTAGAAACCTTTCCCGATCACACGGTGTACCATCTTCTGGGTTTCTCATGCATGTTTTCGATGTAGGAAGATGCCCTTGAACTTGGAGATTTGGGACCCATGGGATGGGTACCACGCAGTATTACTTTAAAGGGCCTGCGTTTCCTCAACCAACCTGACCAAACCTCTCAGCCACAAGAGTGTCCACCCTTATGTCTCAATCAGCTGTGGGTCTAGAGATGGTCAATCCAGGTGGCATCACAGCCCCTGAACGAATATTGTAAGAATTTCTCTCTCTTTCACTGTCTTTGTTTCACGGGTTTTTAAAAGTAATTGATTTTTATAATGGGGTTTAGCTGCTTTTCACTGCTGTTTTTATGCTGCTTTACACCCACTTGACTCACTTACAGAGAGATATCAATACATAGCTTTGAAGATTCTTCCTAGTCAGATATATTCTTGGGCGGTGAATAGGGGGTTTTTGCGTCCAGTTCACTGAGCAAGGAGTAGGTCTTGTCTATTACATATTGGGTTTATTGAACGGTATCTGAGCTAATTTGAAACCCTTGTTTTCTGCCTCACCCGACCTCACCTTTCCCGTTAAGCAGCCATAGTGTGTTTTGTAAACGTGTGTCTCTGTTCTGTTTTGTAATTCAGTTCAAGTGTAGCGGTTTTTACATTCCCTCTATAAGTGATATCTTATGATAAGTGTCGTTTTCTGGTTGACTTATTTCACTTAGAATCGTCGTACCTAAATCCACTCATCATGCTGCTACTAGCCTTATGACGTTGATTTCCTGGCTGAGTGATATTCCATTGTACATAAGGACCACAACTTCTTTATCCATTTTTTTCTTTCCTGGGATATTTAAGGTGTAACGAAGTGGAGGTTCTTGTCAACAGAGCAGCCCTAAACTTTGGGGTGCCTGTGTCTTGCTGATTTTTACTTTTCCCAATTTATACACCCATGAGTGGAAGTGCCCTATGCTCTCTAAGCTGAGTTTTTTAGAGGTTTCAGGACACACCGTACACTTCTCCAGAGTGGCTGTTGGCAATTTACATGCCGCCCATCAGCGTAGCAAGGCTCCCGTTTCTCCATGGCCTGTCCTGCATTTCTGGTTTTGACACTTTATTCAGCATGGCCCTTTTGACCGATGGGAAGCGAGACTTCTTTGTAGCGCTGATTTGCCTTTCCAGGTTGCTTGGTTGGCCAAAAAGGGCGTATGCGTTTTTTCCTGAATATATTCAGGAAAAAACGCATACGCCCTTTTTGGCCAAGGGCATCATGGTCGAGGTTTTGCCGCCTTTCCTGTGCTTTAAAGGCGATTCGAATCTACCTCCTGAAATCTGTTTCCTGCAATTCTGCCTTGCTTTCAAATCCTCTTCGTTGCCTTCCCTCAATATATTTGTGGACAAGAGTTATCATTTCTAACTCTGCAGGTTTGTGAATTGCAGTGCCCCTGAGCTCTATTTTTCAACTCGCTTTCTTCGGAGCTGGCCGCAAAAGCGCAGGATTGCTTCAGGCCCTATTCTGGTTCCGGGCGGCAGGCTGAGCCTGTGGTTAATTCTTCTTCCTGATGGGAAAATAGAGTGACCTGTGCCTGTCCCAACACCTAGAGCTAGTCTCTCATTGGTTCCCCCTCTTCCCGTTCATCCTCAGGACAAATTGCAACCTGTACGGAACAGGAGGTTAAAGGTGCTGATTCTCCACGGAGGGAGATTGCTACTAACGCGGCTGGAATGGCGAACCCGAGCACAAGGAGATGAGAAATGAGGTGCGTTTTAGAAACCTTTCCCGATCACACGGTGTACCATCTTCTGGGTTTCTCATGCATGTTTTCGATGTAGGAAGATGCCCTTGAACCTGGAGATTTGGGACCCATGGGATGGGTACCACGCAGTGTTACTTTAAAGGGTCTGCGTTTGCTCACCCAACCTCACCAAAACTCTCAGCCCCAAGAGTGTCCACCCTTATCTCTCAATCAGCTGTGGGTCTAGAGATGGTCAATCCAGGTGGCATCACAGCCCCTGAACGAATTTTGTAAGAATTTCTCTCTCTTTCACTGTCTTTGTTTCACGGGATTTTAAAAGTAATTGATTTTTATAATGGGGTTTAGCTGCTTTTCACTGCTCTGTTTATGCTGCTTTACACCCACTTGACTCATTTACAGAGAGATATCAATACATAGCTTTGAAGATTCTTCCTAGTCAGGTATATTCTTGGGCGGTGAATAGGGGGTGTCGAGTCCAGTTCACTGAGCAAGGAGTAGGTCTTGTCTATTACATATTGGGTTTATGGAACGGTATCTGAGCTAATTTGAAACCCTTGTTTTCTCCCTCACCCGACCTCACCTTTCCCGTTAAGCAGCCATAGTGTGTTTTGTAAACGTGTGACGCTGTTCTGTTTTGTAATTCAGTTCAAGTGTAGCGGTTTTTACATTCCCTCTCTAAGTGATATCTTATGATAAGTGTCTTTTTCTGTGTGACTTATTTCACTTAGAATCGTCGTACCTAAATCCTCTCATCATGCTGCTACTAGCCTTATGACGTTAATTTCATGGCTGAGTGATATGCCATTGTACATAAGGACCACAACTTCCTTATCCATTTTTCTCTTTCCTGGGATATTTAAGGTGTAACGAAGTGGAGGTTCTTGTCAACAGAGCAGCCCTAAACTTTGGGGTGCCTGTGTCTTGCTGATTTTTAGTTTTCCCAATTTATACGCCCATGAGTGGAAGTGCCTTATGCTCTCTATGCTGAGTTCTTTAGATGTTTCAGGAAACACCGTACACTTCTCCAGAGTGGCTGTTGGCAATTTACATCCCACCCATCAGCGTAGTAAGGCTCCCGTTTCTCCATGGCCTGTCCTGCATTTCTGGTTTTGACACTTTATTCAGCATGGCCCTTTTGACCGATGGGAAGCGAGACTTCTTTGTAGCGCTGATTTGCCTTTCCAGGTTGCTTGGTTGGCCAAAAAGGGCGTATGCGTTTTTTCCTGAATATATTCAGGAAAAAACGCATACGCCCTTTTTGGCCAAGGGCATCATGGTCGAGGTTTTGCCGCTTTTCCTGTGCTTTAAAGGCGATTCGACTCTACCTCCTGAAATCTGTTTCCTGCAATTCTGCCTTGCTTTCAAATCCTCCTCGTTGCCTTCCCTCAATATATTTGTGGATGAGAGTTATCATTTATAACTCTGCAGGTTTGTGAATTGCAGTGCCCCTGAGCTCGATTTTTCAACTCGTTTTTTTGGGAGCTGGCCGCAAAAGCACAGGATTGCTTCAGGCCCTGTTCTGCTTCCGGGCGGCAGGCTGAGCCTGTGGTTAATTCTTCTTCCTGATGGGAAAATAGAGTGACCTGTGCCTGTCCCAACACCTAGAGCTAGTCTCTCACTGGTTCCCCCTCTTCCCGTTCATCCTCAGGACAATTTGCAACCTGTACGGCACAGGAGGTTGAAGGTGCTGATTCTCGAAGGAGGGAGATTGCTAGTAAAGCGGCTGTAATGGCCAACCCGAGCACAAGGAGATGAGAAATGAGGTGCGTTTTCGAAACCTTTCCCGATCACACGGTGTACCATCTTCTGGGTTTCTCATGCATGTTTTTGTTATAGGAAGATGCCCTTGAACTTGGAGATTTGGGACCCATGGGATGGGTACCACGCAGTATTACTTTAAAGGGCCTGCGTTTCCTCAACCAACCTGACCAAACCTCTCAGCCACAAGAGTGTCCACCCTTATGTCTCAATCAGCTGTGGGTCTAGAGATGGTCAATCCAGGTGGCATCACAGCCCCTGAACGAATATTGTAAGAATTTCTCTCTCTTTCACTGTCTTTGTTTCACGGGTTTTTAAAAGTAATTGATTTTTATAATGGGGTTTAGCTGCTTTTCACTGCTGTTTTTATGCTGCTTTACACCCACTTGACTCACTTACAGAGAGATATCAATACATAGCTTTGAAGATTCTTCCTAGTCAGATATATTCTTGGGCGGTGAATAGGGGGTTTTTGCGTCCAGTTCACTGAGCAAGGAGTAGGTCTTGTCTATTACATATTGGGTTTATTGAACGGTATCTGAGCTAATTTGAAACCCTTGTTTTCTGCCTCACCCGACCTCACCTTTCCCGTTAAGCAGCCATAGTGTGTTTTGTAAACGTGTGTCTCTGTTCTGTTTTGTAATTCAGTTCAAGTGTAGCGGTTTTTACATTCCCTCTATAAGTGATATCTTATGATAAGTGTCGTTTTCTGGTTGACTTATTTCACTTAGAATCGTCGTACCTAAATCCACTCATCATGCTGCTACTAGCCTTATGACGTTGATTTCCTGGCTGAGTGATATTCCATTGTACATAAGGACCACAACTTCTTTATCCATTTTTTTCTTTCCTGGGATATTTAAGGTGTAACGAAGTGGAGGTTCTTGTCAACAGAGCAGCCCTAAACTTTGGGGTGCCTGTGTCTTGCTGATTTTTACTTGTCCCAATTTATACACCCATGAGTGGAAGTGCCCTATGCTCTCTAAGCTGAGTTTTTTAGAGGTTTCAGGACACACCGTACACTTCTACAGAGTGGCTGTTGGCAATTTACATCGCGCCCATCAGCGTAGCAAGGCTCCCGTTTCTCCATGGCCTGTCCTGCATTTCTGGTTTTGACACTTTATTCAGCATGGCCCTTTTGACCGATGGGAAGCGAGACTTCTTTGTAGCGCTGATTTGCCTTTCCAGGTTGCTTGGTTGGCCAAAAAGGGCGTATGCGTTTTTTCCTGAATATATTCAGGAAAAAACGCATACGCCCTTTTTGGCCAAGGGCATCATGGTCGAGGTTTTGCCGCCTTTCCTGTGCTTTAAAGGCGATTCGAATCTACCTCCTGAAATCTGTTTCCTGCAATTCTGCCTTGCTTTCAAATCCTCTTCGTTGCCTTCCCTCAATATATTTGTGGACGAGAGTTATCATTTCTAACTCTGCAGGTTTGTGAATTGCAGTGCCCCTGAGCTCCATTTTTCAACTCGCTTTCTTCGGAGCTGGCCGCAAAAGCGCAGGATTGCTTCAGGCCCTATTCTGGTTCCGGGCGGCAGGCTGAGCCTGTGGTTAATTCTTCTTCCTGATGGGAAAATAGAGTGACCTGTGCCTGTCCCAACACCTAGAGCTAGTCTCTCATTGGTTCCCCCTCTTCCCGTTCATCCTCAGGACAAATTGCAACCTGTACGGAACAGGAGGTTAAAGGTGCTGATTCTCCACGGAGGGAGATTGCTACTAACGCGGCTGGAATGGCGAACCCGAGCACAAGGAGATGAGAAATGAGGTGCGTTTTAGAAACCTTTCCCGATCACACGGTGTACCATCTTCTGGGTTTCTCATGCATGTTTTCGATGTAGGAAGATGCCCTTGAACTTGGAGATTTGGGACCCATGGGATGGGTACCACGCAGTATTACTTTAAAGGGCCTGCGTTTCCTCAACAAACCTGACCAAACCTCTCAGCCACAAGAGTGTCCACCCTTATGTCTCAATCAGCTGTGGGTCTAGAGATGGTCAATCCAGGTGGCATCACAGCCCCTGAACGAATATTGTAAGAATTTCTCTCTCTTTCACTGTCTTTGTTTCACGGGTTTTTAAAAGTAATTGATTTTTATAATGGGGTTTAGCTGCTTTTCACTGCTGTTTTTATGCTGCTTTACACCCACTTGACTCACTTACAGAGAGATATCAATACATAGCTTTGAAGATTCTTCCTAGTCAGATATATTCTTGGGCGGTGAATAGGGGGTTTTTGCGTCCAGTTCACTGAGCAAGGAGTAGGTCTTGTCTATTACATATTGGGTTTATTGAACGGTATCTGAGCTAATTTGAAACCCTTGTTTTCTGCCTCACCCGACCTCACCTTTCCCGTTAAGCAGCCATAGTGTGTTTTGTAAACGTGTGTCTCTGTTCTCTTTTGTAATTCAGTTCAAGTGTAGCGGTTTTTACATTCCCTCTATAAGTGATATCTTATGATAAGTGTCGTTTTCTGGTTGACTTATTTCACTTAGAATCGTCGTACCTAAATCCACTCATCATGCTGCTACTAGCCTTATGACGTTGATTTCCTGGCTGAGTGATATTCCATTGTACATAAGGACCACAACTTCTTTATCCATTTTTTTCTTTCCTGGGATATTTAAGGTGTAACGAAGTGGAGGTTCTTGTCAACAGAGCAGCCCTAAACTTTGGGGTGCCTGTGTCTTGCTGATTTTTACTTGTCCCAATTTATACACCCATGAGTGGAAGTGCCCTATGCTCTCTAAGCTGAGTTTTTTAGAGGTTTCAGGACACACCGTACACTTCTACAGAGTGGCTGTTGGCAATTTACATCGCGCCCATCAGCGTAGCAAGGCTCCCGTTTCTCCATGGCCTGTCCTGCATTTCTGGTTTTGACACTTTATTCAGCATGGCCCTTTTGACCGATGGGAAGCGAGACTTCTTTGTAGCGCTGATTTGCCTTTCCAGGTTGCTTGGTTGGCCAAAAAGGGCGTATGCGTTTTTTCCTGAATATATTCAGGAAAAAACGCATACGCCCTTTTTGGCCAAGGGCATCATGGTCGAGGTTTTGCCGCCTTTCCTGTGCTTTAAAGGCGATTCGAATCTACCTCCTGAAATCTGTTTCCTGCAATTCTGCCTTGCTTTCAAATCCTCTTCGTTGCCTTCCCTCAATATATTTGTGGACGAGAGTTATCATTTCTAACTCTGCAGGTTTGTGAATTGCAGTGCCCCTGAGCTCCATTTTTCAACTCGCTTTCTTCGGAGCTGGCCGCAAAAGCGCAGGATTGCTTCAGGCCCTATTCTGGTTCCGGGCGGCAGGCTGAGCCTGTGGTTAATTCTTCTTCCTGATGGGAAAATAGAGTGACCTGTGCCTGTCCCAACACCTAGAGCTAGTCTCTCACTGGTTCCCCCTCTTCCCGTTCATCCTCAGGACAAATTGCACCCTGTACGGAACAGGAGGTTAAAGGTGCTGATTCTCCACGGAGGGAGATTGCTACTAACGCGGCTGGAATGGCGAACCCGAGCACAAGGAGATGAGAAATGAGGTGCGTTTTAGAAACCTTTCCCGATCACACGGTGTACCATCTTCTGGGTTTCTCATGCATGTTTTCGATGTAGGAAGATGCCCTTGAACCTGGAGATTTGGGACCCATGGGATGGGTACCACGCAGTATTACTTTAAAGGGTCTGCGTTTGCTCACCCAACCTCACCAAACCTCTCAGCCCCAAGAGTGTCCACCCTTATGTCTCAATCAGCTGTGGGTCTAGAGATGGTCAATCCAGGTGGCATCACAGCCCCTGAACGAATTTTGTAAGAATTTCTCTCTCTTTCACTGTCTTTGTTTCACGGGATTTTAAAAGTAATTGATTTTTATAATGGGGTTTAGCTGCTTTTCACTGCTCTGTTTATGCTGCTTTACACCCACTTGACTCATTTACAGAGAGATATCAATACATAGCTTTGAAGATTCTTCCTAGTCAGGTATATTCTTGGGCGGTGAATAGGGGGTGTCGAGTCCAGTTCACTGAGCAAGGAGTAGGTCTTGTCTATTACATATTGGGTTTATGGAACGGTATCTGAGCTAATTTGAAACCCTTGTTTTCTCCCTCACCCGACCTCACCTTTCCCGTTAAGCAGCCATAGTGTGTTTTGTAAACGTGTGACGCTGTTCTGTTTTGTAATTCAGTTCAAGTGTAGCGGTTTTTACATTCCCTCTCTAAGTGATATCTTATGATAAGTGTCTTTTTCTGTGTGACTTATTTCACTTAGAATCGTCGTACCTAAATCCTCTCATCATGCTGCTACTAGCCTTATGACGTTAATTTCATGGCTGAGTGATATGCCATTGTACATAAGGACCACAACTTCCTTATCCATTTTTCTCTTTCCTGGGATATTTAAGGTGTAACGAAGTGGAGGTTCTTGTCAACAGAGCAGCCCTAAACTTTGGGGTGCCTGTGTCTTGCTGATTTTTAGTTTTCCCAATTTATACGCCCATGAGTGGAAGTGCCTTATGCTCTCTATGCTGAGTTCTTTAGATGTTTCAGGAAACACCGTACACTTCTCCAGAGTGGCTGTTGGCAATTTACATCCCGCCCATCAGCGTAGTAAGGCTCCCGTTTCTCCATGGCCTGTCCTGCATTTCTGGTTTTGACACTTTATTCAGCATGGCCCTTTTGACCGATGGGAAGCGAGACTTCTTTGTAGCGCTGATTTGCCTTTCCAGGTTGCTTGGTTGGCCAAAAAGGGCGTATGCGTTTTTTCCTGAATATATTCAGGAAAAAACGCATACGCCCTTTTTGGCCAAGGGCATCATGGTCGAGGTTTTGCCGCTTTTCCTGTGCTTTAAAGGCGATTCGACTCTACCTCCTGAAATCTGTTTCCTGCAATTCTGCCTTGCTTTCAAATCCTCCTCGTTGCCTTCCCTCAATATATTTGTGGATGAGAGTTATCATTTATAACTCTGCAGGTTTGTGAATTGCAGTGCCCCTGAGCTCGATTTTTCAACTCGTTTTTTTGGGAGCTGGCCGCAAAAGCACAGGATTGCTTCAGGCCCTGTTCTGCTTCCGGGCGGCAGGCTGAGCCTGTGGTTAATTCTTCTTCCTGATGGGAAAATAGAGTGACCTGTGCCTGTCCCAACACCTAGAGCTAGTCTCTCACTGGTTCCCCCTCTTCCCGTTCATCCTCAGGACAATTTGCAACCTGTACGGCACAGGAGGTTGAAGGTGCTGATTCTCGAAGGAGGGAGATTGCTAGTAAAGCGGCTGTAATGGCCAACCCGAGCACAAGGAGATGAGAAATGAGGTGCGTTTTCGAAACCTTTCCCGATCACACGGTGTACCATCTTCTGGGTTTCTCATGCATGTTTTTGTTATAGGAAGATGCCCTTGAACTTGGAGATTTGGGACCCATGGGATGGGTACCACGCAGTATTACTTTAAAGGGCCTGCGTTTCCTCAACCAACCTGACCAAACCTCTCAGCCACAAGAGTGTCCACCCTTATGTCTCAATCAGCTGTGGGTCTAGAGATGGTCAATCCAGGTGGCATCACAGCCCCTGAACGAATATTGTAAGAATTTCTCTCTCTTTCACTGTCTTTGTTTCACGGGTTTTTAAAAGTAATTGATTTTTATAATGGGGTTTAGCTGCTTTTCACTGCTGTTTTTATGCTGCTTTACACCCACTTGACTCACTTACAGAGAGATATCAATACATAGCTTTGAAGATTCTTCCTAGTCAGATATATTCTTGGGCGGTGAATAGGGGGTTTTTGCGTCCAGTTCACTGAGCAAGGAGTAGGTCTTGTCTATTACATATTGGGTTTATTGAACGGTATCTGAGCTAATTTGAAACCCTTGTTTTCTGCCTCACCCGACCTCACCTTTCCCGTTAAGCAGCCATAGTGTGTTTTGTAAACGTGTGTCTCTGTTCTGTTTTGTAATTCAGTTCAAGTGTAGCGGTTTTTACATTCCCTCTATAAGTGATATCTTATGATAAGTGTCGTTTTCTGGTTGACTTATTTCACTTAGAATCGTCGTACCTAAATCCACTCATCATGCTGCTACTAGCCTTATGACGTTGATTTCCTGGCTGAGTGATATTCCATTGTACATAAGGACCACAACTTCTTTATCCATTTTTTTCTTTCCTGGGATATTTAAGGTGTAACGAAGTGGAGGTTCTTGTCAACAGAGCAGCCCTAAACTTTGGGGTGCCTGTGTCTTGCTGATTTTTACTTGTCCCAATTTATACACCCATGAGTGGAAGTGCCCTATGCTCTCTAAGCTGAGTTTTTTAGAGGTTTCAGGACACACCGTACACTTCTACAGAGTGGCTGTTGGCAATTTACATCGCGCCCATCAGCGTAGCAAGGCTCCCGTTTCTCCATGGCCTGTCCTGCATTTCTGGTTTTGACACTTTATTCAGCATGGCCCTTTTGACCGATGGGAAGCGAGACTTCTTTGTAGCGCTGATTTGCCTTTCCAGGTTGCTTGGTTGGCCAAAAAGGGCGTATGCGTTTTTTCCTGAATATATTCAGGAAAAAACGCATACGCCCTTTTTGGCCAAGGGCATCATGGTCGAGGTTTTGCCGCCTTTCCTGTGCTTTAAAGGCGATTCGAATCTACCTCCTGAAATCTGTTTCCTGCAATTCTGCCTTGCTTTCAAATCCTCTTCGTTGCCTTCCCTCAATATATTTGTGGACGAGAGTTATCATTTCTAACTCTGCAGGTTTGTGAATTGCAGTGCCCCTGAGCTCCATTTTTCAACTCGCTTTCTTCGGAGCTGGCCGCAAAAGCGCAGGATTGCTTCAGGCCCTATTCTGGTTCCGGGCGGCAGGCTGAGCCTGTGGTTAATTCTTCTTCCTGATGGGAAAATAGAGTGACCTGTGCCTGTCCCAACACCTAGAGCTAGTCTCTCATTGGTTCCCCCTCTTCCCGTTCATCCTCAGGACAAATTGCAACCTGTACGGAACAGGAGGTTAAAGGTGCTGATTCTCCACGGAGGGAGATTGCTACTAACGCGGCTGGAATGGCGAACCCGAGCACAAGGAGATGAGAAATGAGGTGCGTTTTAGAAACCTTTCCCGATCACACGGTGTACCATCTTCTGGGTTTCTCATGCATGTTTTCGATGTAGGAAGATGCCCTTGAACTTGGAGATTTGGGACCCATGGGATGGGTACCACGCAGTATTACTTTAAAGGGCCTGCGTTTCCTCAACAAACCTGACCAAACCTCTCAGCCACAAGAGTGTCCACCCTTATGTCTCAATCAGCTGTGGGTCTAGAGATGGTCAATCCAGGTGGCATCACAGCCCCTGAACGAATATTGTAAGAATTTCTCTCTCTTTCACTGTCTTTGTTTCACGGGTTTTTAAAAGTAATTGATTTTTATAATGGGGTTTAGCTGCTTTTCACTGCTGTTTTTATGCTGCTTTACACCCACTTGACTCACTTACAGAGAGATATCAATACATAGCTTTGAAGATTCTTCCTAGTCAGATATATTCTTGGGCGGTGAATAGGGGGTTTTTGCGTCCAGTTCACTGAGCAAGGAGTAGGTCTTGTCTATTACATATTGGGTTTATTGAACGGTATCTGAGCTAATTTGAAACCCTTGTTTTCTGCCTCACCCGACCTCACCTTTCCCGTTAAGCAGCCATAGTGTGTTTTGTAAACGTGTGTCTCTGTTCTCTTTTGTAATTCAGTTCAAGTGTAGCGGTTTTTACATTCCCTCTATAAGTGATATCTTATGATAAGTGTCGTTTTCTGGTTGACTGATTTCACTTAGAATCGTCGTACCTAAATCCACTCATCATGCTGCTACTAGCCTTATGACGTTGATTTCCTGGCTGAGTGATATTCCATTGTACATAAGGACCACAACTTCTTTATCCATTTTTTTCTTTCCTGGGATATTTAAGGTGTAATGAAGTGGAGGTTCTTGTCAACAGAGCAGCCCTAAACTTTGGGGTGCCTGTGTCTTGCTGATTTTTACTTGTCCCAATTTATACACCCATGAGTGGAAGTGCCCTATGCTCTCTAAGCTGAGTTTTTTAGAGGTTTCAGGACACACCGTACACTTCTCCAGAGTGGCTGTTGGCAATTTACATCGCGCCCATCAGCGTAGCAAGGCTCCCGTTTCTCCATGGCCTGTCCTGCATTTCTGGTTTTGACACTTTATTCAGCATGGCCCTTTTGACCGATGGGAAGCGAGACTTCTTTGTAGCGCTGATTTGCCTTTCCAGGTTGCTTGGTTGGCCAAAAAGGGCGTATGCGTTTTTTCCTGAATATATTCAGGAAAAAACGCATAAGCCCTTTTTGGCCAAGGGCATCATGGTCGAGGTTTTGCCGCCTTTCCTGTGCTTTAAAGGCGATTCGAATCTACCTCCTGAAATCTGTTTCCTGCAATTCTGCCTTGCTTTCAAATCCTCTTCGTTGCCTTCCCTCAATATATTTGTGGACGAGAGTTATCATTTCTAACTCTGCAGGTTTGTGAATTGCAGTGCCCCTGAGCTTCATTTTTTAACTCGCTTTCTTCAGAGCTGGCCGCAAAAGCGCAGGATTGCTTCAGGCCCTATTCTGGTTCCGGGCGGCAGGCTGAGCCTGTGGTTAATTCTTCTTCCTGATGGGAAAATAGAGTGACCTGTGCCTGTCCCAACACCTAGAGCTAGTCTCTCATTGGTTCCCCCTCTTCCCGTTCATCCTCAGGACAAATTGCAACCTGTACGGAACAGGAGGTTAAAGGTGCTGATTCTCCACGGAGGGAGATTGCTACTAACGCGGCTGGAATGGCGAACCCGAGCACAAGGAGATGAGAAATGAGGTGCGTTTTAGAAACCTTTCCCGATCACACGGTGTACCATCTTCTGGGTTTCTCATGCATGTTTTCGATGTAGGAAGATGCCCTTGAACCTGGAGATTTGGGACCCATGGGATGGGTACCACGCAGTGTTACTTTAAAGGGTCTGCGTTTGCTCACCCAACCTCACCAAAACTCTCAGCCCCAAGAGTGTCCACCCTTATGTCTCAATCAGCTGTGGGTCTAGAGATGGTCAATCCAGGTGGCATCACAGCCCCTGAACGAATTTTGTAAGAATTTCTCTCTCTTTCACTGTCTTTGTTTCACGGGATTTTAAAAGTAATTGATTTTTATAATGGGGTTTAGCTGCTTTTCACTGCTCTGTTTATGCTGCTTTACACCCACTTGACTCATTTACAGAGAGATATCAATACATAGCTTTGAAGATTCTTCCTAGTCAGGTATATTCTTGGGCGGTGAATAGGGGGTGTCGAGTCCAGTTCACTGAGCAAGGAGTAGGTCTTGTCTATTACATATTGGGTTTATGGAACGGTATCTGAGCTAATTTGAAACCCTTGTTTTCTCCCTCACCCGACCTCACCTTTCCCGTTAAGCAGCCATAGTGTGTTTTGTAAACGTGTGACGCTGTTCTGTTTTGTAATTCAGTTCAAGTGTAGCGGTTTTTACATTCCCTCTCTAAGTGATATCTTATGATAAGTGTCTTTTTCTGTGTGACTTATTTCACTTAGAATCGTCTTACCTAAATCCTCTCATCATGCTGCTACTAGCCTTATGACGTTAATTTCATGGCTGAGTGATATGCCATTGTACATAAGGACCACAACTTCCTTATCCATTTTTCTCTTTCCTGGGATATTTAAGGTGTAACGAAGTGGAGGTTCTTGTCAACAGAGCAGCCCTAAACTTTGGGGTGCCTGTGTCTTGCTGATTTTTAGTTTTCCCAATTTATACGCCCATGAGTGGAAGTGCCTTATGCTCTCTATGCTGAGTTCTTTAGATGTTTCAGGACACACCGTACACTTCTCCAGAGTGGCTGTTGGCAATTTACATCCCGCCCATCAGCGTAGTAAGGCTCCCGTTTCTCCATGGCCTGTCCTGCATTTCTGGTTTTGACACTTTATTCAGCATGGCCCTTTTGTCCGATGGGAAGCGAGACTTCTTTGTAGCGCTGATTTGCCTTTCCAGGTTGCTTGGTTGGCCAAAAAGGGCGTATGCGTTTTTTCCTGAATATATTCAGGAAAAAACGCATACGCCCTTTTTGGCCAAGGGCATCATGGTCGAGGTTTTGCCGCTTTTCCTGTGCTTTAAAGGCGATTCGACTCTACCTCCTGAAATCTGTTTCCTGCAATTCTGCCTTGCTTTCAAATCCTCCTCGTTGCCTTCCCTCAATATATTTGTGGACGAGAGTTATCATTTCTAACTCTGCAGGTTTGTGAATTGCAGTGCCCCTGAGCTCGATTTTTCAACTCGTTTTTTTGGGAGCTGGCCGCAAAAGCACAGGATTGCTTCAGGCCCTGTTCTGCTTCCGGGCGGCAGGCTGAGCCTGTGGTTAATTCTTCTTCCTGATGGGAAAATAGAGTGACCTGTGCCTGTCCCAACACCTAGAGCTAGTCTCTCACTGGTTCCCCCTCTTCCCGTTCATCCTCAGGACAATTTGCAACCTGTACGGCACAGGAGGTTGAAGGTGCTGATTCTCGAAGGAGGGAGATTGCTAGTAAAGCGGCTGTAATGGCCAACCCGAGCACAAGGAGATGAGAAATGAGGTGCGTTTTCGAAACCTTTCCCGATCACACGGTGTACCATCTTCTGGGTTTCTCATGCATGTTTTTGTTATAGGAAGATGCCCTTGAACTTGGAGATTTGGGACCCATGGGATGGGTACCACGCAGTATTACTTTAAAGGGCCTGCGTTTCCTCAACCAACCTGACCAAACCTCTCAGCCACAAGAGTGTCCACCCTTATGTCTCAATCAGCTGTGGGTCTAGAGATGGTCAATCCAGGTGGCATCACAGCCCCTGAACGAATATTGTAAGAATTTCTCTCTCTTTCACTGTCTTTGTTTCACGGGTTTTTAAAAGTAATTGATTTTTATAATGGGGTTTAGCTGCTTTTCACTGCTGTTTTTATGCTGCTTTACACCCACTTGACTCACTTACAGAGAGATATCAATACATAGCTTTGAAGATTCTTCCTAGTCAGATATATTCTTGGGCGGTGAATAGGGGGTTTTTGCGTCCAGTTCACTGAGCAAGGAGTAGGTCTTGTCTATTACATATTGGGTTTATTGAACGGTATCTGAGCTAATTTGAAACCCTTGTTTTCTGCCTCACCCGACCTCACCTTTCCCGTTAAGCAGCCATAGTGTGTTTTGTAAACGTGTGTCTCTGTTCTGTTTTGTAATTCAGTTCAAGTGTAGCGGTTTTTACATTCCCTCTATAAGTGATATCTTATGATAAGTGTCGTTTTCTGGTTGACTTATTTCACTTAGAATCGTCGTACCTAAATCCACTCATCATGCTGCTACTAGCCTTATGACGTTGATTTCCTGGCTGAGTGATATTCCATTGTACATAAGGACCACAACTTCTTTATCCATTTTTTTCTTTCCTGGGATATTTAAGGTGTAACGAAGTGGAGGTTCTTGTCAACAGAGCAGCCCTAAACTTTGGGGTGCCTGTGTCTTGCTGATTTTTACTTGTCCCAATTTATACACCCATGAGTGGAAGTGCCCTATGCTCTCTAAGCTGAGTTTTTTAGAGGTTTCAGGACACACCGTACACTTCTACAGAGTGGCTGTTGGCAATTTACATCGCGCCCATCAGCGTAGCAAGGCTCCCGTTTCTCCATGGCCTGTCCTGCATTTCTGGTTTTGACACTTTATTCAGCATGGCCCTTTTGACCGATGGGAAGCGAGACTTCTTTGTAGCGCTGATTTGCCTTTCCAGGTTGCTTGGTTGGCCAAAAAGGGCGTATGCGTTTTTTCCTGAATATATTCAGGAAAAAACGCATACGCCCTTTTTGGCCAAGGGCATCATGGTCGAGGTTTTGCCGCCTTTCCTGTGCTTTAAAGGCGATTCGAATCTACCTCCTGAAATCTGTTTCCTGCAATTCTGCCTTGCTTTCAAATCCTCTTCGTTGCCTTCCCTCAATATATTTGTGGACGAGAGTTATCATTTCTAACTCTGCAGGTTTGTGAATTGCAGTGCCCCTGAGCTCCATTTTTCAACTCGCTTTCTTCGGAGCTGGCCGCAAAAGCGCAGGATTGCTTCAGGCCCTATTCTGGTTCCGGGCGGCAGGCTGAGCCTGTGGTTAATTCTTCTTCCTGATGGGAAAATAGAGTGACCTGTGCCTGTCCCAACACCTAGAGCTAGTCTCTCATTGGTTCCCCCTCTTCCCGTTCATCCTCAGGACAAATTGCAACCTGTACGGAACAGGAGGTTAAAGGTGCTGATTCTCCACGGAGGGAGATTGCTACTAACGCGGCTGGAATGGCGAACCCGAGCACAAGGAGATGAGAAATGAGGTGCGTTTTAGAAACCTTTCCCGATCACACGGTGTACCATCTTCTGGGTTTCTCATGCATGTTTTCGATGTAGGAAGATGCCCTTGAACTTGGAGATTTGGGACCCATGGGATGGGTACCACGCAGTATTACTTTAAAGGGCCTGCGTTTCCTCAACCAACCTGACCAAACCTCTCAGCCACAAGAGTGTCCACCCTTATGTCTCAATCAGCTGTGGGTCTAGAGATGGTCAATCCAGGTGGCATCACAGCCCCTGAACGAATATTGTAAGAATTTCTCTCTCTTTCACTGTCTTTGTTTCACGGGTTTTTAAAAGTAATTGATTTTTATAATGGGGTTTAGCTGCTTTTCACTGCTGTTTTTATGCTGCTTTACACCCACTTGACTCACTTACAGAGAGATATCAATACATAGCTTTGAAGATTCTTCCTAGTCAGATATATTCTTGGGCGGTGAATAGGGGGTTTTTGCGTCCAGTTCACTGAGCAAGGAGTAGGTCTTGTCTATTACATATTGGGTTTATTGAACGGTATCTGAGCTAATTTGAAACCCTTGTTTTCTGCCTCACCCGACCTCACCTTTCCCGTTAAGCAGCCATAGTGTGTTTTGTAAACGTGTGTCTCTGTTCTCTTTTGTAATTCAGTTCAAGTGTAGCGGTTTTTACATTCCCTCTATAAGTGATATCTTATGATAAGTGTCGTTTTCTGGTTGACTTATTTCACTTAGAATCGTCGTACCTAAATCCACTCATCATGCTGCTACTAGCCTTATGACGTTGATTTCCTGGCTGAGTGATATTCCATTGTACATAAGGACCACAACTTCTTTATCCATTTTTTTCTTTCCTGGGATATTTAAGGTGTAACGAAGTGGAGGTTCTTGTCAACAGAGCAGCCCTAAACTTTGGGGTGCCTGTGTCTTGCTGATTTTTACTTGTCCCAATTTATACACCCATGAGTGGAAGTGCCCTATGCTCTCTAAGCTGAGTTTTTTAGAGGTTTCAGGACACACCGTACACTTCTCCAGAGTGGCTGTTGGCAATTTACATCGCGCCCATCAGCGTAGCAAGGCTCCCGTTTCTCCATGGCCTGTCCTGCATTTCTGGTTTTGACACTTTATTCAGCATGGCCCTTTTGACCGATGGGAAGCGAGACTTCTTTGTAGCGCTGATTTGCCTTTCCAGGTTGCTTGGTTGGCCAAAAAGGGCGTATGCGTTTTTTCCTGAATATATTCAGGAAAAAACGCATAAGCCCTTTTTGGCCAAGGGCATCATGGTCGAGGTTTTGCCGCCTTTCCTGTGCTTTAAAGGCGATTCGAATCTACCTCCTGAAATCTGTTTCCTGCAATTCTGCCTTGCTTTCAAATCCTCTTCGTTGCCTTCCCTCAATATATTTGTGGACGAGAGTTATCATTTCTAACTCTGCAGGTTTGTGAATTGCAGTGCCCCTGAGCTCCATTTTTCAACTCGCTTTCTTCAGAGCTGGCCGCAAAAGCGCAGGATTGCTTCAGGCCCTATTCTGGTTCCGGGCGGCAGGCTGAGCCTGTGGTTAATTCTTCTTCCTGATGGGAAAATAGAGTGACCTGTGCCTGTCCCAACACCTAGAGCTAGTCTCTCATTGGTTCCCCCTCTTCCCGTTCATCCTCAGGACAAATTGCAACCTGTACGGAACAGGAGGTTAAAGGTGCTGATTCTCCACGGAGGGAGATTGCTACTAACGCGGCTGGAATGGCGAACCCGAGCACAAGGAGATGAGAAATGAGGTGCGTTTTAGAAACCTTTCCCGATCACACGGTGTACCATCTTCTGGGTTTCTCATGCATGTTTTCGATGTAGGAAGATGCCCTTGAACCTGGAGATTTGGGACCCATGGGATGGGTACCACGCAGTGTTACTTTAAAGGGTCTGCGTTTGCTCACCCAACCTCACCAAAACTCTCAGCCCCAAGAGTGTCCACCCTTATGTCTCAATCAGCTGTGGGTCTAGAGATGGTCAATCCAGGTGGCATCACAGCCCCTGAACGAATTTTGTAAGAATTTCTCTCTCTTTCACTGTCTTTGTTTCACGGGATTTTAAAAGTAATTGATTTTTATAATGGGGTTTAGCTGCTTTTCACTGCTCTGTTTATGCTGCTTTACACCCACTTGACTCATTTACAGAGAGATATCAATACATAGCTTTGAAGATTCTTCCTAGTCAGGTATATTCTTGGGCGGTGAATAGGGGGTGTCGAGTCCAGTTCACTGAGCAAGGAGTAGGTCTTGTCTATTACATATTGGGTTTATGGAACGGTATCTGAGCTAATTTGAAACCCTTGTTTTCTCCCTCACCCGACCTCACCTTTCCCGTTAAGCAGCCATAGTGTGTTTTGTAAACGTGTGACGCTGTTCTGTTTTGTAATTCAGTTCAAGTGTAGCGGTTTTTACATTCCCTCTCTAAGTGATATCTTATGATAAGTGTCGTTTTCTGGTTGACTTATTTCACTTAGAATCGTCGTACCTAAATCCTCTCATCATGCTGCTACTAGCCTTATGACGTTAATTTCATGGCTGAGTGATATGCCATTGTACATAAGGACCACAACTTCCTTATCCATTTTTCTCTTTCCTGGGATATTTAAGGTGTAACGAAGTGGAGGTTCTTGTCAACAGAGCAGCCCTAAACTTTGGGGTGCCTGTGTCTTGCTGATTTTTAGTTTTCCCAATTTATACGCCCATGAGTGGAAGTGCCTTATGCTCTCTATGCTGAGTTCTTTAGATGTTTCAGGACACACCGTACACTTCTCCAGAGTGGCTGTTGGCAATTTACATCCCGCCCATCAGCGTAGTAAGGCTCCCGTTTCTCCATGGCCTGTCCTGCATTTCTGGTTTTGACACTTTATTCAGCATGGCCCTTTTGTCCGATGGGAAGCGAGACTTCTTTGTAGCGCTGATTTGCCTTTCCAGGTTGCTTGGTTGGCCAAAAAGGGCGTATGCGTTTTTTCCTGAATATATTCAGGAAAAAACGCATACGCCCTTTTTGGCCAAGGGCATCATGGTCGAGGTTTTGCCGCTTTTCCTGTGCTTTAAAGGCGATTCGACTCTACCTCCTGAAATCTGTTTCCTGCAATTCTGCCTTGCTTTCAAATCCTCCTCGTTGCCTTCCCTCAATATATTTGTGGACGAGAGTTATCATTTATAACTCTGCAGGTTTGTGAATTGCAGTGCCCCTGAGCTCGATTTTTCAACTCGTTTTTTTGGGAGCTGGCCGCAAAAGCACAGGATTGCTTCAGGCCCTGTTCTGCTTCCGGGCGGCAGGCTGAGCCTGTGGTTAATTCTTCTTCCTGATGGGAAAATAGAGTGACCTGTGCCTGTCCCAACACCTAGAGCTAGTCTCTCACTGGTTCCCCCTCTTCCCGTTCATCCTCAGGACAATTTGCAACCTGTACGGCACAGGAGGTTGAAGGTGCTGATTCTCGAAGGAGGGAGATTGCTAGTAAAGCGGCTGTAATGGCCAACCCGAGCACAAGGAGATGAGAAATGAGGTGCGTTTTCGAAACCTTTCCCGATCACACGGTGTACCATCTTCTGGGTTTCTCATGCATGTTTTTGTTATAGGAAGATGCCCTTGAACTTGGAGATTTGGGACCCATGGGATGGGTACCACGCAGTATTACTTTAAAGGGCCTGCGTTTCCTCAACCAACCTGACCAAACCTCTCAGCCACAAGAGTGTCCACCCTTATGTCTCAATCAGCTGTGGGTCTAGAGATGGTCAATCCAGGTGGCATCACAGCCCCTGAACGAATATTGTAAGAATTTCTCTCTCTTTCACTGTCTTTGTTTCACGGGTTTTTAAAAGTAATTGATTTTTATAATGGGGTTTAGCTGCTTTTCACTGCTGTTTTTATGCTGCTTTACACCCACTTGACTCACTTACAGAGAGATATCAATACATAGCTTTGAAGATTCTTCCTAGTCAGATATATTCTTGGGCGGTGAATAGGGGGTTTTTGCGTCCAGTTCACTGAGCAAGGAGTAGGTCTTGTCTATTACATATTGGGCTTATTGAACGGTATCTGAGCTAATTTGAAACCCTTGTTTTCTGCCTCACCCGACCTCACCTTTCCCGTTAAGCAGCCATAGTGTGTTTTGTAAACGTGTGTCTCTGTTCTGTTTTGTAATTCAGTTCAAGTGTAGCGGTTTTTACATTCCCTCTATAAGTGATATCTTATGATAAGTGTCGTTTTCTGGTTGACTTATTTCACTTAGAATCGTCGTACCTAAATCCACTCATCATGCTGCTACTAGCCTTATGACGTTGATTTCCTGGCTGAGTGATATTCCATTGTACATAAGGACCACAACTTCTTTATCCATTTTTTTCTTTCCTGGGATATTTAAGGTGTAACGAAGTGGAGGTTCTTGTCAACAGAGCAGCCCTAAACTTTGGGGTGCCTGTGTCTTGCTGATTTTTACTTTTCCCAATTTATACACCCATGAGTGGAAGTGCCCTATGCTCTCTAAGCTGAGTTTTTTAGAGGTTTCAGGACACACCGTACACTTCTCCAGAGTGGCTGTTGGCAATTTACATCACGCCCATCAGCGTAGCAAGGCTCCCGTTTCTCCATGGCCTGTCCTGCATTTCTGGTTTTGACACTTTATTCAGCATGGCCCTTTTGACCGATGGGAAGCGAGACTTCTTTGTAGCGCTGATTTGCCTTTCCAGGTTGCTTGGTTGGCCAAAAAGGGCGTATGCGTTTTTTCCTGAATATATTCAGGAAAAAACGCATACGCCCTTTTTGGCCAAGGGCATCATGGTCGAGGTTTTGCCGCCTTTCCTGTGCTTTAAAGGCGATTCGAATCTACCTCCTGAAATCTGTTTCCTGCAATTCTGCCTTGCTTTCAAATCCTCTTCGTTGCCTTCCCTCAATATATTTGTGGACGAGAGTTATCATTTCTAACTCTGCAGGTTTGTGAATTGCAGTGCCCCTGAGCTCCATTTTTCAACTCGCTTTCTTCAGAGCTGGCCGCAAAAGCGCAGGATTGCTTCAGGCCCTATTCTGGTTCCGGGCGGCAGGCTGAGCCTGTGGTTAATTCTTCTTCCTGATGGGAAAATAGAGTGACCTGTGCCTGTCCCAACACCTAGAGCTAGTCTCTCATTGGTTCCCCCTCTTCCCGTTCATCCTCAGGACAAATTGCAACCTGTACGGAACAGGAGGTTAAAGGTGCTGATTCTCCACGGAGGGAGATTGCTACTAACGTGGCTGGAATGGCGAACCCGAGCACAAGGCGATGAGAAATGAGGTGCGTTTTAGAAACCTTTCCCGATCACACGGTGTACCATCTTCTGGGTTTCTCATGCATGTTTTCGATGTAGGAAGATGCCCTTGAACCTGGAGATTTGGGACCCATGGGATGGGTACCATGCAGTATTACTTTAAAGGGTCTGCGTTTGCTCACCCAACCTCACCAAACCTCTCAGCCCCAAGAGTGTCCACCCTTATGTCTCAATCAGCTGTGGGTCTAGAGATGGTCAATCCAGGTGGCATCACAGCCCCTGAACGAATTTTGTAAGAATTTCTCTCTCTTTCACTGTCTTTGTTTCACGGGATTTTAAAAGTAATTGATTTTTATAATGGGGTTTAGCTGCTTTTCACTGCTCTGTTTATGCTGCTTTACACCCACTTGACTCATTTACAGAGAGATATCAATACATAGCTTTGAAGATTCTTCCTAGTCAGGTATATTCTTGGGCGGTGAATAGGGGGTGTCGAGTCCAGTTCACTGAGCAAGGAGTAGGTCTTGTCTATTACATATTGGGTTTATTGAACGGTATCTGAGCTAATTTGAAACCCTTGTTTTCTGCCTCACCCGACCTCACCTTTCCCGTTAAGCAGCCATAGTGTGTTTTGTAAACGTGTGTCTCTGTTCTGTTTTGTAATTCAGTTCAAGTGTAGCGGTTTTTACATTCCCTCTATAAGTGATATCTTATGATAAGTGTCGTTTTCTGGTTGACTTATTTCACTTAGAATCGTCGTACCTAAATCCACTCATCATGCTGCTGCTAGCCTTATGACGTTGATTTCTTGGCTGAGTGATATTCCATTGTACATAAGGACCACAACTTCTTTATCCATTTTTTTCTTTCCTGGGATATTTAAGGTGTAACGAAGTGGAGGTTCTTGTCAACAGAGCAGCCCTAAACTTTGGGGTGCCTGTGTCTTGCTGATTTTTACTTTTCCCAATTTATACACCCATGAGTGGAAGTGCCCTATGCTCTCTAAGCTGAGTTTTTTAGAGGTTTCAGGACACACCGTACACTTCTCCAGAGTGTCTGTTGGCAATTTACATCCCGCCCATCAGCGTAGCAAGGCTCCCGTTTCTCCATGGCCTGTCCTGCATTTCTGGTTTTGACACTTTATTCAGCATGGCCCTTTTGACCGATGGGAAGCGAGACTTCTTTGTAGCGCTGATTTGCCTTTCCAGGTTGCTTGGTTGGCCAAAAAGGGCGTATGCGTTTTTTCCTGAATATATTCAGGAAAAAACGCATACGCCCTTTTTGGCCAAGGGCATCATGGTCGAGGTTTTGCCGCCTTTCCTGTGCTTTAAAGGCGATTCGAATCTACCTCCTGAAATCTGTTTCCTGCAATTCTGCCTTGCTTTCAAATCCTCTTCGTTGCCTTCCCTCAATGTATTTGTGGACAAGAGTTATCATTTCTAACTCTGCAGGTTTGTGAATTGCAGTGCCCCTGAGCTCCATTTTTCAACTCGCTTTCTTCGGAGCTGGCCGCAAAAGCGCAGGATTGCTTCAGGCCCTATTCTGGTTCCGGGCGGCAGGCTGAGCCTGTGGTTAATTCTTCTTCCTGATGGGAAAATAGAGTGACCTGTGCCTGTCCCAACACCTAGAGCTAGTCTCTCATTGGTTCCCCCTCTTCCCGTTCATCCTCAGGACAAATTGCAACCTGTACGGAACAGGAGGTTAAAGGTGCTGATTCTCCACGGAGGGAGATTGCTACTAACGCGGCTGGAATGGCGAACCCGAGCACAAGGAGATGAGAAATGAGGTGCGTTTTAGAAACCTTTCCCGATCACACGGTGTACCATCTTCTGGGTTTCTCATGCATGTTTTCGATGTAGGAAGATGCCCTTGAACCTGGAGATTTGGGACCCATGGGATGGGTACCACGCAGTGTTACTTTAAAGGGTCTGCGTTTGCTCACCCAACCTCACCAAACCTCTCAGCCCCAAGAGTGTCCACCCTTATGTCTCAATCAGCTGTGGGTCTAGAGATGGTCAATCCAGGTGGCATCACAGCCCCTGAACGAATTTTGTAAGAATTTCTCTCTCTTTCACTGTCTTTGTTTCACGGGATTTTAAAAGTAATTGATTTTTATAATGGGGTTTAGCTGCTTTTCACTGCTCTGTTTATGCTGCTTTACACCCACTTGACTCATTTACAGAGAGATATCAATACATAGCTTTGAAGATTCTTCCTAGTCAGGTATATTCTTGGGCGGTGAATAGGGGGTGTCGAGTCCAGTTCACTGAGCAAGGAGTAGGTCTTGTCTATTACATATTGGGTTTATGGAACGGTATCTGAGCTAATTTGAAACCCTTGTTTTCTCCCTCACCCGACTTCACCTTTCCCGTTAAGCAGCCATAGTGTGTTTTGTAAACGTGTGACGCTGTTCTGTTTTGTAATTCAGTTCAAGTGTAGCGGTTTTTACATTCCCTCTCTAAGTGATATCTTATGATAAGTGTCTTTTTCTGTGTGACTTATTTCACTTAGAATCGTCGTACCTAAATCCTCTCATCATGCTGCTACTAGCCTTATGACGTTAATTTCATGGCTGAGTGATATGCCATTGTACATAAGGACCACAACTTCCTTATCCATTTTTCTCTTTCCTGGGATATTTAAGGTGTAACGAAGTGGAGGTTCTTGTCAACAGAGCAGCCCTAAACTTTGGGGTGCCTGTGTCTTGCTGATTTTTAGTTTTCCCAATTTATACGCCCATGAGTGGAAGTGCCTTATGCTCTCTATGCTGAGTTCTTTAGATGTTTCAGGAAACACCGTACACTTCTCCAGAGTGGCTGTTGGCAATTTACATCCCGCCCATCAGCGTAGTAAGGCTCCCGTTTCTCCATGGCCTGTCCTGCATTTCTGGTTTTGACACTTTATTCAGCATGGCCCTTTTGACCGATGGGAAGCGAGACTTCTTTGTAGCGCTGATTTGCCTTTCCAGGTTGCTTGGTTGGCCAAAAAGGGCGTATGCGTTTTTTCCTGAATATATTCAGGAAAAAACGCATACGCCCTTTTTGGCCAAGGGCATCATGGTCGAGGTTTTGCCGCTTTTCCTGTGCTTTAAAGGCGATTCGACTCTACCTCCTGAAATCTGTTTCCTGCAATTCTGCCTTGCTTTCAAATCCTCCTCGTTGCCTTCCCTCAATATATTTGTGGACGAGAGTTATCATTTCTAACTCTGCAGGTTTGTGAATTGCAGTGCCCCTGAGCTCGATTTTTCAACTCGTTTTTTTGGGAGCTGGCCGCAAAAGCACAGGATTGCTTCAGGCCCTGTTCTGCTTCCGGGCGGCAGGCTGAGCCTGTGGTTAATTCTTCTTCCTGATGGGAAAATAGAGTGACCTGTGCCTGTCCCAACACCTAGAGCTAGTCTCTCACTGGTTCCCCCTCTTCCCGTTCATCCTCAGGACAATTTGCAACCTGTACGGAACAGGAGGTTGAAGGTGCTGATTCTCGAAGGAGGGAGATTGCTAGTAAAGCGGCTGTAATGGCCAACCCGAGCACAAGGAGATGAGAAATGAGGTGCGTTTTCGAAACCTTTCCCGATCACACGGTGTACCATCTTCTGGGTTTCTCATGCATGTTTTTGTTATAGGAAGATGCCCTTGAACTTGGAGATTTGGGACCCATGGGATGGGTACCACGCAGTATTACTTTAAAGGGCCTGCGTTTCCTCAACCAACCTGACCAAACCTCTCAGCCACAAGAGTGTCCACCCTTATGTCTCAATCAGCTGTGGGTCTAGAGATGGTCAATCCAGGTGGCATCACAGCCCCTGAACGAATATTGTAAGAATTTCTCTCTCTTTCACTGTCTTTGTTTCACGGGTTTTTAAAAGTAATTGATTTTTATAATGGGGTTTAGCTGCTTTTCACTGCTGTTTTTATGCTGCTTTACACCCACTTGACTCACTTACAGAGAGATATCAATACATAGCTTTGAAGATTCTTCCTAGTCAGATATATTCTTGGGCGGTGAATAGGGGGTTTTTGCGTCCAGTTCACTGAGCAAGGAGTAGGTCTTGTCTATTACATATTGGGTTTATTGAACGGTATCTGAGCTAATTTGAAACCCTTGTTTTCTGCCTCACCCGACCTCACCTTTCCCGTTAAGCAGCCATAGTGTGTTTTGTAAACGTGTGTCTCTGTTCTGTTTTGTAATTCAGTTCAAGTGTAGCGGTTTTTACATTCCCTCTATAAGTGATATCTTATGATAAGTGTCGTTTTCTGGTTGACTTATTTCACTTAGAATCGTCGTACCTAAATCCACTCATCATGCTGCTACTAGCCTTATGACGTTGATTTCCTGGCTGAGTGATATTCCATTGTACATAAGGACCACAACTTCTTTATCCATTTTTTTCTTTCCTGGGATATTTAAGGTGTAACGAAGTGGAGGTTCTTGTCAACAGAGCAGCCCTAAACTTTGGGGTGCCTGTGTCTTGCTGATTTTTACTTTTCCCAATTTATACACCCATGAGTGGAAGTGCCCTATGCTCTCTAAGCTGAGTTTTTTAGAGGTTTCAGGACACACCGTACACTTCTCCAGAGTGTCTGTTGGCAATTTACATCACGCCCATCAGCGTAGCAAGGCTCCCGTTTCTCCATGGCCTGTCCTGCATTTCTGGTTTTGACACTTTATTCAGCATGGCCCTTTTGACCGATGGGAAGCGAGACTTCTTTGTAGCGCTGATTTGCCTTTCCAGGTTGCTTGGTTGGCCAAAAAGGGCGTATGCGTTTTTTCCTGAATATATTCAGGAAAAAACGCATACGCCCTTTTTGGCCAAGGGCATCATGGTCGAGGTTTTGCCGCCTTTCCTGTGCTTTAAAGGCGATTCGAATCTACCTCCTGAAATCTGTTTCCTGCAATTCTGCCTTGCTTTCAAATCCTCTTCGTTGCCTTCCCTCAATATATTTGTGGACGAGAGTTATCATTTCTAACTCTGCAGGTTTGTGAATTGCAGTGCCCCTGAGCTCCATTTTTCAACTCGCTTTCTTCGGAGCTGGCCGCAAAAGCGCAGGATTGCTTCAGGCCCTATTCTGGTTCCGGGCGGCAGGCTGAGCCTGTGGTTAATTCTTCTTCCTGATGGGAAAATAGAGTGACCTGTGCCTGTCCCAACACCTAGAGCTAGTCTCTCATTGGTTCCCCCTCTTCCCGTTCATCCTCAGGACAAATTGCACCCTGTACGGAACAGGAGGTTAAAGGTGCTGATTCTCCACGGAGGGAGATTGCTACTAACGCGGCTGGAATGGCGAACCCGAGCACAAGGAGATGAGAAATGAGGTGCGTTTTAGAAACCTTTCCCGATCACACGGTGTACCATCTTCTGGGTTTCTCATGCATGTTTTCGATGTAGGAAGATGCCCTTGAACCTGGAGATTTGGGACCCATGGGATGGGTACCACGCAGTATTACTTTAAAGGGTCTGCGTTTGCTCACCCAACCTCACCAAACCTCTCAGCCCCAAGAGTGTCCACCCTTATGTCTCAATCAGCTGTGGGTCTAGAGATGGTCAATCCAGGTGGCATCACAGCCCCTGAACGAATTTTGTAAGAATTTCTCTCTCTTTCACTGTCTTTGTTTCACGGGATTTTAAAAGTAATTGATTTTTATAATGGGGTTTAGCTGCTTTTCACTGCTCTGTTTATGCTGCTTTACACCCACTTGACTCATTTACAGAGAGATATCAATACATAGCTTTGAAGATTCTTCCTAGTCAGGTATATTCTTGGGCGGTGAATAGGGGGTGTCGAGTCCAGTTCACTGAGCAAGGAGTAGGTCTTGTCTATTACATATTGGGTTTATGGAACGGTATCTGAGCTAATTTGAAACCCTTGTTTTCTCCCTCACCCGACCTCACCTTTCCCGTTAAGCAGCCATAGTGTGTTTTGTAAACGTGTGACGCTGTTCTGTTTTGTAATTCAGTTCAAGTGTAGCGGTTTTTACATTCCCTCTCTAAGTGATATCTTATGATAAGTGTCTTTTTCTGTGTGACTTATTTCACTTAGAATCGTCGTACCTAAATCCTCTCATCATGCTGCTACTAGCCTTATGACGTTAATTTCATGGCTGAGTGATATGCCATTGTACATAAGGACCACAACTTCCTTATCCATTTTTCTCTTTCCTGGGATATTTAAGGTGTAACGAAGTGGAGGTTCTTGTCAACAGAGCAGCCCTAAACTTTGGGGTGCCTGTGTCTTGCTGATTTTTAGTTTTCCCAATTTATACGCCCATGAGTGGAAGTGCCTTATGCTCTCTATGCTGAGTTCTTTAGATGTTTCAGGAAACACCGTACACTTCTCCAGAGTGGCTGTTGGCAATTTACATCCCACCCATCAGCGTAGTAAGGCTCCCGTTTCTCCATGGCCTGTCCTGCATTTCTGGTTTTGACACTTTATTCAGCATGGCCCTTTTGACCGATGGGAAGCGAGACTTCTTTGTAGCGCTGATTTGCCTTTCCAGGTTGCTTGGTTGGCCAAAAAGGGCGTATGCGTTTTTTCCTGAATATATTCAGGAAAAAACGCATACGCCCTTTTTGGCCAAGGGCATCATGGTCGAGGTTTTGCCGCTTTTCCTGTGCTTTAAAGGCGATTCGACTCTACCTCCTGAAATCTGTTTCCTGCAATTCTGCCTTGCTTTCAAATCCTCCTTGTTGCCTTCCCTCAATATATTTGTGGACGAGAGTTATCATTTCTAACTCTGCAGGTTTGTGAATTGCAGTGCCCCTGAGCTCGATTTTTCAACTCGTTTTTTTGGGAGCTGGCCGCAAAAGCACAGGATTGCTTCAGGCCCTGTTCTGCTTCCGGGCGGCAGGCTGAGCCTGTGGTTAATTCTTCTTCCTGATGGGAAAATAGAGTGACCTGTGCCTGTCCCAACACCTAGAGCTAGTCTCTCACTGGTTCCCCCTCTTCCCGTTCATCCTCAGGACAATTTGCAACCTGTACGGAACAGGAGGTTGAAGGTGCTGATTCTCGAAGGAGGGAGATTGCTAGTAAAGCGGCTGTAATGGCCAACCCGAGCACAAGGAGATGAGAAATGAGGTGCGTTTTCGAAACCTTTCCCGATCACACGGTGTACCATCTTCTGGGTTTCTCATGCATGTTTTTGTTATAGGAAGATGCCCTTGAACTTGGAGATTTGGGACCCATGGGATGGGTACCACGCAGTATTACTTTAAAGGGCCTGCGTTTCCTCAACCAACCTGACCAAACCTCTCAGCCCCAAGAGTGTCCACCCTTATGTCTCAATCAGCTGTGGGTCTAGAGATGGTCAATCCAGGTGGCATCACAGCCCCTGAACGAATATTGTAAGAATTTCTCTCTCTTTCACTGTCTTTGTTTCACGGGTTTTTAAAAGTAATTGATTTTTATAATGGGGTTTAGCTGCTTTTCACTGCTGTTTTTATGCTGCTTTACACCCACTTGACTCACTTACAGAGAGATATCAATACATAGCTTTGAAGATTCTTCCTAGTCAGATATATTCTTGGGCGGTGAATAGGGGGTTTTTGCGTCCAGTTCACTGAGCAAGGAGTAGGTCTTGTCTATTACATATTGGGTTTATTGAACGGTATCTGAGCTAATTTGAAACCCTTGTTTTCTGCCTCACCCGACCTCACCTTTCCCGTTAAGCAGCCATAGTGTGTTTTGTAAACGTGTGTCTCTGTTCTGTTTTGTAATTCAGTTCAAGTGTAGCGGTTTTTACATTCCCTCTATAAGTGATATCTTATGATAAGTGTCGTTTTCTGGTTGACTTATTTCACTTAGAATCGTCGTACCTAAATCCACTCATCATGCTGCTACTAGCCTTATGACGTTGATTTCCTGGCTGAGTGATATTCCATTGTACATAAGGACCACAACTTCTTTATCCATTTTTTTCTTTCCTGGGATATTTAAGGTGTAACGAAGTGGAGGTTCTTGTCAACAGAGCAGCCCTAAACTTTGGGGTGCCTGTGTCTTGCTGATTTTTACTTTTCCCAATTTATACACCCATGAGTGGAAGTGCCCTATGCTCTCTAAGCTGAGTTTTTTAGAGGTTTCAGGACACACCGTACACTTCTCCAGAGTGGCTGTTGGCAATTTACATCCCGCCCATCAGCGTAGCAAGGCTCCCGTTTCTCCATGGCCTGTCCTGCATTTCTGGTTTTGACACTTTATTCAGCATGGCCCTTTTGACCAATGGGAAGCGAGACTTCTTTGTAGCGCTGATTTGCCTTTCCAGGTTGCTTGGTTGGCCAAAAAGGGCGTATGCGTTTTTTCCTGAATATATTCAGGAAAAAACGCATACGCCCTTTTTGGCCAAGGGCATCATGGTCGAGGTTTTGCCGCCTTTCCTGTGCTTTAAAGGCGATTCGAATCTACCTCCTGAAATCTGTTTCCTGCAATTCTGCCTTGCTTTCAAATCCTCTTCGTTGCCTTCCCTCAATATATTTGTGGACGAGAGTTATCATTTCTAACTCTGCAGGTTTGTGAATTGCAGTGCCCCTGAGCTCCATTTTTCAACTCGCTTTCTTCGGAGCTGGCCGCAAAAGCGCAGGATTGCTTCAGGCCCTATTCTGGTTCCGGGCGGCAGGCTGAGCCTGTGGTTAATTCTTCTTCCTGATGGGAAAATAGAGTGACCTGTGCCTGTCCCAACACCTAGAGCTAGTCTCTCATTGGTTCCCCCTCTTCCCGTTCATCCTCAGGACAAATTGCAACCTGTACGGAACAGGAGGTTAAAGGTGCTGATTCTCCACGGAGGGAGATTGCTACTAACGCGGCTGGAATGGCGAACCCGAGCACAAGGAGATGAGAAATGAGGTGCGTTTTAGAAACCTTTCCCGATCACACGGTGTACCATCTTCTGGGTTTCTCATGCATGTTTTCGATGTAGGAAGATGCCCTTGAACCTGGAGATTTGGGACCCATGGGATGGGTACCACGCAGTGTTACTTTAAAGGGTCTGCGTTTGCTCACCCAACCTCACCAAAACTCTCAGCCCCAAGAGTGTCCACCCTTATGTCTCAATCAGCTGTGGGTCTAGAGATGGTCAATCCAGGTGGCATCACAGCCCCTGAACGAATTTTGTAAGAATTTCTCTCTCTTTCACTGTCTTTGTTTCACGGGATTTTAAAAGTAATTGATTTTTATAATGGGGTTTAGCTGCTTTTCACTGCTCTGTTTATGCTGCTTTACACCCACTTGACTCATTTACAGAGAGATATCAATACATAGCTTTGAAGATTCTTCCTAGTCAGGTATATTCTTGGGCGGTGAATAGGGGGTGTCGAGTCCAGTTCACTGAGCAAGGAGTAGGTCTTGTCTATTACATATTGGGTTTATGGAACGGTATCTGAGCTAATTTGAAACCCTTGTTTTCTCCCTCACCCGACCTCACCTTTCCCGTTAAGCAGCCATAGTGTGTTTTGTAAACGTGTGACGCTGTTCTGTTTTGTAATTCAGTTCAAGTGTAGCGGTTTTTACATTCCCTCTCTAAGTGATATCTTATGATAAGTGTCTTTTTCTGTGTGACTTATTTCACTTAGAATCGTCGTACCTAAATCCTCTCATCATGCTGCTACTAGCCTTATGACGTTAATTTCATGGCTGAGTGATATGCCATTGTACATAAGGACCACAACTTCCTTATCCATTTTTCTCTTTCCTGGGATATTTAAGGTGTAACGAAGTGGAAGTTCTTGTCAACAGAGCAGCCCTAAACTTTGGGGTGCCTGTGTCTTGCTGATTTTTAGTTTTCCCAATTTATACGCCCATGAGTGGAAGTGCCTTATGCTCTCTATGCTGAGTTCTTTAGATGTTTCAGGAAACACCGTACACTTCTCCAGAGTGGCTGTTGGCAATTTACATCCCGCCCATCAGCGTAGTAAGGCTCCCGTTTCTCCATGGCCTGTCCTGCATTTCTGGTTTTGACACTTTATTCAGCATGGCCCTTTTGACCGATGGGAAGCGAGACTTCTTTGTAGCGCTGATTTGCCTTTCCAGGTTGCTTGGTTGGCCAAAAAGGGCGTATGCGTTTTTTCCTGAATATATTCAGGAAAAAACGCATACGCCCTTTTTGGCCAAGGGCATCATGGTCGAGGTTTTGCCGCTTTTCCTGTGCTTTAAAGGCGATTCGACTCTACCTCCTGAAATCTGTTTCCTGCAATTCTGCCTTGCTTTCAAATCCTCCTTGTTGCCTTCCCTCAATATATTTGTGGACGAGAGTTATCATTTCTAACTCTGCAGGTTTGTGAATTGCAGTGCCCCTGAGCTCGATTTTTCAACTCGTTTTTTTGGGAGCTGGCCGCAAAAGCACAGGATTGCTTCAGGCCCTGTTCTGCTTCCGGGCGGCAGGCTGAGCCTGTGGTTAATTCTTCTTCCTGATGGGAAAATAGAGTGACCTGTGCCTGTCCCAACACCTAGAGCTAGTCTCTCACTGGTTCCCCCTCTTCCCGTTCATCCTCAGGACAATTTGCAACCTGTACGGAACAGGAGGTTGAAGGTGCTGATTCTCGAAGGAGGGAGATTGCTAGTAAAGCGGCTGTAATGGCCAACCCGAGCACAAGGAGATGAGAAATGAGGTGCGTTTTCGAAACCTTTCCCGATCACACGGTGTACCATCTTCTGGGTTTCTCATGCATGTTTTTGTTATAGGAAGATGCCCTTGAACTTGGAGATTTGGGACCCATGGGATGGGTACCACGCAGTATTACTTTAAAGGGCCTGCGTTTCCTCAACCAACCTGACCAAACCTCTCAGCCCCAAGAGTGTCCACCCTTATGTCTCAATCAGCTGTGGGTCTAGAGATGGTCAATCCAGGTGGCATCACAGCCCCTGAACGAATATTGTAAGAATTTCTCTCTCTTTCACTGTCTTTGTTTCACGGGTTTTTAAAAGTAATTGATTTTTATAATGGGGTTTAGCTGCTTTTCACTGCTGTTTTTATGCTGCTTTACACCCACTTGACTCACTTACAGAGAGATATCAATACATAGCTTTGAAGATTCTTCCTAGTCAGATATATTCTTGGGCGGTGAATAGGGGGTTTTTGCGTCCAGTTCACTGAGCAAGGAGTAGGTCTTGTCTATTACATATTGGGTTTATTGAACGGTATCTGAGCTAATTTGAAACCCTTGTTTTCTGCCTCACCCGACCTCACCTTTCCCGTTAAGCAGCCATAGTGTGTTTTGTAAACGTGTGTCTCTGTTCTGTTTTGTAATTCAGTTCAAGTGTAGCGGTTTTTACATTCCCTCTATAAGTGATATCTTATGATAAGTGTCGTTTTCTGGTTGACTTATTTCACTTAGAATCGTCGTACCTAAATCCACTCATCATGCTGCTACTAGCCTTATGACGTTGATTTCCTGGCTGAGTGATATTCCATTGTACATAAGGACCACAACTTCTTTATCCATTTTTTTCTTTCCTGGGATATTTAAGGTGTAACGAAGTGGAGGTTCTTGTCAACAGAGCAGCCCTAAACTTTGGGGTGCCTGTGTCTTGCTGATTTTTACTTTTCCCAATTTATACACCCATGAGTGGAAGTGCCCTATGCTCTCTAAGCTGAGTTTTTTAGAGGTTTCAGGACACACCGTACACTTCTCCAGAGTGGCTGTTGGCAATTTACATCCCGCCCATCAGCGTAGCAAGGCTCCCGTTTCTCCATGGCCTGTCCTGCATTTCTGGTTTTGACACTTTATTCAGCATGGCCCTTTTGACCAATGGGAAGCGAGACTTCTTTGTAGCGCTGATTTGCCTTTCCAGGTTGCTTGGTTGGCCAAAAAGGGCGTATGCGTTTTTTCCTGAATATATTCAGGAAAAAACGCATACGCCCTTTTTGGCCAAGGGCATCATGGTCGAGGTTTTGCCGCCTTTCCTGTGCTTTAAAGGCGATTCGAATCTACCTCCTGAAATCTGTTTCCTGCAATTCTGCCTTGCTTTCAAATCCTCTTCGTTGCCTTCCCTCAATATATTTGTGGACGAGAGTTATCATTTCTAACTCTGCAGGTTTGTGAATTGCAGTGCCCCTGAGCTCCATTTTTCAACTCGCTTTCTTCGGAGCTGGCCGCAAAAGCGCAGGATTGCTTCAGGCCCTATTCTGGTTCCGGGCGGCAGGCTGAGCCTGTGGTTAATTCTTCTTCCTGATGGGAAAATAGAGTGACCTGTGCCTGTCCCAACACCTAGAGCTAGTCTCTCATTGGTTCCCCCTCTTCCCGTTCATCCTCAGGACAAATTGCAACCTGTACGGAACAGGAGGTTAAAGGTGCTGATTCTCCACGGAGGGAGATTGCTACTAACGCGGCTGGAATGGCGAACCCGAGCACAAGGAGATGAGAAATGAGGTGCGTTTTAGAAACCTTTCCCGATCACACGGTGTACCATCTTCTGGGTTTCTCATGCATGTTTTCGATGTAGGAAGATGCCCTTGAACCTGGAGATTTGGGACCCATGGGATGGGTACCACGCAGTGTTACTTTAAAGGGTCTGCGTTTGCTCACCCAACCTCACCAAAACTCTCAGCCCCAAGAGTGTCCACCCTTATGTCTCAATCAGCTGTGGGTCTAGAGATGGTCAATCCAGGTGGCATCACAGCCCCTGAACGAATTTTGTAAGAATTTCTCTCTCTTTCACTGTCTTTGTTTCACGGGATTTTAAAAGTAATTGATTTTTATAATGGGGTTTAGCTGCTTTTCACTGCTCTGTTTATGCTGCTTTACACCCACTTGACTCATTTACAGAGAGATATCAATACATAGCTTTGAAGATTCTTCCTAGTCAGGTATATTCTTGGGCGGTGAATAGGGGGTGTCGAGTCCAGTTCACTGAGCAAGGAGTAGGTCTTGTCTATTACATATTGGGTTTATGGAACGGTATCTGAGCTAATTTGAAACCCTTGTTTTCTCCCTCACCCGACCTCACCTTTCCCGTTAAGCAGCCATAGTGTGTTTTGTAAACGTGTGACGCTGTTCTGTTTTGTAATTCAGTTCAAGTGTAGCGGTTTTTACATTCCCTCTCTAAGTGATATCTTATGATAAGTGTCTTTTTCTGTGTGACTTATTTCACTTAGAATCGTCGTACCTAAATCCTCTCATCATGCTGCTACTAGCCTTATGACGTTAATTTCATGGCTGAGTGATATGCCATTGTACATAAGGACCACAACTTCCTTATCCATTTTTCTCTTTCCTGGGATATTTAAGGTGTAACGAAGTGGAAGTTCTTGTCAACAGAGCAGCCCTAAACTTTGGGGTGCCTGTGTCTTGCTGATTTTTAGTTTTCCCAATTTATACGCCCATGAGTGGAAGTGCCTTATGCTCTCTATGCTGAGTTCTTTAGATGTTTCAGGAAACACCGTACACTTCTCCAGAGTGGCTGTTGGCAATTTACATCCCGCCCATCAGCGTAGTAAGGCTCCCGTTTCTCCATGGCCTGTCCTGCATTTCTGGTTTTGACACTTTATTCAGCATGGCCCTTTTGACCGATGGGAAGCGAGACTTCTTTGTAGCGCTGATTTGCCTTTCCAGGTTGCTTGGTTGGCCAAAAAGGGCGTATGCGTTTTTTCCTGAATATATTCAGGAAAAAACGCATACGCCCTTTTTGGCCAAGGGCATCATGGTCGAGGTTTTGCCGCTTTTCCTGTGCTTTAAAGGCGATTCGACTCTACCTCCTGAAATCTGTTTCCTGCAATTCTGCCTTGCTTTCAAATCCTCCTCGTTGCCTTCCCTCAATATATTTGTGGACGAGAGTTATCATTTATAACTCTGCAGGTTTGTGAATTGCAGTGCCCCTGAGCTCGATTTTTCAACTCGCTTTTTTGGGAGCTGGCCGCAAAAGCACAGGATTGCTTCAGGCCCTGTTCTGCTTCCGGGCGACAGGCTGAGCCTGTGGTTAATTCTTCTTCCTGATGGGAAAATAGAGTGACCTGTGCCTGTCCCAACACCTAGAGCTAGTCTCTCACTGGTTCCCCCTCTTCCCGTTCATCCTCAGGACAATTTGCAACCTGTACGGAACAGGAGGTTGAAGGTGCTGATTCTCGAAGGAGGGAGATTGCTAGTAAAGCGGCTGTAATGGCCAACCCGAGCACAAGGAGATGAGAAATGAGGTGCGTTTTCGAAACCTTTCCCGATCACACGGTGTACCATCTTCTGGGTTTCTCATGCATGTTTTTGTTATAGGAAGATGCCCTTGAACTTGGAGATTTGGGACCCATGGGATGGGTACCACGCAGTATTACTTTAAAGGGCCTGCGTTTCCTCAACCAACCTGACCAAACCTCTCAGCCACAAGAGTGTCCACCCTTATGTCTCAATCAGCTGTGGGTCTAGAGATGGTCAATCCAGGTGGCATCACAGCCCCTGAACGAATATTGTAAGAATTTCTCTCTCTTTCACTGTCTTTGTTTCACGGGTTTTTAAAAGTAATTGATTTTTATAATGGGGTTTAGCTGCTTTTCACTGCTGTTTTTATGCTGCTTTACACCCACTTGACTCACTTACAGAGAGATATCAATACATAGCTTTGAAGATTCTTCCTAGTCAGATATATTCTTGGGCGGTGAATAGGGGGTTTTTGCGTCCAGTTCACTGAGCAAGGAGTAGGTCTTGTCTATTACATATTGGGTTTATTGAACGGTATCTGAGCTAATTTGAAACCCTTGTTTTCTGCCTCACCCGACCTCACCTTTCCCGTTAAGCAGCCATAGTGTGTTTTGTAAACGTGTGTCTCTGTTCTGTTTTGTAATTCAGTTCAAGTGTAGCGGTTTTTACATTCCCTCTATAAGTGATATCTTATGATAAGTGTCGTTTTCTGGTTGACTTATTTCACTTAGAATCGTCGTACCTAAATCCACTCATCATGCTGCTACTAGCCTTATGACGTTGATTTCCTGGCTGAGTGATATTCCATTGTACATAAGGACCACAACTTCTTTATCCATTTTTTTCTTTCCTGGGATATTTAAGGTGTAACGAAGTGGAGGTTCTTGTCAACAGAGCAGCCCTAAACTTTGGGGTGCCTGTGTCTTGCTGATTTTTACTTTTCCCAATTTATACACCCATGAGTGGAAGTGCCCTATGCTCTCTAAGCTGAGTTTTTTAGAGGTTTCAGGACACACCGTACACTTCTCCAGAGTGTCTGTTGGCAATTTACATCACGCCCATCAGCGTAGCAAGGCTCCCGTTTCTCCATGGCCTGTCCTGCATTTCTGGTTTTGACACTTTATTCAGCATGGCCCTTTTGACCGATGGGAAGCGAGACTTCTTTGTAGCGCTGATTTGCCTTTCCAGGTTGCTTGGTTGGCCAAAAAGGGCGTATGCGTTTTTTCCTGAATATATTCAGGAAAAAACGCATACGCCCTTTTTGGCCAAGGGCATCATGGTCGAGGTTTTGCCGCCTTTCCTGTGCTTTAAAGGCGATTCGAATCTACCTCCTGAAATCTGTTTCCTGCAATTCTGCCTTGCTTTCAAATCCTCTTCGTTGCCTTCCCTCAATATATTTGTGGACGAGAGTTATCATTTCTAACTCTGCAGGTTTGTGAATTGCAGTGCCCCTGAGCTCCATTTTTCAACTCGCTTTCTTCGGAGCTGGCCGCAAAAGCGCAGGATTGCTTCAGGCCCTATTCTGGTTCCGGGCGGCAGGCTGAGCCTGTGGTTAATTCTTCTTCCTGATGGGAAAATAGAGTGACCTGTGCCTGTCCCAACACCTAGAGCTAGTCTCTCACTGGTTCCCCCTCTTCCCGTTCATCCTCAGGACAATTTGCAACCTGTACGGCACAGGAGGTTGAAGGTGCTGATTCTCGAAGGAGGGAGATTGCTAGTAAAGCGGCTGTAATGGCCAACCCGAGCACAAGGAGATGAGAAATGAGGTGCGTTTTCGAAACCTTTCCCGATCACACGGTGTACCATCTTCTGGGTTTCTCATGCATGTTTTTGTTATAGGAAGATGCCCTTGAACTTGGAGATTTGGGACCCATGGGATGGGTACCACGCAGTATTACTTTAAAGGGCCTGCGTTTCCTCAACCAACCTGACCAAACCTCTCAGCCACAAGAGTGTCCACCCTTATGTCTCAATCAGCTGTGGGTCTAGAGATGGTCAATCCAGGTGGCATCACAGCCCCTGAACGAATATTGTAAGAATTTCTCTCTCTTTCACTGTCTTTGTTTCACGGGTTTTTAAAAGTAATTGATTTTTATAATGGGGTTTAGCTGCTTTTCACTGCTGTTTTTATGCTGCTTTACACCCACTTGACTCACTTACAGAGAGATATCAATACATAGCTTTGAAGATTCTTCCTAGTCAGATATATTCTTGGGCGGTGAATAGGGGGTTTTTGCGTCCAGTTCACTGAGCAAGGAGTAGGTCTTGTCTATTACATATTGGGTTTATTGAACGGTATCTGAGCTAATTTGAAACCCTTGTTTTCTGCCTCACCCGACCTCACCTTTCCCGTTAAGCAGCCATAGTGTGTTTTGTAAACGTGTGTCTCTGTTCTGTTTTGTAATTCAGTTCAAGTGTAGCGGTTTTTACATTCCCTCTATAAGTGATATCTTATGATAAGTGTCGTTTTCTGGTTGACTTATTTCACTTAGAATCATCGTACCTAAATCCACTCATCATGCTGCTACTAGCCTTATGACGTTGATTTCCTGGCTGAGTGATATTCCATTGTACATAAGGACCACAACTTCTTTATCCATTTTTTTCTTTCCTGGGATATTTAAGGTGTAACGAAGTGGAGGTTCTTGTCAACAGAGCAGCCCTAAACTTTGGGGTGCCTGTGTCTTGCTGATTTTTACTTTTCCCAATTTATACACCCATGAGTGGAAGTGCCCTATGCTCTCTAAGCTGAGTTTTTTAGAGGTTTCAGGACACACCGTACACTTCTCCAGAGTGGCTGTTGGCAATTTACATCACGCCCATCAGCGTAGCAAGGCTCCCGTTTCTCCATGGCCTGTCCTGCATTTCTGGTTTTGACACTTTATTCAGCATGGCCCTTTTGACCGATGGGAAGCGAGACTTCTTTGTAGCGCTGATTTGCCTTTCCAGGTTGCTTGGTTGGCCAAAAAGGGCGTATGCGTTTTTTCCTGAATATATTCAGGAAAAAACGCATACGCCCTTTTTGGCCAAGGGCATCATGGTCGAGGTTTTGCCGCCTTTCCTGTGCTTTAAAGGCGATTCGAATCTACCTCCTGAAATCTGTTTCCTGCAATTCTGCCTTGCTTTCAAATCCTCTTCGTTGCCTTCCCTCAATATATTTGTGGACGAGAGTTATCATTTCTAACTCTGCAGGTTTGTGAATTGCAGTGCCCCTGAGCTCCATTTTTCAACTCGCTTTCTTCAGAGCTGGCTGCAAAAGCGCAGGATTGCTTCAGGCCCTATTCTGGTTCCGGGTGGCAGGCTGAGCCTGTGGTTAATTCTTCTTCCTGATGGGAAAATAGAGTGACCTGTGCCTGTCCCAACACCTAGAGCTAGTCTCTCATTGGTTCCCCCTCTTCCCGTTCATCCTCAGGACAAATTGCAACCTGTACGGAACAGGAGGTTAAAGGTGCTGATTCTCCACGGAGGGAGATTGCTACTAACGTGGCTGGAATGGCGAACCTGAGCACAAGGAGATGAGAAATGAGGTGCGTTTTAGAAACCTTTCCCGATCACACGGTGTACCATCTTCTGGGTTTCTCATGCATGTTTTCGATGTAGGAAGATGCCCTTGAACCTGGAGATTTGGGACCCATGGGATGGGTACCATGCAGTATTACTTTAAAGGGTCTGCGTTTGCTCACCCAACCTCACCAAACCTCTCAGCCCCAAGAGTGTCCACCCTTATGTCTCAATCAGCTGTGGGTCTAGAGATGGTCAATCCAGGTGGCATCACAGCCCCTGAACGAATTTTGTAAGAATTTCTCTCTCTTTCACTGTCTTTGTTTCACGGGATTTTAAAAGTAATTGATTTTTATAATGGGGTTTAGCTGCTTTTCACTGCTCTGTTTATGCTGCTTTACACCCACTTGACTCATTTACAGAGAGATATCAATACATAGCTTTGAAGATTCTTCCTAGTCAGGTATATTCTTGGGCGGTGAATAGGGGGTGTCGAGTCCAGTTCACTGAGCAAGGAGTAGGTCTTGTCTATTACATATTGGGTTTATTGAACGGTATCTGAGCTAATTTGAAACCCTTGTTTTCTGCCTCACCCGACCTCACCTTTCCCGTTAAGCAGCCATAGTGTGTTTTGTAAACGTGTGTCTCTGTTCTGTTTTGTAATTCAGTTCAAGTGTAGCGGTTTTTACATTCCCTCTATAAGTGATATCTTATGATAAGTGTCGTTTTCTGGTTGACTTATTTCACTTAGAATCGTCGTACCTAAATCCACTCATCATGCTGCTACTAGCCTTATGACGTTGATTTCTTGGCTGAGTGATATTCCATTGTACATAAGGACCACAACTTCTTTATCCATTTTTTTCTTTCCTGGGATATTTAAGGTGTAACGAAGTGGAGGTTCTTGTCAACAGAGCAGCCCTAAACTTTGGGGTGCCTGTGTCTTGCTGATTTTTACTTTTCCCAATTTATACACCCATGAGTGGAAGTGCCCTATGCTCTCTAAGCTGAGTTTTTTAGAGGTTTCAGGACACACCGTACACTTCTCCAGAGTGTCTGTTGGCAATTTACATCCCGCCCATCAGCGTAGCAAGGCTCCCGTTTCTCCATGGCCTGTCCTGCATTTCTGGTTTTGACACTTTATTCAGCATGGCCCTTTTGACCGATGGGAAGCGAGACTTCTTTGTAGCGCTGATTTGCCTTTCCAGGTTGCTTGGTTGGCCAAAAAGGGCGTATGCGTTTTTTCCTGAATATATTCAGGAAAAAACGCATACGCCCTTTTTGGCCAAGGGCATCATGGTCGAGGTTTTGCCGCCTTTCCTGTGCTTTAAAGGCGATTCGAATCTACCTCCTGAAATCTGTTTCCTGCAATTCTGCCTTGCTTTCAAATCCTCTTCGTTGCCTTCCCTCAATATATTTGTGGACAAGAGTTATCATTTCTAACTCTGCAGGTTTGTGAATTGCAGTGCCCCTGAGCTCCATTTTTCAACTCGCTTTCTTCGGAGCTGGCCGCAAAAGCGCAGGATTGCTTCAGGCCCTATTCTGGTTCCGGGCGGCAGGCTGAGCCTGTGGTTAATTCTTCTTCCTGATGGGAAAATAGAGTGACCTGTGCCTGTCCCAACACCTAGAGCTAGTCTCTCATTGGTTCCCCCTCTTCCCGTTCATCCTCAGGACAAATTGCAACCTGTACGGAACAGGAGGTTAAAGGTGCTGATTCTCCACGGAGGGAGATTGCTACTAACGCGGCTGGAATGGCGAACCCGAGCACAAGGAGATGAGAAATGAGGTGCGTTTTAGAAACCTTTCCCGATCACACGGTGTACCATCTTCTGGGTTTCTCATGCATGTTTTCGATGTAGGAAGATGCCCTTGAACCTGGAGATTTGGGACCCATGGGATGGGTACCACGCAGTGTTACTTTAAAGGGTCTGCGTTTGCTCACCCAACCTCACCAAACCTCTCAGCCCCAAGAGTGTCCACCCTTATGTCTCAATCAGCTGTGGGTCTAGAGATGGTCAATCCAGGTGGCATCACAGCCCCTGAACGAATTTTGTAAGAATTTCTCTCTCTTTCACTGTCTTTGTTTCACGGGATTTTAAAAGTAATTGATTTTTATAATGGGGTTTAGCTGCTTTTCACTGCTCTGTTTATGCTGCTTTACACCCACTTGACTCATTTACAGAGAGATATCAATACATAGCTTTGAAGATTCTTCCTAGTCAGGTATATTCTTGGGCGGTGAATAGGGGGTGTCGAGTCCAGTTCACTGAGCAAGGAGTAGGTCTTGTCTATTACATATTGGGTTTATGGAACGGTATCTGAGCTAATTTGAAACCCTTGTTTTCTCCCTCACCCGACCTCACCTTTCCCGTTAAGCAGCCATAGTGTGTTTTGTAAACGTGTGACGCTGTTCTGTTTTGTAATTCAGTTCAAGTGTAGCGGTTTTTACATTCCCTCTCTAAGTGATATCTTATGATAAGTGTCTTTTTCTGTGTGACTTATTTCACTTAGAATCGTCGTACCTAAATCCTCTCATCATGCTGCTACTAGCCTTATGACGTTAATTTCATGGCTGAGTGATATGCCATTGTACATAAGGACCACAACTTCCTTATCCATTTTTCTCTTTCCTGGGATATTTAAGGTGTAACGAAGTGGAGGTTCTTGTCAACAGAGCAGCCCTAAACTTTGGGGTGCCTGTGTCTTGCTGATTTTTAGTTTTCCCAATTTATACGCCCATGAGTGGAAGTGCCTTATGCTCTCTATGCTGAGTTCTTTAGATGTTTCAGGAAACACCGTACACTTCTCCAGAGTGGCTGTTGGCAATTTACATCCCACCCATCAGCGTAGTAAGGCTCCCGTTTCTCCATGGCCTGTCCTGCATTTCTGGTTTTGACACTTTATTCAGCATGGCCCTTTTGACCGATGGGAAGCGAGACTTCTTTGTAGCGCTGATTTGCCTTTCCAGGTTGCTTGGTTGGCCAAAAAGGGCGTATGCGTTTTTTCCTGAATATATTCAGGAAAAAACGCATACGCCCTTTTTGGCCAAGGGCATCATGGTCGAGGTTTTGCCGCTTTTCCTGTGCTTTAAAGGCGATTCGACTCTACCTCCTGAAATCTGTTTCCTGCAATTCTGCCTTGCTTTCAAATCCTCCTCGTTGCCTTCCCTCAATATATTTGTGGACGAGAGTTATCATTTCTAACTCTGCAGGTTTGTGAATTGCAGTGCCCCTGAGCTCGATTTTTCAACTCGTTTTTTTGGGAGCTGGCCGCAAAAGCACAGGATTGCTTCAGGCCCTGTTCTGCTTCCGGGCGGCAGGCTGAGCCTGTGGTTAATTCTTCTTCCTGATGGGAAAATAGAGTGACCTGTGCCTGTCCCAACACCTAGAGCTAGTCTCTCACTGGTTCCCCCTCTTCCCGTTCATCCTCAGGACAATTTGCAACCTGTACGGAACAGGAGGTTGAAGGTGCTGATTCTCGAAGGAGGGAGATTGCTAGTAAAGCGGCTGTAATGGCCAACCCGAGCACAAGGAGATGAGAAATGAGGTGCGTTTTCGAAACCTTTCCTGATCACACGGTGTACCATCTTCTGGGTTTCTCATGCATGTTTTTGTTATAGGAAGATGCCCTTGAACTTGGAGATTTGGGACCCATGGGATGGGTACCACGCAGTATTACTTTAAAGGGCCTGCGTTTCCTCAACCAACCTGACCAAACCTCTCAGCCCCAAGAGTGTCCACCCTTATGTCTCAATCAGCTGTGGGTCTAGAGATGGTCAATCCAGGTGGCATCACAGCCCCTGAACGAATATTGTAAGAATTTCTCTCTCTTTCACTGTCTTTGTTTCACGGGTTTTTAAAAGTAATTGATTTTTATAATGGGGTTTAGCTGCTTTTCACTGCTGTTTTTATGCTGCTTTACACCCACTTGACTCACTTACAGAGAGATATCAATACATAGCTTTGAAGATTCTTCCTAGTCAGATATATTCTTGGGCGGTGAATAGGGGGTTTTTGCGTCCAGTTCACTGAGCAAGGAGTAGGTCTTGTCTATTACATATTGGGTTTATTGAACGGTATCTGAGCTAATTTGAAACCCTTGTTTTCTGCCTCACCCGACCTCACCTTTCCCGTTAAGCAGCCATAGTGTGTTTTGTAAACGTGTGTCTCTGTTCTGTTTTGTAATTCAGTTCAAGTGTAGCGGTTTTTACATTCCCTCTATAAGTGATATCTTATGATAAGTGTCGTTTTCTGGTTGACTTATTTCACTTAGAATCGTCGTACCTAAATCCACTCATCATGCTGCTACTAGCCTTATGACGTTGATTTCCTGGCTGAGTGATATTCCATTGTACATAAGGACCACAACTTCTTTATCCATTTTTTTCTTTCCTGGGATATTTAAGGTGTAACGAAGTGGAGGTTCTTGTCAACAGAGCAGCCCTAAACTTTGGGGTGCCTGTGTCTTGCTGATTTTTACTTTTCCCAATTTATACACCCATGAGTGGAAGTGCCCTATGCTCTCTAAGCTGAGTTTTTTAGAGGTTTCAGGACACACCGTACACTTCTCCAGAGTGGCTGTTGGCAATTTACATCACGCCCATCAGCGTAGCAAGGCTCCCGTTTCTCCATGGCCTGTCCTGCATTTCTGGTTTTGACACTTTATTCAGCATGGCCCTTTTGACCGATGGGAAGCGAGACTTCTTTGTAGCGCTGATTTGCCTTTCCAGGTTGCTTGGTTGGCCAAAAAGGGCGTATGCGTTTTTTCCTGAATATATTCAGGAAAAAACGCATACGCCCTTTTTGGCCAAGGGCATCATGGTCGAGGTTTTGCCGCCTTTCCTGTGCTTTAAAGGCGATTCGAATCTACCTCCTGAAATCTGTTTCCTGCAATTCTGCCTTGCTTTCAAATCCTCTTCGTTGCCTTCCCTCAATATATTTGTGGACGAGAGTTATCATTTCTAACTCTGCAGGTTTGTGAATTGCAGTGCCCCTGAGCTCCATTTTTCAACTCGCTTTCTTCGGAGCTGGCCGCAAAAGCGCAGGATTGCTTCAGGCCCTATTCTGGTTCCGGGCGGCAGGCTGAGCCTGTGGTTAATTCTTCTTCCTGATGGGAAAATAGAGTGACCTGTGCCTGTCCCAACACCTAGAGCTAGTCTCTCATTGGTTCCCCCTCTTCCCGTTCATCCTCAGGACAAATTGCAACCTGTACGGAACAGGAGGTTAAAGGTGCTGATTCTCCACGGAGGGAGATTGCTACTAACGCGGCTGGAATGGCGAACCCGAGCACAAGGAGATGAGAAATGAGGTGCGTTTTAGAAACCTTTCCCGATCACACGGTGTACCATCTTCTGGGTTTCTCATGCATGTTTTCGATGTAGGAAGATGCCCTTGAACCTGGAGATTTGGGACCCATGGGATGGGTACCACGCAGTGTTACTTTAAAGGGTCTGCGTTTGCTCACCCAACCTCACCAAAACTCTCAGCCCCAAGAGTGTCCACCCTTATGTCTCAATCAGCTGTGGGTCTAGAGATGGTCAATCCAGGTGGCATCACAGCCCCTGAACGAATTTTGTAAGAATTTCTCTCTCTTTCACTGTCTTTGTTTCACGGGATTTTAAAAGTAATTGATTTTTATAATGGGGTTTAGCTGCTTTTCACTGCTCTGTTTATGCTGCTTTACACCCACTTGACTCATTTACAGAGAGATATCAATACATAGCTTTGAAGATTCTTCCTAGTCAGGTATATTCTTGGGCGGTGAATAGGGGGTGTCGAGTCCAGTTCACTGAGCAAGGAGTAGGTCTTGTCTATTACATATTGGGTTTATGGAACGGTATCTGAGCTAATTTGAAACCCTTGTTTTCTCCCTCACCCGACCTCACCTTTCCCGTTAAGCAGCCATAGTGTGTTTTGTAAACGTGTGACGCTGTTCTGTTTTGTAATTCAGTTCAAGTGTAGCGGTTTTTACATTCCCTCTCTAAGTGATATCTTATGATAAGTGTCTTTTTCTGTGTGACTTATTTCACTTAGAATCGTCGTACCTAAATCCTCTCATCATGCTGCTACTAGCCTTATGACGTTAATTTCATGGCTGAGTGATATGCCATTGTACATAAGGACCACAACTTCCTTATCCATTTTTCTCTTTCCTGGGATATTTAAGGTGTAACGAAGTGGAAGTTCTTGTCAACAGAGCAGCCCTAAACTTTGGGGTGCCTGTGTCTTGCTGATTTTTAGTTTTCCCAATTTATACGCCCATGAGTGGAAGTGCCTTATGCTCTCTATGCTGAGTTCTTTAGATGTTTCAGGAAACACCGTACACTTCTCCAGAGTGGCTGTTGGCAATTTACATCCCGCCCATCAGCGTAGTAAGGCTCCCGTTTCTCCATGGCCTGTCCTGCATTTCTGGTTTTGACACTTTATTCAGCATGGCCCTTTTGACCGATGGGAAGCGAGACTTCTTTGTAGCGCTGATTTGCCTTTCCAGGTTGCTTGGTTGGCCAAAAAGGGCGTATGCGTTTTTTCCTGAATATATTCAGGAAAAAACGCATACGCCCTTTTTGGCCAAGGGCATCATGGTCGAGGTTTTGCCGCTTTTCCTGTGCTTTAAAGGCGATTCGACTCTACCTCCTGAAATCTGTTTCCTGCAATTCTGCCTTGCTTTCAAATCCTCCTCGTTGCCTTCCCTCAATATATTTGTGGACGAGAGTTATCATTTATAACTCTGCAGGTTTGTGAATTGCAGTGCCCCTGAGCTCGATTTTTCAACTCGCTTTTTTGGGAGCTGGCCGCAAAAGCACAGGATTGCTTCAGGCCCTGTTCTGCTTCCGGGCGACAGGCTGAGCCTGTGGTTAATTCTTCTTCCTGATGGGAAAATAGAGTGACCTGTGCCTGTCCCAACACCTAGAGCTAGTCTCTCACTGGTTCCCCCTCTTCCCGTTCATCCTCAGGACAATTTGCAACCTGTACGGAACAGGAGGTTGAAGGTGCTGATTCTCGAAGGAGGGAGATTGCTAGTAAAGCGGCTGTAATGGCCAACCCGAGCACAAGGAGATGAGAAATGAGGTGCGTTTTCGAAACCTTTCCCGATCACACGGTGTACCATCTTCTGGGTTTCTCATGCATGTTTTTGTTATAGGAAGATGCCCTTGAACTTGGAGATTTGGGACCCATGGGATGGGTACCACGCAGTATTACTTTAAAGGGCCTGCGTTTCCTCAACCAACCTGACCAAACCTCTCAGCCACAAGAGTGTCCACCCTTATGTCTCAATCAGCTGTGGGTCTAGAGATGGTCAATCCAGGTGGCATCACAGCCCCTGAACGAATATTGTAAGAATTTCTCTCTCTTTCACTGTCTTTGTTTCACGGGTTTTTAAAAGTAATTGATTTTTATAATGGGGTTTAGCTGCTTTTCACTGCTGTTTTTATGCTGCTTTACACCCACTTGACTCACTTACAGAGAGATATCAATACATAGCTTTGAAGATTCTTCCTAGTCAGATATATTCTTGGGCGGTGAATAGGGGGTTTTTGCGTCCAGTTCACTGAGCAAGGAGTAGGTCTTGTCTATTACATATTGGGTTTATTGAACGGTATCTGAGCTAATTTGAAACCCTTGTTTTCTGCCTCACCCGACCTCACCTTTCCCGTTAAGCAGCCATAGTGTGTTTTGTAAACGTGTGTCTCTGTTCTGTTTTGTAATTCAGTTCAAGTGTAGCGGTTTTTACATTCCCTCTATAAGTGATATCTTATGATAAGTGTCGTTTTCTGGTTGACTTATTTCACTTAGAATCGTCGTACCTAAATCCACTCATCATGCTGCTACTAGCCTTATGACGTTGATTTCCTGGCTGAGTGATATTCCATTGTACATAAGGACCACAACTTCTTTATCCATTTTTTTCTTTCCTGGGATATTTAAGGTGTAACGAAGTGGAGGTTCTTGTCAACAGAGCAGCCCTAAACTTTGGGGTGCCTGTGTCTTGCTGATTTTTACTTTTCCCAATTTATACACCCATGAGTGGAAGTGCCCTATGCTCTCTAAGCTGAGTTTTTTAGAGGTTTCAGGACACACCGTACACTTCTCCAGAGTGTCTGTTGGCAATTTACATCACGCCCATCAGCGTAGCAAGGCTCCCGTTTCTCCATGGCCTGTCCTGCATTTCTGGTTTTGACACTTTATTCAGCATGGCCCTTTTGACCGATGGGAAGCGAGACTTCTTTGTAGCGCTGATTTGCCTTTCCAGGTTGCTTGGTTGGCCAAAAAGGGCGTATGCGTTTTTTCCTGAATATATTCAGGAAAAAACGCATACGCCCTTTTTGGCCAAGGGCATCATGGTCGAGGTTTTGCCGCCTTTCCTGTGCTTTAAAGGCGATTCGAATCTACCTCCTGAAATCTGTTTCCTGCAATTCTGCCTTGCTTTCAAATCCTCTTCGTTGCCTTCCCTCAATATATTTGTGGACGAGAGTTATCATTTCTAACTCTGCAGGTTTGTGAATTGCAGTGCCCCTGAGCTCCATTTTTCAACTCGCTTTCTTCGGAGCTGGCCGCAAAAGCGCAGGATTGCTTCAGGCCCTATTCTGGTTCCGGGCGGCAGGCTGAGCCTGTGGTTAATTCTTCTTCCTGATGGGAAAATAGAGTGACCTGTGCCTGTCCCAACACCTAGAGCTAGTCTCTCACTGGTTCCCCCTCTTCCCGTTCATCCTCAGGACAATTTGCAACCTGTACGGCACAGGAGGTTGAAGGTGCTGATTCTCGAAGGAGGGAGATTGCTAGTAAAGCGGCTGTAATGGCCAACCCGAGCACAAGGAGATGAGAAATGAGGTGCGTTTTCGAAACCTTTCCCGATCACACGGTGTACCATCTTCTGGGTTTCTCATGCATGTTTTTGTTATAGGAAGATGCCCTTGAACTTGGAGATTTGGGACCCATGGGATGGGTACCACGCAGTATTACTTTAAAGGGCCTGCGTTTCCTCAACCAACCTGACCAAACCTCTCAGCCACAAGAGTGTCCACCCTTATGTCTCAATCAGCTGTGGGTCTAGAGATGGTCAATCCAGGTGGCATCACAGCCCCTGAACGAATATTGTAAGAATTTCTCTCTCTTTCACTGTCTTTGTTTCACGGGTTTTTAAAAGTAATTGATTTTTATAATGGGGTTTAGCTGCTTTTCACTGCTGTTTTTATGCTGCTTTACACCCACTTGACTCACTTACAGAGAGATATCAATACATAGCTTTGAAGATTCTTCCTAGTCAGATATATTCTTGGGCGGTGAATAGGGGGTTTTTGCGTCCAGTTCACTGAGCAAGGAGTAGGTCTTGTCTATTACATATTGGGTTTATTGAACGGTATCTGAGCTAATTTGAAACCCTTGTTTTCTGCCTCACCCGACCTCACCTTTCCCGTTAAGCAGCCATAGTGTGTTTTGTAAACGTGTGTCTCTGTTCTGTTTTGTAATTCAGTTCAAGTGTAGCGGTTTTTACATTCCCTCTATAAGTGATATCTTATGATAAGTGTCGTTTTCTGGTTGACTTATTTCACTTAGAATCATCGTACCTAAATCCACTCATCATGCTGCTACTAGCCTTATGACGTTGATTTCCTGGCTGAGTGATATTCCATTGTACATAAGGACCACAACTTCTTTATCCATTTTTTTCTTTCCTGGGATATTTAAGGTGTAACGAAGTGGAGGTTCTTGTCAACAGAGCAGCCCTAAACTTTGGGGTGCCTGTGTCTTGCTGATTTTTACTTTTCCCAATTTATACACCCATGAGTGGAAGTGCCCTATGCTCTCTAAGCTGAGTTTTTTAGAGGTTTCAGGACACACCGTACACTTCTCCAGAGTGGCTGTTGGCAATTTACATCACGCCCATCAGCGTAGCAAGGCTCCCGTTTCTCCATGGCCTGTCCTGCATTTCTGGTTTTGACACTTTATTCAGCATGGCCCTTTTGACCGATGGGAAGCGAGACTTCTTTGTAGCGCTGATTTGCCTTTCCAGGTTGCTTGGTTGGCCAAAAAGGGCGTATGCGTTTTTTCCTGAATATATTCAGGAAAAAACGCATACGCCCTTTTTGGCCAAGGGCATCATGGTCGAGGTTTTGCCGCCTTTCCTGTGCTTTAAAGGCGATTCGAATCTACCTCCTGAAATCTGTTTCCTGCAATTCTGCCTTGCTTTCAAATCCTCTTCGTTGCCTTCCCTCAATATATTTGTGGACGAGAGTTATCATTTCTAACTCTGCAGGTTTGTGAATTGCAGTGCCCCTGAGCTCCATTTTTCAACTCGCTTTCTTCAGAGCTGGCTGCAAAAGCGCAGGATTGCTTCAGGCCCTATTCTGGTTCCGGGTGGCAGGCTGAGCCTGTGGTTAATTCTTCTTCCTGATGGGAAAATAGAGTGACCTGTGCCTGTCCCAACACCTAGAGCTAGTCTCTCATTGGTTCCCCCTCTTCCCGTTCATCCTCAGGACAAATTGCAACCTGTACGGAACAGGAGGTTAAAGGTGCTGATTCTCCACGGAGGGAGATTGCTACTAACGTGGCTGGAATGGCGAACCTGAGCACAAGGAGATGAGAAATGAGGTGCGTTTTAGAAACCTTTCCCGATCACACGGTGTACCATCTTCTGGGTTTCTCATGCATGTTTTCGATGTAGGAAGATGCCCTTGAACCTGGAGATTTGGGACCCATGGGATGGGTACCATGCAGTATTACTTTAAAGGGTCTGCGTTTGCTCACCCAACCTCACCAAACCTCTCAGCCCCAAGAGTGTCCACCCTTATGTCTCAATCAGCTGTGGGTCTAGAGATGGTCAATCCAGGTGGCATCACAGCCCCTGAACGAATTTTGTAAGAATTTCTCTCTCTTTCACTGTCTTTGTTTCACGGGATTTTAAAAGTAATTGATTTTTATAATGGGGTTTAGCTGCTTTTCACTGCTCTGTTTATGCTGCTTTACACCCACTTGACTCATTTACAGAGAGATATCAATACATAGCTTTGAAGATTCTTCCTAGTCAGGTATATTCTTGGGCGGTGAATAGGGGGTGTCGAGTCCAGTTCACTGAGCAAGGAGTAGGTCTTGTCTATTACATATTGGGTTTATTGAACGGTATCTGAGCTAATTTGAAACCCTTGTTTTCTGCCTCACCCGACCTCACCTTTCCCGTTAAGCAGCCATAGTGTGTTTTGTAAACGTGTGTCTCTGTTCTGTTTTGTAATTCAGTTCAAGTGTAGCGGTTTTTACATTCCCTCTATAAGTGATATCTTATGATAAGTGTCGTTTTCTGGTTGACTTATTTCACTTAGAATCGTCGTACCTAAATCCACTCATCATGCTGCTACTAGCCTTATGACGTTGATTTCTTGGCTGAGTGATATTCCATTGTACATAAGGACCACAACTTCTTTATCCATTTTTTTCTTTCCTGGGATATTTAAGGTGTAACGAAGTGGAGGTTCTTGTCAACAGAGCAGCCCTAAACTTTGGGGTGCCTGTGTCTTGCTGATTTTTACTTTTCCCAATTTATACACCCATGAGTGGAAGTGCCCTATGCTCTCTAAGCTGAGTTTTTTAGAGGTTTCAGGACACACCGTACACTTCTCCAGAGTGTCTGTTGGCAATTTACATCCCGCCCATCAGCGTAGCAAGGCTCCCGTTTCTCCATGGCCTGTCCTGCATTTCTGGTTTTGACACTTTATTCAGCATGGCCCTTTTGACCGATGGGAAGCGAGACTTCTTTGTAGCGCTGATTTGCCTTTCCAGGTTGCTTGGTTGGCCAAAAAGGGCGTATGCGTTTTTTCCTGAATATATTCAGGAAAAAACGCATACGCCCTTTTTGGCCAAGGGCATCATGGTCGAGGTTTTGCCGCCTTTCCTGTGCTTTAAAGGCGATTCGAATCTACCTCCTGAAATCTGTTTCCTGCAATTCTGCCTTGCTTTCAAATCCTCTTCGTTGCCTTCCCTCAATATATTTGTGGACAAGAGTTATCATTTCTAACTCTGCAGGTTTGTGAATTGCAGTGCCCCTGAGCTCCATTTTTCAACTCGCTTTCTTCGGAGCTGGCCGCAAAAGCGCAGGATTGCTTCAGGCCCTATTCTGGTTCCGGGCGGCAGGCTGAGCCTGTGGTTAATTCTTCTTCCTGATGGGAAAATAGAGTGACCTGTGCCTGTCCCAACACCTAGAGCTAGTCTCTCATTGGTTCCCCCTCTTCCCGTTCATCCTCAGGACAAATTGCAACCTGTACGGAACAGGAGGTTAAAGGTGCTGATTCTCCACGGAGGGAGATTGCTACTAACGCGGCTGGAATGGCGAACCCGAGCACAAGGAGATGAGAAATGAGGTGCGTTTTAGAAACCTTTCCCGATCACACGGTGTACCATCTTCTGGGTTTCTCATGCATGTTTTCGATGTAGGAAGATGCCCTTGAACCTGGAGATTTGGGACCCATGGGATGGGTACCACGCAGTGTTACTTTAAAGGGTCTGCGTTTGCTCACCCAACCTCACCAAACCTCTCAGCCCCAAGAGTGTCCACCCTTATGTCTCAATCAGCTGTGGGTCTAGAGATGGTCAATCCAGGTGGCATCACAGCCCCTGAACGAATTTTGTAAGAATTTCTCTCTCTTTCACTGTCTTTGTTTCACGGGATTTTAAAAGTAATTGATTTTTATAATGGGGTTTAGCTGCTTTTCACTGCTCTGTTTATGCTGCTTTACACCCACTTGACTCATTTACAGAGAGATATCAATACATAGCTTTGAAGATTCTTCCTAGTCAGGTATATTCTTGGGCGGTGAATAGGGGGTGTCGAGTCCAGTTCACTGAGCAAGGAGTAGGTCTTGTCTATTACATATTGGGTTTATGGAACGGTATCTGAGCTAATTTGAAACCCTTGTTTTCTCCCTCACCCGACCTCACCTTTCCCGTTAAGCAGCCATAGTGTGTTTTGTAAACGTGTGACGCTGTTCTGTTTTGTAATTCAGTTCAAGTGTAGCGGTTTTTACATTCCCTCTCTAAGTGATATCTTATGATAAGTGTCTTTTTCTGTGTGACTTATTTCACTTAGAATCGTCGTACCTAAATCCTCTCATCATGCTGCTACTAGCCTTATGACGTTAATTTCATGGCTGAGTGATATGCCATTGTACATAAGGACCACAACTTCCTTATCCATTTTTCTCTTTCCTGGGATATTTAAGGTGTAACGAAGTGGAGGTTCTTGTCAACAGAGCAGCCCTAAACTTTGGGGTGCCTGTGTCTTGCTGATTTTTAGTTTTCCCAATTTATACGCCCATGAGTGGAAGTGCCTTATGCTCTCTATGCTGAGTTCTTTAGATGTTTCAGGAAACACCGTACACTTCTCCAGAGTGGCTGTTGGCAATTTACATCCCACCCATCAGCGTAGTAAGGCTCCCGTTTCTCCATGGCCTGTCCTGCATTTCTGGTTTTGACACTTTATTCAGCATGGCCCTTTTGACCGATGGGAAGCGAGACTTCTTTGTAGCGCTGATTTGCCTTTCCAGGTTGCTTGGTTGGCCAAAAAGGGCGTATGCGTTTTTTCCTGAATATATTCAGGAAAAAACGCATACGCCCTTTTTGGCCAAGGGCATCATGGTCGAGGTTTTGCCGCTTTTCCTGTGCTTTAAAGGCGATTCGACTCTACCTCCTGAAATCTGTTTCCTGCAATTCTGCCTTGCTTTCAAATCCTCCTCGTTGCCTTCCCTCAATATATTTGTGGACGAGAGTTATCATTTCTAACTCTGCAGGTTTGTGAATTGCAGTGCCCCTGAGCTCGATTTTTCAACTCGTTTTTTTGGGAGCTGGCCGCAAAAGCACAGGATTGCTTCAGGCCCTGTTCTGCTTCCGGGCGGCAGGCTGAGCCTGTGGTTAATTCTTCTTCCTGATGGGAAAATAGAGTGACCTGTGCCTGTCCCAACACCTAGAGCTAGTCTCTCACTGGTTCCCCCTCTTCCCGTTCATCCTCAGGACAATTTGCAACCTGTACGGAACAGGAGGTTGAAGGTGCTGATTCTCGAAGGAGGGAGATTGCTAGTAAAGCGGCTGTAATGGCCAACCCGAGCACAAGGAGATGAGAAATGAGGTGCGTTTTCGAAACCTTTCCTGATCACACGGTGTACCATCTTCTGGGTTTCTCATGCATGTTTTTGTTATAGGAAGATGCCCTTGAACTTGGAGATTTGGGACCCATGGGATGGGTACCACGCAGTATTACTTTAAAGGGCCTGCGTTTCCTCAACCAACCTGACCAAACCTCTCAGCCCCAAGAGTGTCCACCCTTATGTCTCAATCAGCTGTGGGTCTAGAGATGGTCAATCCAGGTGGCATCACAGCCCCTGAACGAATATTGTAAGAATTTCTCTCTCTTTCACTGTCTTTGTTTCACGGGTTTTTAAAAGTAATTGATTTTTATAATGGGGTTTAGCTGCTTTTCACTGCTGTTTTTATGCTGCTTTACACCCACTTGACTCACTTACAGAGAGATATCAATACATAGCTTTGAAGATTCTTCCTAGTCAGATATATTCTTGGGCGGTGAATAGGGGGTTTTTGCGTCCAGTTCACTGAGCAAGGAGTAGGTCTTGTCTATTACATATTGGGTTTATTGAACGGTATCTGAGCTAATTTGAAACCCTTGTTTTCTGCCTCACCCGACCTCACCTTTCCCGTTAAGCAGCCATAGTGTGTTTTGTAAACGTGTGTCTCTGTTCTGTTTTGTAATTCAGTTCAAGTGTAGCGGTTTTTACATTCCCTCTATAAGTGATATCTTATGATAAGTGTCGTTTTCTGGTTGACTTATTTCACTTAGAATCGTCGTACCTAAATCCACTCATCATGCTGCTACTAGCCTTATGACGTTGATTTCCTGGCTGAGTGATATTCCATTGTACATAAGGACCACAACTTCTTTATCCATTTTTTTCTTTCCTGGGATATTTAAGGTGTAACGAAGTGGAGGTTCTTGTCAACAGAGCAGCCCTAAACTTTGGGGTGCCTGTGTCTTGCTGATTTTTACTTTTCCCAATTTATACACCCATGAGTGGAAGTGCCCTATGCTCTCTAAGCTGAGTTTTTTAGAGGTTTCAGGACACACCGTACACTTCTCCAGAGTGGCTGTTGGCAATTTACATCACGCCCATCAGCGTAGCAAGGCTCCCGTTTCTCCATGGCCTGTCCTGCATTTCTGGTTTTGACACTTTATTCAGCATGGCCCTTTTGACCGATGGGAAGCGAGACTTCTTTGTAGCGCTGATTTGCCTTTCCAGGTTGCTTGGTTGGCCAAAAAGGGCGTATGCGTTTTTTCCTGAATATATTCAGGAAAAAACGCATACGCCCTTTTTGGCCAAGGGCATCATGGTCGAGGTTTTGCCGCCTTTCCTGTGCTTTAAAGGCGATTCGAATCTACCTCCTGAAATCTGTTTCCTGCAATTCTGCCTTGCTTTCAAATCCTCTTCGTTGCCTTCCCTCAATATATTTGTGGACGAGAGTTATCATTTCTAACTCTGCAGGTTTGTGAATTGCAGTGCCCCTGAGCTCCATTTTTCAACTCGCTTTCTTCAGAGCTGGCTGCAAAAGCGCAGGATTGCTTCAGGCCCTATTCTGGTTCCGGGTGGCAGGCTGAGCCTGTGGTTAATTCTTCTTCCTGATGGGAAAATAGAGTGACCTGTGCCTGTCCCAACACCTAGAGCTAGTCTCTCATTGGTTCCCCCTCTTCCCGTTCATCCTCAGGACAAATTGCAACCTGTACGGAACAGGAGGTTAAAGGTGCTGATTCTCCACGGAGGGAGATTGCTACTAACGTGGCTGGAATGGCGAACCCGAGCACAAGGAGATGAGAAATGAGGTGCGTTTTAGAAACCTTTCCCGATCACACGGTGTACCATCTTCTGGGTTTCTCATGCATGTTTTCGATGTAGGAAGATGCCCTTGAACCTGGAGATTTGGGACCCATGGGATGGGTACCATGCAGTATTACTTTAAAGGGTCTGCGTTTGCTCACCCAACCTCACCAAACCTCTCAGCCCCAAGAGTGTCCACCCTTATGTCTCAATCAGCTGTGGGTCTAGAGATGGTCAATCCAGGTGGCATCACAGCCCCTGAACGAATTTTGTAAGAATTTCTCTCTCTTTCACTGTCTTTGTTTCACGGGATTTTAAAAGTAATTGATTTTTATAATGGGGTTTAGCTGCTTTTCACTGCTCTGTTTATGCTGCTTTACACCCACTTGACTCATTTACAGAGAGATATCAATACATAGCTTTGAAGATTCTTCCTAGTCAGGTATATTCTTGGGCGGTGAATAGGGGGTGTCGAGTCCAGTTCACTGAGCAAGGAGTAGGTCTTGTCTATTACATATTGGGTTTATTGAACGGTATCTGAGCTAATTTGAAACCCTTGTTTTCTGCCTCACCCGACCTCACCTTTCCCGTTAAGCAGCCATAGTGTGTTTTGTAAACGTGTGTCTCTGTTCTGTTTTGTAATTCAGTTCAAGTGTAGCGGTTTTTACATTCCCTCTATAAGTGATATCTTATGATAAGTGTCGTTTTCTGGTTGACTTATTTCACTTAGAATCGTCGTACCTAAATCCACTCATCATGCTGCTACTAGCCTTATGACGTTGATTTCTTGGCTGAGTGATATTCCATTGTACATAAGGACCACAACTTCTTTATCCATTTTTTTCTTTCCTGGGATATTTAAGGTGTAACGAAGTGGAGGTTCTTGTCAACAGAGCAGCCCTAAACTTTGGGGTGCCTGTGTCTTGCTGATTTTTACTTTTCCCAATTTATACACCCATGAGTGGAAGTGCCCTATGCTCTCTAAGCTGAGTTTTTTAGAGGTTTCAGGACACACCGTACACTTCTCCAGAGTGTCTGTTGGCAATTTACATCCCGCCCATCAGCGTAGCAAGGCTCCCGTTTCTCCATGGCCTGTCCTGCATTTCTGGTTTTGACACTTTATTCAGCATGGCCCTTTTGACCGATGGGAAGCGAGACTTCTTTGTAGCGCTGATTTGCCTTTCCAGGTTGCTTGGTTGGCCAAAAAGGGCGTATGCGTTTTTTCCTGAATATATTCAGGAAAAAACGCATACGCCCTTTTTGGCCAAGGGCATCATGGTCGAGGTTTTGCCGCCTTTCCTGTGCTTTAAAGGCGATTCGAATCTACCTCCTGAAATCTGTTTCCTGCAATTCTGCCTTGCTTTCAAATCCTCTTCGTTGCCTTCCCTCAATATATTTGTGGACAAGAGTTATCATTTCTAACTCTGCAGGTTTGTGAATTGCAGTGCCCCTGAGCTCCATTTTTCAACTCGCTTTCTTCGGAGCTGGCCGCAAAAGCGCAGGATTGCTTCAGGCCCTATTCTGGTTCCGGGCGGCAGGCTGAGCCTGTGGTTAATTCTTCTTCCTGATGGGAAAATAGAGTGACCTGTGCCTGTCCCAACACCTAGAGCTAGTCTCTCATTGGTTCCCCCTCTTCCCGTTCATCCTCAGGACAAATTGCAACCTGTACGGAACAGGAGGTTAAAGGTGCTGATTCTCCACGGAGGGAGATTGCTACTAACGCGGCTGGAATGGCGAACCCGAGCACAAGGAGATGAGAAATGAGGTGCGTTTTAGAAACCTTTCCCGATCACACGGTGTACCATCTTCTGGGTTTCTCATGCATGTTTTCGATGTAGGAAGATGCCCTTGAACCTGGAGATTTGGGACCCATGGGATGGGTACCACGCAGTGTTACTTTAAAGGGTCTGCGTTTGCTCACCCAACCTCACCAAACCTCTCAGCCCCAAGAGTGTCCACCCTTATGTCTCAATCAGCTGTGGGTCTAGAGATGGTCAATCCAGGTGGCATCACAGCCCCTGAACGAATTTTGTAAGAATTTCTCTCTCTTTCACTGTCTTTGTTTCACGGGATTTTAAAAGTAATTGATTTTTATAATGGGGTTTAGCTGCTTTTCACTGCTCTGTTTATGCTGCTTTACACCCACTTGACTCATTTACAGAGAGATATCAATACATAGCTTTGAAGATTCTTCCTAGTCAGGTATATTCTTGGGCGGTGAATAGGGGGTGTCGAGTCCAGTTCACTGAGCAAGGAGTAGGTCTTGTCTATTACATATTGGGTTTATGGAACGGTATCTGAGCTAATTTGAAACCCTTGTTTTCTCCCTCACCCGACCTCACCTTTCCCGTTAAGCAGCCATAGTGTGTTTTGTAAACGTGTGACGCTGTTCTGTTTTGTAATTCAGTTCAAGTGTAGCGGTTTTTACATTCCCTCTCTAAGTGATATCTTATGATAAGTGTCTTTTTCTGTGTGACTTATTTCACTTAGAATCGTCGTACCTAAATCCTCTCATCATGCTGCTACTAGCCTTATGACGTTAATTTCATGGCTGAGTGATATGCCATTGTACATAAGGACCACAACTTCCTTATCCATTTTTCTCTTTCCTGGGATATTTAAGGTGTAACGAAGTGGAGGTTCTTGTCAACAGAGCAGCCCTAAACTTTGGGGTGCCTGTGTCTTGCTGATTTTTAGTTTTCCCAATTTATACGCCCATGAGTGGAAGTGCCTTATGCTCTCTATGCTGAGTTCTTTAGATGTTTCAGGAAACACCGTACACTTCTCCAGAGTGGCTGTTGGCAATTTACATCCCACCCATCAGCGTAGTAAGGCTCCCGTTTCTCCATGGCCTGTCCTGCATTTCTGGTTTTGACACTTTATTCAGCATGGCCCTTTTGACCGATGGGAAGCGAGACTTCTTTGTAGCGCTGATTTGCCTTTCCAGGTTGCTTGGTTGGCCAAAAAGGGCGTATGCGTTTTTTCCTGAATATATTCAGGAAAAAACGCATACGCCCTTTTTGGCCAAGGGCATCATGGTCGAGGTTTTGCCGCTTTTCCTGTGCTTTAAAGGCGATTCGACTCTACCTCCTGAAATCTGTTTCCTGCAATTCTGCCTTGCTTTCAAATCCTCCTCGTTGCCTTCCCTCAATATATTTGTGGACGAGAGTTATCATTTCTAACTCTGCAGGTTTGTGAATTGCAGTGCCCCTGAGCTCGATTTTTCAACTCGCTTTTTTGGGAGCTGGCCGCAAAAGCACAGGATTGCTTCAGGCCCTGTTCTGCTTCCGGGCGACAGGCTGAGCCTGTGGTTAATTCTTCTTCCTGATGGGAAAATAGAGTGACCTGTGCCTGTCCCAACACCTAGAGCTAGTCTCTCACTGGTTCCCCCTCTTCCCGTTCATCCTCAGGACAATTTGCAACCTGTACGGAACAGGAGGTTGAAGGTGCTGATTCTCGAAGGAGGGAGATTGCTAGTAAAGCGGCTGTAATGGCCAACCCGAGCACAAGGAGATGAGAAATGAGGTGCGTTTTCGAAACCTTTCCCGATCACACGGTGTACCATCTTCTGGGTTTCTCATGCATGTTTTTGTTATAGGAAGATGCCCTTGAACTTGGAGATTTGGGACCCATGGGATGGGTACCACGCAGTATTACTTTAAAGGGCCTGCGTTTCCTCAACCAACCTGACCAAACCTCTCAGCCACAAGAGTGTCCACCCTTATGTCTCAATCAGCTGTGGGTCTAGAGATGGTCAATCCAGGTGGCATCACAGCCCCTGAACGAATATTGTAAGAATTTCTCTCTCTTTCACTGTCTTTGTTTCACGGGTTTTTAAAAGTAATTGATTTTTATAATGGGGTTTAGCTGCTTTTCACTGCTGTTTTTATGCTGCTTTACACCCACTTGACTCACTTACAGAGAGATATCAATACATAGCTTTGAAGATTCTTCCTAGTCAGATATATTCTTGGGCGGTGAATAGGGGGTTTTTGCGTCCAGTTCACTGAGCAAGGAGTAGGTCTTGTCTATTACATATTGGGTTTATTGAACGGTATCTGAGCTAATTTGAAACCCTTGTTTTCTGCCTCACCCGACCTCACCTTTCCCGTTAAGCAGCCATAGTGTGTTTTGTAAACGTGTGTCTCTGTTCTGTTTTGTAATTCAGTTCAAGTGTAGCGGTTTTTACATTCCCTCTATAAGTGATATCTTATGATAAGTGTCGTTTTCTGGTTGACTTATTTCACTTAGAATCGTCGTACCTAAATCCACTCATCATGCTGCTACTAGCCTTATGACGTTGATTTCCTGGCTGAGTGATATTCCATTGTACATAAGGACCACAACTTCTTTATCCATTTTTTTCTTTCCTGGGATATTTAAGGTGTAACGAAGTGGAGGTTCTTGTCAACAGAGCAGCCCTAAACTTTGGGGTGCCTGTGTCTTGCTGATTTTTACTTTTCCCAATTTATACACCCATGAGTGGAAGTGCCCTATGCTCTCTAAGCTGAGTTTTTTAGAGGTTTCAGGACACACCGTACACTTCTCCAGAGTGGCTGTTGGCAATTTACATCACGCCCATCAGCGTAGCAAGGCTCCCGTTTCTCCATGGCCTGTCCTGCATTTCTGGTTTTGACACTTTATTCAGCATGGCCCTTTTGACCGATGGGAAGCGAGACTTCTTTGTAGCGCTGATTTGCCTTTCCAGGTTGCTTGGTTGGCCAAAAAGGGCGTATGCGTTTTTTCCTGAATATATTCAGGAAAAAACGCATACGCCCTTTTTGGCCAAGGGCATCATGGTCGAGGTTTTGCCGCCTTTCCTGTGCTTTAAAGGCGATTCGAATCTACCTCCTGAAATCTGTTTCCTGCAATTCTGCCTTGCTTTCAAATCCTCTTCGTTGCCTTCCCTCAATATATTTGTGGACGAGAGTTATCATTTCTAACTCTGCAGGTTTGTGAATTGCAGTGCCCCTGAGCTCCATTTTTCAACTCGCTTTCTTCAGAGCTGGCTGCAAAAGCGCAGGATTGCTTCAGGCCCTATTCTGGTTCCGGGTGGCAGGCTGAGCCTGTGGTTAATTCTTCTTCCTGATGGGAAAATAGAGTGACCTGTGCCTGTCCCAACACCTAGAGCTAGTCTCTCATTGGTTCCCCCTCTTCCCGTTCATCCTCAGGACAAATTGCAACCTGTACGGAACAGGAGGTTAAAGGTGCTGATTCTCCACGGAGGGAGATTGCTACTAACGTGGCTGGAATGGCGAACCCGAGCACAAGGAGATGAGAAATGAGGTGCGTTTTAGAAACCTTTCCCGATCACACGGTGTACCATCTTCTGGGTTTCTCATGCATGTTTTCGATGTAGGAAGATGCCCTTGAACCTGGAGATTTGGGACCCATGGGATGGGTACCATGCAGTATTACTTTAAAGGGTCTGCGTTTGCTCACCCAACCTCACCAAACCTCTCAGCCCCAAGAGTGTCCACCCTTATGTCTCAATCAGCTGTGGGTCTAGAGATGGTCAATCCAGGTGGCATCACAGCCCCTGAACGAATTTTGTAAGAATTTCTCTCTCTTTCACTGTCTTTGTTTCACGGGATTTTAAAAGTAATTGATTTTTATAATGGGGTTTAGCTGCTTTTCACTGCTCTGTTTATGCTGCTTTACACCCACTTGACTCATTTACAGAGAGATATCAATACATAGCTTTGAAGATTCTTCCTAGTCAGGTATATTCTTGGGCGGTGAATAGGGGGTGTCGAGTCCAGTTCACTGAGCAAGGAGTAGGTCTTGTCTATTACATATTGGGTTTATTGAACGGTATCTGAGCTAATTTGAAACCCTTGTTTTCTGCCTCACCCGACCTCACCTTTCCCGTTAAGCAGCCATAGTGTGTTTTGTAAACGTGTGTCTCTGTTCTGTTTTGTAATTCAGTTCAAGTGTAGCGGTTTTTACATTCCCTCTATAAGTGATATCTTATGATAAGTGTCGTTTTCTGGTTGACTTATTTCACTTAGAATCGTCGTACCTAAATCCACTCATCATGCTGCTACTAGCCTTATGACGTTGATTTCTTGGCTGAGTGATATTCCATTGTACATAAGGACCACAACTTCTTTATCCATTTTTTTCTTTCCTGGGATATTTAAGGTGTAACGAAGTGGAGGTTCTTGTCAACAGAGCAGCCCTAAACTTTGGGGTGCCTGTGTCTTGCTGATTTTTACTTTTCCCAATTTATACACCCATGAGTGGAAGTGCCCTATGCTCTCTAAGCTGAGTTTTTTAGAGGTTTCAGGACACACCGTACACTTCTCCAGAGTGTCTGTTGGCAATTTACATCCCGCCCATCAGCGTAGCAAGGCTCCCGTTTCTCCATGGCCTGTCCTGCATTTCTGGTTTTGACACTTTATTCAGCATGGCCCTTTTGACCGATGGGAAGCGAGACTTCTTTGTAGCGCTGATTTGCCTTTCCAGGTTGCTTGGTTGGCCAAAAAGGGCGTATGCGTTTTTTCCTGAATATATTCAGGAAAAAACGCATACGCCCTTTTTGGCCAAGGGCATCATGGTCGAGGTTTTGCCGCCTTTCCTGTGCTTTAAAGGCGATTCGAATCTACCTCCTGAAATCTGTTTCCTGCAATTCTGCCTTGCTTTCAAATCCTCTTCGTTGCCTTCCCTCAATATATTTGTGGACAAGAGTTATCATTTCTAACTCTGCAGGTTTGTGAATTGCAGTGCCCCTGAGCTCCATTTTTCAACTCGCTTTCTTCGGAGCTGGCCGCAAAAGCGCAGGATTGCTTCAGGCCCTATTCTGGTTCCGGGCGGCAGGCTGAGCCTGTGGTTAATTCTTCTTCCTGATGGGAAAATAGAGTGACCTGTGCCTGTCCCAACACCTAGAGCTAGTCTCTCATTGGTTCCCCCTCTTCCCGTTCATCCTCAGGACAAATTGCAACCTGTACGGAACAGGAGGTTAAAGGTGCTGATTCTCCACGGAGGGAGATTGCTACTAACGCGGCTGGAATGGCGAACCCGAGCACAAGGAGATGAGAAATGAGGTGCGTTTTAGAAACCTTTCCCGATCACACGGTGTACCATCTTCTGGGTTTCTCATGCATGTTTTCGATGTAGGAAGATGCCCTTGAACCTGGAGATTTGGGACCCATGGGATGGGTACCACGCAGTGTTACTTTAAAGGGTCTGCGTTTGCTCACCCAACCTCACCAAACCTCTCAGCCCCAAGAGTGTCCACCCTTATGTCTCAATCAGCTGTGGGTCTAGAGATGGTCAATCCAGGTGGCATCACAGCCCCTGAACGAATTTTGTAAGAATTTCTCTCTCTTTCACTGTCTTTGTTTCACGGGATTTTAAAAGTAATTGATTTTTATAATGGGGTTTAGCTGCTTTTCACTGCTCTGTTTATGCTGCTTTACACCCACTTGACTCATTTACAGAGAGATATCAATACATAGCTTTGAAGATTCTTCCTAGTCAGGTATATTCTTGGGCGGTGAATAGGGGGTGTCGAGTCCAGTTCACTGAGCAAGGAGTAGGTCTTGTCTATTACATATTGGGTTTATGGAACGGTATCTGAGCTAATTTGAAACCCTTGTTTTCTCCCTCACCCGACCTCACCTTTCCCGTTAAGCAGCCATAGTGTGTTTTGTAAACGTGTGACGCTGTTCTGTTTTGTAATTCAGTTCAAGTGTAGCGGTTTTTACATTCCCTCTCTAAGTGATATCTTATGATAAGTGTCTTTTTCTGTGTGACTTATTTCACTTAGAATCGTCGTACCTAAATCCTCTCATCATGCTGCTACTAGCCTTATGACGTTAATTTCATGGCTGAGTGATATGCCATTGTACATAAGGACCACAACTTCCTTATCCATTTTTCTCTTTCCTGGGATATTTAAGGTGTAACGAAGTGGAGGTTCTTGTCAACAGAGCAGCCCTAAACTTTGGGGTGCCTGTGTCTTGCTGATTTTTAGTTTTCCCAATTTATACGCCCATGAGTGGAAGTGCCTTATGCTCTCTATGCTGAGTTCTTTAGATGTTTCAGGAAACACCGTACACTTCTCCAGAGTGGCTGTTGGCAATTTACATCCCACCCATCAGCGTAGTAAGGCTCCCGTTTCTCCATGGCCTGTCCTGCATTTCTGGTTTTGACACTTTATTCAGCATGGCCCTTTTGACCGATGGGAAGCGAGACTTCTTTGTAGCGCTGATTTGCCTTTCCAGGTTGCTTGGTTGGCCAAAAAGGGCGTATGCGTTTTTTCCTGAATATATTCAGGAAAAAACGCATACGCCCTTTTTGGCCAAGGGCATCATGGTCGAGGTTTTGCCGCTTTTCCTGTGCTTTAAAGGCGATTCGACTCTACCTCCTGAAATCTGTTTCCTGCAATTCTGCCTTGCTTTCAAATCCTCCTCGTTGCCTTCCCTCAATATATTTGTGGACGAGAGTTATCATTTCTAACTCTGCAGGTTTGTGAATTGCAGTGCCCCTGAGCTCGATTTTTCAACTCGTTTTTTTGGGAGCTGGCCGCAAAAGCACAGGATTGCTTCAGGCCCTGTTCTGCTTCCGGGCGGCAGGCTGAGCCTGTGGTTAATTCTTCTTCCTGATGGGAAAATAGAGTGACCTGTGCCTGTCCCAACACCTAGAGCTAGTCTCTCACTGGTTCCCCCTCTTCCCGTTCATCCTCAGGACAATTTGCAACCTGTACGGAACAGGAGGTTGAAGGTGCTGATTCTCGAAGGAGGGAGATTGCTAGTAAAGCGGCTGTAATGGCCAACCCGAGCACAAGGAGATGAGAAATGAGGTGCGTTTTCGAAACCTTTCCTGATCACACGGTGTACCATCTTCTGGGTTTCTCATGCATGTTTTTGTTATAGGAAGATGCCCTTGAACTTGGAGATTTGGGACCCATGGGATGGGTACCACGCAGTATTACTTTAAAGGGCCTGCGTTTCCTCAACCAACCTGACCAAACCTCTCAGCCCCAAGAGTGTCCACCCTTATGTCTCAATCAGCTGTGGGTCTAGAGATGGTCAATCCAGGTGGCATCACAGCCCCTGAACGAATATTGTAAGAATTTCTCTCTCTTTCACTGTCTTTGTTTCACGGGTTTTTAAAAGTAATTGATTTTTATAATGGGGTTTAGCTGCTTTTCACTGCTGTTTTTATGCTGCTTTACACCCACTTGACTCACTTACAGAGAGATATCAATACATAGCTTTGAAGATTCTTCCTAGTCAGATATATTCTTGGGCGGTGAATAGGGGGTTTTTGCGTCCAGTTCACTGAGCAAGGAGTAGGTCTTGTCTATTACATATTGGGTTTATTGAACGGTATCTGAGCTAATTTGAAACCCTTGTTTTCTGCCTCACCCGACCTCACCTTTCCCGTTAAGCAGCCATAGTGTGTTTTGTAAACGTGTGTCTCTGTTCTGTTTTGTAATTCAGTTCAAGTGTAGCGGTTTTTACATTCCCTCTATAAGTGATATCTTATGATAAGTGTCGTTTTCTGGTTGACTTATTTCACTTAGAATCGTCGTACCTAAATCCACTCATCATGCTGCTACTAGCCTTATGACGTTGATTTCCTGGCTGAGTGATATTCCATTGTACATAAGGACCACAACTTCTTTATCCATTTTTTTCTTTCCTGGGATATTTAAGGTGTAACGAAGTGGAGGTTCTTGTCAACAGAGCAGCCCTAAACTTTGGGGTGCCTGTGTCTTGCTGATTTTTACTTGTCCCAATTTATACACCCATGAGTGGAAGTGCCCTATGCTCTCTAAGCTGAGTTTTTTAGAGGTTTCAGGACACACCGTACACTTCTCCAGAGTGGCTGTTGGCAATTTACATCCCGCCCATCAGCGTAGCAAGGCTCCCGTTTCTCCATGGCCTGTCCTGCATTTCTGGTTTTGACACTTTATTCAGCATGGCCCTTTTGACCAATGGGAAGCGAGACTTCTTTGTAGCGCTGATTTGCCTTTCCAGGTTGCTTGGTTGGCCAAAAAGGGCGTATGCGTTTTTTCCTGAATATATTCAGGAAAAAACGCATACGCCCTTTTTGGCCAAGGGCATCATGGTCGAGGTTTTGCCGCCTTTCCTGTGCTTTAAAGGCGATTCGAATCTACCTCCTGAAATCTGTTTCCTGCAATTCTGCCTTGCTTTCAAATCCTCTTCGTTGCCTTCCCTCAATATATTTGTGGACGAGAGTTATCATTTCTAACTCTGCAGGTTTGTGAATTGCAGTGCCCCTGAGCTCCATTTTTCAACTCGCTTTCTTCGGAGCTGGCCGCAAAAGCGCAGGATTGCTTCAGGCCCTATTCTGGTTCCGGGCGGCAGGCTGAGCCTGTGGTTAATTCTTCTTCCTGATGGGAAAATAGAGTGACCTGTGCCTGTCCCAACACCTAGAGCTAGTCTCTCATTGGTTCCCCCTCTTCCCGTTCATCCTCAGGACAAATTGCAACCTGTACGGAACAGGAGGTTAAAGGTGCTGATTCTCCACGGAGGGAGATTGCTACTAACGCGGCTGGAATGGCGAACCCGAGCACAAGGAGATGAGAAATGAGGTGCGTTTTAGAAACCTTTCCCGATCACACGGTGTACCATCTTCTGGGTTTCTCATGCATGTTTTCGATGTAGGAAGATGCCCTTGAACCTGGAGATTTGGGACCCATGGGATGGGTACCACGCAGTGTTACTTTAAAGGGTCTGCGTTTGCTCACCCAACCTCACCAAAACTCTCAGCCCCAAGAGTGTCCACCCTTATGTCTCAATCAGCTGTGGGTCTAGAGATGGTCAATCCAGGTGGCATCACAGCCCCTGAACGAATTTTGTAAGAATTTCTCTCTCTTTCACTGTCTTTGTTTCACGGGATTTTAAAAGTAATTGATTTTTATAATGGGGTTTAGCTGCTTTTCACTGCTCTGTTTATGCTGCTTTACACCCACTTGACTCATTTACAGAGAGATATCAATACATAGCTTTGAAGATTCTTCCTAGTCAGGTATATTCTTGGGCGGTGAATAGGGGGTGTCGAGTCCAGTTCACTGAGCAAGGAGTAGGTCTTGTCTATTACATATTGGGTTTATGGAACGGTATCTGAGCTAATTTGAAACCCTTGTTTTCTCCCTCACCCGACCTCACCTTTCCCGTTAAGCAGCCATAGTGTGTTTTGTAAACGTGTGACGCTGTTCTGTTTTGTAATTCAGTTCAAGTGTAGCGGTTTTTACATTCCCTCTCTAAGTGATATCTTATGATAAGTGTCTTTTTCTGTGTGACTTATTTCACTTAGAATCGTCGTACCTAAATCCTCTCATCATGCTGCTACTAGCCTTATGACGTTAATTTCATGGCTGAGTGATATGCCATTGTACATAAGGACCACAACTTCCTTATCCATTTTTCTCTTTCCTGGGATATTTAAGGTGTAACGAAGTGGAAGTTCTTGTCAACAGAGCAGCCCTAAACTTTGGGGTGCCTGTGTCTTGCTGATTTTTAGTTTTCCCAATTTATACGCCCATGAGTGGAAGTGCCTTATGCTCTCTATGCTGAGTTCTTTAGATGTTTCAGGAAACACCGTACACTTCTCCAGAGTGGCTGTTGGCAATTTACATCCCGCCCATCAGCGTAGTAAGGCTCCCGTTTCTCCATGGCCTGTCCTGCATTTCTGGTTTTGACACTTTATTCAGCATGGCCCTTTTGACCGATGGGAAGCGAGACTTCTTTGTAGCGCTGATTTGCCTTTCCAGGTTGCTTGGTTGGCCAAAAAGGGCGTATGCGTTTTTTCCTGAATATATTCAGGAAAAAACGCATACGCCCTTTTTGGCCAAGGGCATCATGGTCGAGGTTTTGCCGCTTTTCCTGTGCTTTAAAGGCGATTCGACTCTACCTCCTGAAATCTGTTTCCTGCAATTCTGCCTTGCTTTCAAATCCTCCTCGTTGCCTTCCCTCAATATATTTGTGGACGAGAGTTATCATTTCTAACTCTGCAGGTTTGTGAATTGCAGTGCCCCTGAGCTCGATTTTTCAACTCGTTTTTTTGGGAGCTGGCCGCAAAAGCACAGGATTGCTTCAGGCCCTGTTCTGCTTCCGGGCGGCAGGCTGAGCCTGTGGTTAATTCTTCTTCCTGATGGGAAAATAGAGTGACCTGTGCCTGTCCCAACACCTAGAGCTAGTCTCTCACTGGTTCCCCCTCTTCCCGTTCATCCTCAGGACAATTTGCAACCTGTACGGAACAGGAGGTTGAAGGTGCTGATTCTCGAAGGAGGGAGATTGCTAGTAAAGCGGCTGTAATGGCCAACCCGAGCACAAGGAGATGAGAAATGAGGTGCGTTTTCGAAACCTTTCCCGATCACACGGTGTACCATCTTCTGGGTTTCTCATGCATGTTTTTGTTATAGGAAGATGCCCTTGAACTTGGAGATTTGGGACCCATGGGATGGGTACCACGCAGTATTACTTTAAAGGGCCTGCGTTTCCTCAACCAACCTGACCAAACCTCTCAGCCACAAGAGTGTCCACTCTTATGTCTCAATCAGCTGTGGGTCTAGAGATGGTCAATCCAGGTGGCATCACAGCCCCTGAACGAATATTGTAAGAATTTCTCTCTCTTTCACTGTCTTTGTTTCACGGGTTTTTAAAAGTAATTGATTTTTATAATGGGGTTTAGCTGCTTTTCACTGCTGTTTTTATGCTGCTTTACACCCACTTGACTCACTTACAGAGAGATATCAATACATAGCTTTGAAGATTCTTCCTAGTCAGATATATTCTTGGGCGGTGAATAGGGGGTTTTTGCGTCCAGTTCACTGAGCAAGGAGTAGGTCTTGTCTATTACATATTGGGTTTATTGAACGGTATCTGAGCTAATTTGAAACCCTTGTTTTCTGCCTCACCCGACCTCACCTTTCCCGTTAAGCAGCCATAGTGTGTTTTGTAAACGTGTGTCTCTGTTCTGTTTTGTAATTCAGTTCAAGTGTAGCGGTTTTTACATTCCCTCTATAAGTGATATCTTATGATAAGTGTCGTTTTCTGGTTGACTTATTTCACTTAGAATCGTCGTACCTAAATCCACTCATCATGCTGCTACTAGCCTTATGACGTTGATTTCCTGGCTGAGTGATATTCCATTGTACATAAGGACCACAACTTCTTTATCCATTTTTTTCTTTCCTGGGATATTTAAGGTGTAACGAAGTGGAGGTTCTTGTCAACAGAGCAGCCCTAAACTTTGGGGTGCCTGTGTCTTGCTGATTTTTACTTTTCCCAATTTATACACCCATGAGTGGAAGTGCCCTATGCTCTCTAAGCTGAGTTTTTTAGAGGTTTCAGGACACACCGTACACTTCTCCAGAGTGGCTGTTGGCAATTTACATCACGCCCATCAGCGTAGCAAGGCTCCCGTTTCTCCATGGCCTGTCCTGCATTTCTGGTTTTGACACTTTATTCAGCATGGCCCTTTTGACCGATGGGAAGTGAGACTTCTTTGTAGCGCTGATTTGCCTTTCCAGGTTGCTTGGTTGGCCAAAAAGGGCGTATGCGTTTTTTCCTGAATATATTCAGGAAAAAACGCATACGCCCTTTTTGGCCAAGGGCATCATGGTCGAGGTTTTGCCGCCTTTCCTGTGCTTTAAAGGCGATTCGAATCTACCTCCTGAAATCTGTTTCCTGCAATTCTGCCTTGCTTTCAAATCCTCTTCGTTGCCTTCCCTCAATATATTTGTGGACGAGAGTTATCATTTCTAACTCTGCAGGTTTGTGAATTGCAGTGCCCCTGAGCTCCATTTTTCAACTCGCTTTCTTCGGAGCTGGCCGCAAAAGCGCAGGATTGCTTCAGGCCCTATTCTGGTTCCGGGCGGCAGGCTGAGCCTGTGGTTAATTCTTCTTCCTGATGGGAAAATAGAGTGACCTGTGCCTGTCCCAACACCTAGAGCTAGTCTCTCACTGGTTCCCCCTCTTCCCGTTCATCCTCAGGACAAATTGCAACCTGTACGGAACAGGAGGTTAAAGGTGCTGATTCTCCACGGAGGGAGATTGCTACTAACACGGCTGGAATGGCGAACCCGAGCACAAGGAGATGAGAAATGAGGTGCGTTTTCGAAACCTTTCCCGATCACACGGTGTACCATCTTCTGGGTTTCTCATGCATGTTTTCGATGTAGGAAGATGCCCTTGAACCTGGAGATTTGGGACCCATGGGATGGGTACCACGCAGTGTTACTTTAAAGGGTCTGCGTTTGCTCACCCAACCTCACCAAACCTCTCAGCCCCAAGAGTGTCCACCCTTATGTCTCAATCAGCTGTGGGTCTAGAGATGGTCAATCCAGGTGGCATCACAGCCCCTGAACGAATTTTGTAAGAATTTCTCTCTCTTTCACTGTCTTTGTTTCACGGGATTTTAAAAGTAATTGATTTTTATAATGGGGTTTAGCTGCTTTTCACTGCTCTGTTTATGCTGCTTTACACCCACTTGACTCATTTACAGAGAGATATCAATACATAGCTTTGAAGATTCTTCCTAGTCAGGTATATTCTTGGGCGGTGAATAGGGGGTGTCGAGTCCAGTTCACTGAGCAAGGAGTAGGTCTTGTCTATTACATATTGGGTTTATGGAACGGTATCTGAGCTAATTTGAAACCCTTGTTTTCTCCCTCACCCGACCTCACCTTTCCCGTTAAGCAGCCATAGTGTGTTTTGTAAACGTGTGACGCTGTTCTGTTTTGTAATTCAGTTCAAGTGTAGCGGTTTTTACATTCCCTCTCTAAGTGATATCTTATGATAAGTGTCTTTTTCTGTGTGACTTATTTCACTTAGAATCGTCGTACCTAAATCCTCTCATCATGCTGCTACTAGCCTTATGACGTTAATTTCATGGCTGAGTGATATGCCATTGTACATAAGGACCACAACTTCCTTATCCATTTTTCTCTTTCCTGGGATATTTAAGGTGTAACGAAGTGGAGGTTCTTGTCAACAGAGCAGCCCTAAACTTTGGGGTGCCTGTGTCTTGCTGATTTTTAGTTTTCCCAATTTATACGCCCATGAGTGGAAGTGCCTTATGCTCTCTATGCTGAGTTCTTTAGATGTTTCAGGACACACCGTACACTTCTCCAGAGTGGCTGTTGGCAATTTACATCCCGCCCATCAGCGTAGTAAGGCTCCCGTTTCTCCATGGCCTGTCCTGCATTTCTGGTTTTGACACTTTATTCAGCATGGCCCTTTTGACCGATGGGAAGCGAGACTTCTTTGTAGCGCTGATTTGCCTTTCCAGGTTGCTTGGTTGGCCAAAAAGGGCGTATGCGTTTTTTCCTGAATATATTCAGGAAAAAACGCATACGCCCTTTTTGGCCAAGGGCATCATGGTCGAGGTTTTGCCGCTTTTCCTGTGCTTTAAAGGCGATTCGACTCTACCTCCTGAAATCTGTTTCCTGCAATTCTGCCTTGCTTTCAAATCCTCCTCGTTGCCTTCCCTCAATATATTTGTGGACGAGAGTTATCATTTCTAACTCTGCAGGTTTGTGAATTGCAGTGCCCCTGAGCTCGATTTTTCAACTCGTTTTTTTGGGAGCTGGCCGCAAAAGCACAGGATTGCTTCAGGCCCTGTTCTGCTTCCGGGCGGCAGGCTGAGCCTGTGGTTAATTCTTCTTCCTGATGGGAAAATAGAGTGACCTGTGCCTGTCCCAACACCTAGAGCTAGTCTCTCACTGGTTCCCCCTCTTCCCGTTCATCCTCAGGACAATTTGCAACCTGTACGGAACAGGAGGTTGAAGGTGCTGATTCTCGAAGGAGGGAGATTGCTAGTAAAGCGGCTGTAATGGCCAACCCGAGCACAAGGAGATGAGAAATGAGGTGCGTTTTCGAAACCTTTCCCGATCACACGGTGTACCATCTTCTGGGTTTCTCATGCATGTTTTCGATGTAGGAAGATGCCCTTGAACCTGGAGATTTGGGACCCATGGGATGGGTACCACGCAGTGTTACTTTAAAGGGTCTGCGTTTGCTCACCCAACCTCACCAAAACTCTCAGCCCCAAGAGTGTCCACCCTTATGTCTCAATCAGCTGTGGGTCTAGAGATGGTCAATCCAGGTGGCATCACAGCCCCTGAACGAATTTTGTAAGAATTTCTCTCTCTTTCACTGTCTTTGTTTCACGGGATTTTAAAAGTAATTGATTTTTATAATGGGGTTTAGCTGCTTTTCACTGCTCTGTTTATGCTGCTTTACACCCACTTGACTCATTTACAGAGAGATATCAATACATAGCTTTGAAGATTCTTCCTAGTCAGGTATATTCTTGGGCGGTGAATAGGGGGTGTCGAGTCCAGTTCACTGAGCAAGGAGTAGGTCTTGTCTATTACATATTGGGTTTATGGAACGGTATCTGAGCTAATTTGAAACCCTTGTTTTCTCCCTCACCCGACCTCACCTTTCCCGTTAAGCAGCCATAGTGTGTTTTGTAAACGTGTGACGCTGTTCTGTTTTGTAATTCAGTTCAAGTGTAGCGGTTTTTACATTCCCTCTCTAAGTGATATCTTATGATAAGTGTCTTTTTCTGTGTGACTTATTTCACTTAGAATCGTCGTACCTAAATCCTCTCATCATGCTGCTACTAGCCTTATGACGTTAATTTCATGGCTGAGTGATATGCCATTGTACATAAGGACCACAACTTCCTTATCCATTTTTCTCTTTCCTGGGATATTTAAGGTGTAACGAAGTGGAGGTTCTTGTCAACAGAGCAGCCCTAAACTTTGGGGTGCCTGTGTCTTGCTGATTTTTAGTTTTCCCAATTTATACGCCCATGAGTGGAAGTGCCTTATGCTCTCTATGCTGAGTTCTTTAGATGTTTCAGGAAACACCGTACACTTCTCCAGAGTGGCTGTTGGCAATTTACATCCCGCCCATCAGCGTAGTAAGGCTCCCGTTTCTCCATGGCCTGTCCTGCATTTCTGGTTTTGACACTTTATTCAGCATGGCCCTTTTGACCGATGGGAAGCGAGACTTCTTTGTAGCGCTGATTTGCCTTTCCAGGTTGCTTGGTTGGCCAAAAAGGGCGTATGCGTTTTTTCCTGAATATATTCAGGAAAAAACGCATACGCCCTTTTTGGCCAAGGGCATCATGGTCGAGGTTTTGCCGCCTTTCCTGTGCTTTAAAGGCGATTCGAATCTACCTCCTGAAATCTGTTTCCTGCAATTCTGCCTTGCTTTCAAATCCTCTTCGTTGCCTTCCCTCAATATATTTGTGGACGAGAGTTATCATTTCTAACTCTGCAGGTTTGTGAATTGCAGTGCCCCTGAGCTCCATTTTTCAACTCGCTTTCTTCAGAGCTGGCCGCAAAAGCGCAGGATTGCTTCAGGCCCTATTCTGGTTCCGGGCGGCAGGCTGAGCCTGTGGTTAATTCTTCTTCCTGATGGGAAAATAGAGTGACCTGTGCCTGTCCCAACACCTAGAGCTAGTCTCTCATTGGTTCCCCCTCTTCCCGTTCATCCTCAGGACAAATTGCAACCTGTACGGAACAGGAGGTTAAAGGTGCTGATTCTCCACGGAGGGAGATTGCTACTAACGTGGCTGGAATGGCGAACCCGAGCACAAGGAGATGAGAAATGAGGTGCGTTTTAGAAACCTTTCCCGATCACACGGTGTACCATCTTCTGGGTTTCTCATGCATGTTTTCGATGTAGGAAGATGCCCTTGAACCTGGAGATTTGGGACCCATGGGATGGGTACCATGCAGTATTACTTTAAAGGGTCTGCGTTTGCTCACCCAACCTCACCAAACCTCTCAGCCCCAAGAGTGTCCACCCTTATGTCTCAATCAGCTGTGAGTCTAGAGATGGTCAATCCAGGTGGCATCACAGTCCCTGAACGAATTTTGTAAGAATTTCTCTCTCTTTCACTGTCTTTGTTTCACGGGATTTTAAAAGTAATTGATTTTTATAATGGGGTTTAGCTGCTTTTCACTGCTCTGTTTATGCTGCTTTACACCCACTTGACTCATTTACAGAGAGATATCAATACATAGCTTTGAAGATTCTTCCTAGTCAGGTATATTCTTGGGCGGTGAATAGGGGGTGTCGAGTCCAGTTCACTGAGCAAGGAGTAGGTCTTGTCTATTACATATTGGGTTTATTGAACGGTATCTGAGCTAATTTGAAACCCTTGTTTTCTGCCTCACCCGACCTCACCTTTCCCGTTAAGCAGCCATAGTGTGTTTTGTAAACGTGTGTCTCTGTTCTGTTTTGTAATTCAGTTCAAGTGTAGCGGTTTTTACATTCCCTCTATAAGTGATATCTTATGATAAGTGTCGTTTTCTGGTTGACTTATTTCACTTAGAATCTTCGTACCTAAATCCACTCATCATGCTGCTACTAGCCTTATGACGTTGATTTCCTGGCTGAGTGATATTCCATTGTACATAAGGACCACAACTTCTTTATCCATTTTTTTCTTTCCTGGGATATTTAAGGTGTAACGAAGTGGAGGTTCTTGTCAACAGAGCAGCCCTAAACTTTGGGGTGCCTGTGTCTTGCTGATTTTTACTTTTCCCAATTTATACACCCATGAGTGGAAGTGCCCTATGCTCTCTAAGCTGAGTTTTTTAGAGGTTTCAGGACACACCGTACACTTCTCCAGAGTGGCTGTTGGCAATTTACATCACGCCCATCAGCGTAGCAAGGCTCCCGTTTCTCCATGGCCTGTCCTGCATTTCTGGTTTTGACACTTTATTCAGCATGGCCCTTTTGACCGATGGGAAGCGAGACTTCTTTGTAGCGCTGATTTGCCTTTCCAGGTTGCTTGGTTGGCCAAAAAGGGCGTATGCGTTTTTTCCTGAATATATTCAGGAAAAAACGCATACGCCCTTTTTGGCCAAGGGCATCATGGTCGAGGTTTTGCCGCCTTTCCTGTGCTTTAAAGGCGATTCGAATCTACCTCCTGAAATCTGTTTCCTGCAATTCTGCCTTGCTTTCAAATCCTCTTCGTTGCCTTCCCTCAATATATTTGTGGACAAGAGTTATCATTTCTAACTCTGCAGGTTTGTGAATTGCAGTGCCCCTGAGCTCCATTTTTCAACTCGCCTTCTTCGGAGCTGGCCGCAAAAGCGCAGGATTGCTTCAGGCCCTATTCTGGTTCCGGGCGGCAGGCTGAGCCTGTGGTTAATTCTTCTTCCTGATGGGAAAATAGAGTGACCTGTGCCTGTCCCAACACCTAGAGCTAGTCTCTCATTGGTTCCCCCTCTTCCCGTTCATCCTCAGGACAAATTGCAACCTGTACGGAACAGGAGGTTAAAGGTGCTGATTCTCCACGGAGGGAGATTGCTACTAACGCGGCTGGAATGGCGAACCCGAGCACAAGGAGATGAGAAATGAGGTGCGTTTTAGAAACCTTTCCCGATCACACGGTGTACCATCTTCTGGGTTTCTCATGCATGTTTTCGATGTAGGAAGATGCCCTTGAACCTGGAGATTTGGGACCCATGGGATGGGTACCACGCAGTGTTACTTTAAAGGGTCTGCGTTTGCTCACCCAACCTCACCAAAACTCTCAGCCCCAAGAGTGTCCACCCTTATGTCTCAATCAGCTGTGGGTCTAGAGATGGTCAATCCAGGTGGCATCACAGCCCCTGAACGAATTTTGTAAGAATTTCTCTCTCTTTCACTGTCTTTGTTTCACGGGATTTTAAAAGTAATTGATTTTTATAATGGGGTTTAGCTGCTTTTCACTGCTCTGTTTATGCTGCTTTACACCCACTTGACTCATTTACAGAGAGATATCAATACATAGCTTTGAAGATTCTTCCTAGTCAGGTATATTCTTGGGCGGTGAATAGGGGGTGTCGAGTCCAGTTCACTGAGCAAGGAGTAGGTCTTGTCTATTACATATTGGGTTTATGGAACGGTATCTGAGCTAATTTGAAACCCTTGTTTTCTCCCTCACCCGACCTCACCTTTCCCGTTAAGCAGCCATAGTGTGTTTTGTAAACGTGTGACGCTGTTCTGTTTTGTAATTCAGTTCAAGTGTAGCGGTTTTTACATTCCCTCTCTAAGTGATATCTTATGATAAGTGTCTTTTTCTGTGTGACTTATTTCACTTAGAATCGTCGTACCTAAATCCTCTCATCATGCTGCTACTAGCCTTATGACGTTAATTTCATGGCTGAGTGATATGCCATTGTACATAAGGACCACAACTTCCTTATCCATTTTTCTCTTTCCTGGGATATTTAAGGTGTAACGAAGTGGAGGTTCTTGTCAACAGAGCAGCCCTAAACTTTGGGGTGCCTGTGTCTTGCTGATTTTTAGTTTTCCCAATTTATACGCCCATGAGTGGAAGTGCCTTATGCTCTCTATGCTGAGTTCTTTAGATGTTTCAGGAAACACCGTACACTTCTCCAGAGTGGCTGTTGGCAATTTACATCCCACCCATCAGCGTAGTAAGGCTCCCGTTTCTCCATGGCCTGTCCTGCATTTCTGGTTTTGACACTTTATTCAGCATGGCCCTTTTGACCGATGGGAAGCGAGACTTCTTTGTAGCGCTGATTTGCCTTTCCAGGTTGCTTGGTTGGCCAAAAAGGGCGTATGCGTTTTTTCCTGAATATATTCAGGAAAAAACGCATACGCCCTTTTTGGCCAAGGGCATCATGGTCGAGGTTTTGCCGCTTTTCCTGTGCTTTAAAGGCGATTCGACTCTACCTCCTGAAATCTGTTTCCTGCAATTCTGCCTTGCTTTCAAATCCTCCTCGTTGCCTTCCCTCAATATATTTGTGGACGAGAGTTATCATTTCTAACTCTGCAGGTTTGTGAATTGCAGTGCCCCTGAGCTCGATTTTTCAACTCGTTTTTTTGGGAGCTGGCCGCAAAAGCACAGGATTGCTTCAGGCCCTGTTCTGCTTCCGGGCGGCAGGCTGAGCCTGTGGTTAATTCTTCTTCTTGATGGGAAAATATAGTGACCTGTGCCTGTCCCAACACCTAGAGCTAGTCTCTCACTGGTTCCCCCTCTTCCCGTTCATCCTCAGGACAATTTGCAACCTGTACGGAACAGGAGGTTGAAGGTGCTGATTCTCGAAGGAGGGAGATTGCTAGTAAAGCGGCTGTAATGGCCAACCCGAGCACAAGGAGATGAGAAATGAGGTGCGTTTTCGAAACCTTTCCCGATCACACGGTGTACCATCTTCTGGGTTTCTCATGCATGTTTTTGTTATAGGAAGATGCCCTTGAACTTGGAGATTTGGGACCCATGGGATGGGTACCACGCAGTATTACTTTAAAGGGCCTGCGTTTCCTCAACCAACCTGACCAAACCTCTCAGCCCCAAGAGTGTCCACCCTTATGTCTCAATCAGCTGTGGGTCTAGAGATGGTCAATCCAGGTGGCATCACAGCCCCTGAACGAATATTGTAAGAATTTCTCTCTCTTTCACTGTCTTTGTTTCACGGGTTTTTAAAAGTAATTGATTTTTATAATGGGGTTTAGCTGCTTTTCACTGCTGTTTTTATGCTGCTTTACACCCACTTGACTCACTTACAGAGAGATATCAATACATAGCTTTGAAGATTCTTCCTAGTCAGATATATTCTTGGGCGGTGAATAGGGGGTTTTTGCGTCCAGTTCACTGAGCAAGGAGTAGGTCTTGTCTATTACATATTGGGTTTATTGAACGGTATCTGAGCTAATTTGAAACCCTTGTTTTCTGCCTCACCCGACCTCACCTTTCCCGTTAAGCAGCCATAGTGTGTTTTGTAAACGTGTGTCTCTGTTCTGTTTTGTAATTCAGTTCAAGTGTAGCGGTTTTTACATTCCCTCTATAAGTGATATCTTATGATAAGTGTCGTTTTCTGGTTGACTTATTTCACTTAGAATCGTCGTACCTAAATCCACTCATCATGCTGCTACTAGCCTTATGACGTTGATTTCCTGGCTGAGTGATATTCCATTGTACATAAGGACCACAACTTCTTTATCCATTTTTTTCTTTCCTGGGATATTTAAGGTGTAACGAAGTGGAGGTTCTTGTCAACAGAGCAGCCCTAAACTTTGGGGTGCCTGTGTCTTGCTGATTTTTACTTTTCCCAATTTATACACCCATGAGTGGAAGTGCCCTATGCTCTCTAAGCTGAGTTTTTTAGAGGTTTCAGGACACACCGTACACTTCTCCAGAGTGGCTGTTGGCAATTTACATCCCGCCCATCAGCGTAGCAAGGCTCCCGTTTCTCCATGGCCTGTCCTGCATTTCTGGTTTTGACACTTTATTCAGCATGGCCCTTTTGACCGATGGGAAGCGAGACTTCTTTGTAGCGCTGATTTGCCTTTCCAGGTTGCTTGGTTGGCCAAAAAGGGCGTATGCGTTTTTTCCTGAATATATTCAGGAAAATACGCATATGCCCTTTTTGGCCAAGGGCATCATGGTCGAGGTTTTGCCGCCTTTCCTGTGCTTTAAAGGCGATTCGAATCTACCTCCTGAAATCTGTTTCCTGCAATTCTGCCTTGCTTTCAAATCCTCTTCGTTGCCTTCCCTCAATATATTTGTGGACGAGAGTTATCATTTCTAACTCTGCAGGTTTGTGAATTGCAGTGCCCCTGAGCTCCATTTTTCAACTCGCTTTCTTCAGAGCTGGCCGCAAAAGCGCAGGATTGCTTCAGGCCCTATTCTGGTTCCGGGCGGCAGGCTGAGCCTGTGGTTAATTCTTCTTCCTGATGGGAAAATAGAGTGACCTGTGCCTGTCCCAACACCTAGAGCTAGTCTCTCATTGGTTCCCCCTCTTCCCGTTCATCCTCAGGACAAATTGCAACCTGTACGGAACAGGAGGTTAAAGGTGCTGATTCTCCACGGAGGGAGATTGCTACTAACGTGGCTGGAATGGCGAACCCGAGCACAAGGCGATGAGAAATGAGGTGCGTTTTAGAAACCTTTCCCGATCACACGGTGTACCATCTTCTGGGTTTCTCATGCATGTTTTCGATGTAGGAAGATGCCCTTGAACCTGGAGATTTGGGACCCATGGGATGGGTACCATGCAGTATTACTTTAAAGGGTCTGCGTTTGCTCACCCAACCTCACCAAACCTCTCAGCCCCAAGAGTGTCCACCCTTATGTCTCAATCAGCTGTGGGTCTAGAGATGGTCAATCCAGGTGGCATCACAGCCCCTGAACGAATTTTGTAAGAATTTCTCTCTCTTTCACTGTCTTTGTTTCACGGGATTTTAAAAGTAATTGATTTTTATAATGGGGTTTAGCTGCTTTTCACTGCTCTGTTTATGCTGCTTTACACCCACTTGACTCATTTACAGAGAGATATCAATACATAGCTTTGAAGATTCTTCCTAGTCAGGTATATTCTTGGGCGGTGAATAGGGGGTGTCGAGTCCAGTTCACTGAGCAAGGAGTAGGTCTTGTCTATTACATATTGGGTTTATTGAACGGTATCTGAGCTAATTTGAAACCCTTGTTTTCTGCCTCACCCGACCTCACCTTTCCCGTTAAGCAGCCATAGTGTGTTTTGTAAACGTGTGTCTCTGTTCTGTTTTGTAATTCAGTTCAAGTGTAGCGGTTTTTACATTCCCTCTATAAGTGATATCTTATGATAAGTGTCGTTTTCTGGTTGACTTATTTCACTTAGAATCGTCGTACCTAAATCCACTCATCATGCTGCTACTAGCCTTATGACGTTGATTTCTTGGCTGAGTGATATTCCATTGTACATAAGGACCACAACTTCTTTATCCATTTTTCTCTTTCCTGGGATATTTAAGGTGTAACGAAGTGGAGGTTCTTGTCAACAGAGCAGCCCTAAAATTTGGGGTGCCTGTGTCTTGCTGATTTTTACTTTTCCCAATTTATACACCCATGAGTGGAAGTGCCCTATGCTCTCTAAGCTGAGTTTTTTAGAGGTTTCAGGACACACCGTACACTTCTCCAGAGTGGCTGTTGGCAATTTACATCCCGCCCATCAGCGTAGCAAGGCTCCCGTTTCTCCATGGCCTGTCCTGCATTTCTGGTTTTGACACTTTATTCAGCATGGCCCTTTTGACCAATGGGAAGCGAGACTTCTTTGTAGCGCTGATTTGCCTTTCCAGGTTGCTTGGTTGGCCAAAAAGGGCGTATGCGTTTTTTCCTGAATATATTCAGGAAAAAACGCATACGCCCTTTTTGGCCAAGGGCATCATGGTCGAGGTTTTGCCGCCTTTCCTGTGCTTTAAAGGCGATTCGAATCTACCTCCTGAAATCTGTTTCCTGCAATTCTGCCTTGCTTTCAAATCCTCTTCGTTGCCTTCCCTCAATATATTTGTGGACAAGAGTTATCATTTCTAACTCTGCAGGTTTGTGAATTGCAGTGCCCCTGAGCTCCATTTTTCAACTCGCTTTCTTCGGAGCTGGCCGCAAAAGCGCAGGATTGCTTCAGGCCCTATTCTGGTTCCGGGCGGCAGGCTGAGCCTGTGGTTAATTCTTCTTCCTGATGGGAAAATAGAGTGACCTGTGCCTGTCCCAACACCTAGAGCTAGTCTCTCATTGGTTCCCCCTCTTCCCGTTCATCCTCAGGACAAATTGCAACCTGTACGGAACAGGAGGTTAAAGGTGCTGATTCTCCACGGAGGGAGATTGCTACTAACGCGGCTGGAATGGCGAACCCGAGCACAAGGAGATGAGAAATGAGGTGCGTTTTAGAAACCTTTCCCGATCACACGGTGTACCATCTTCTGGGTTTCTCATGCATGTTTTCGATGTAGGAAGATGCCCTTGAACCTGGAGATTTGGGACCCATGGGATGGGTACCACGCAGTGTTACTTTAAAGGGTCTGCGTTTGCTCACCCAACCTCACCAAAACTCTCAGCCCCAAGAGTGTCCACCCTTATGTCTCAATCAGCTGTGGGTCTAGAGATGGTCAATCCAGGTGGCATCACAGCCCCTGAACGAATTTTGTAAGAATTTCTCTCTCTTTCACTGTCTTTGTTTCACGGGATTTTAAAAGTAATTGATTTTTATAATGGGGTTTAGCTGCTTTTCACTGCTCTGTTTATGCTGCTTTACACCCACTTGACTCATTTACAGAGAGATATCAATACATAGCTTTGAAGATTCTTCCTAGTCAGGTATATTCTTGGGCGGTGAATAGGGGGTGTCGAGTCCAGTTCACTGAGCAAGGAGTAGGTCTTGTCTATTACATATTGGGTTTATGGAACGGTATCTGAGCTAATTTGAAACCCTTGTTTTCTCCCTCACCCGACCTCACCTTTCCCGTTAAGCAGCCATAGTGTGTTTTGTAAACGTGTGACGCTGTTCTGTTTTGTAATTCAGTTCAAGTGTAGCGGTTTTTACATTCCCTCTCTAAGTGATATCTTATGATAAGTGTCTTTTTCTGTGTGACTTATTTCACTTAGAATCGTCGTACCTAAATCCTCTCATCATGCTGCTACTAGCCTTATGACGTTAATTTCATGGCTGAGTGATATGCCATTGTACATAAGGACCACAACTTCCTTATCCATTTTTCTCTTTCCTGGGATATTTAAGGTGTAACGAAGTGGAGGTTCTTGTCAACAGAGCAGCCCTAAACTTTGGGGTGCCTGTGTCTTGCTGATTTTTAGTTTTCCCAATTTATACGCCCATGAGTGGAAGTGCCTTATGCTCTCTATGCTGAGTTCTTTAGATGTTTCAGGAAACACCGTACACTTCTCCAGAGTGGCTGTTGGCAATTTACATCCCACCCATCAGCGTAGTAAGGCTCCCGTTTCTCCATGGCCTGTCCTGCATTTCTGGTTTTGACACTTTATTCAGCATGGCCCTTTTGACCGATGGGAAGCGAGACTTCTTTGTAGCGCTGATTTGCCTTTCCAGGTTGCTTGGTTGGCCAAAAAGGGCGTATGCGTTTTTTCCTGAATATATTCAGGAAAAAACGCATACGCCCTTTTTGGCCAAGGGCATCATGGTCGAGGTTTTGCCGCTTTTCCTGTGCTTTAAAGGCGATTCGACTCTACCTCCTGAAATCTGTTTCCTGCAATTCTGCCTTGCTTTCAAATCCTCCTCGTTGCCTTCCCTGAATATATTTGTGGACGAGAGTTATCATTTATAACTCTGCAGGTTTGTGAATTGCAGTGCCCCTGAGCTCGATTTTTCAACTCGTTTTTTTGGGAGCTGGCCGCAAAAGCACAGGATTGCTTCAGGCCCTGTTCTGCTTCCGGGCGGCAGGCTGAGCCTGTGGTTAATTCTTCTTCCTGATGGGAAAATAGAGTGACCTGTGCCTGTCCCAACACCTAGAGCTAGTCTCTCACTGGTTCCCCCTCTTCCCGTTCATCCTCAGGACAATTTGCAACCTGTACGGAACAGGAGGTTGAAGGTGCTGATTCTCGAAGGAGGGAGATTGCTAGTAAAGCGGCTGTAATGGCCAACCCGAGCACAAGGAGATGAGAAATGAGGTGCGTTTTCGAAACCTTTCCCGATCACACGGTGTACCATCTTCTGGGTTTCTCATGCATGTTTTTGTTATAGGAAGATGCCCTTGAACTTGGAGATTTGGGACCCATGGGATGGGTACCACGCAGTATTACTTTAAAGGGCCTGCGTTTCCTCAACCAACCTGACCAAACCTCTCAGCCCCAAGAGTGTCCACCCTTATGTCTCAATCAGCTGTGGGTCTAGAGATGGTCAATCCAGGTGGCATCACAGCCCCTGAACGAATATTGTAAGAATTTCTCTCTCTTTCACTGTCTTTGTTTCACGGGTTTTTAAAAGTAATTGATTTTTATAATGGGGTTTAGCTGCTTTTCACTGCTGTTTTTATGCTGCTTTACACCCACTTGACTCACTTACAGAGAGATATCAATACATAGCTTTGAAGATTCTTCCTAGTCAGATATATTCTTGGGCGGTGAATAGGGGGTTTTTGCGTCCAGTTCACTGAGCAAGGAGTAGGTCTTGTCTATTACATATTGGGTTTATTGAACGGTATCTGAGCTAATTTGAAACCCTTGTTTTCTGCCTCACCCGACCTCACCTTTCCCGTTAAGCAGCCATAGTGTGTTTTGTAAACGTGTGTCTCTGTTCTGTTTTGTAATTCAGTTCAAGTGTAGCGGTTTTTACATTCCCTCTATAAGTGATATCTTATGATAAGTGTCGTTTTCTGGTTGACTTATTTCACTTAGAATCGTCGTACCTAAATCCACTCATCATGCTGCTACTAGCCTTATGACGTTGATTTCCTGGCTGAGTGATATTCCATTGTACATAAGGACCACAACTTCTTTATCCATTTTTTTCTTTCCTGGGATATTTAAGGTGTAACGAAGTGGAGGTTCTTGTCAACAGAGCAGCCCTAAACTTTGGGGTGCCTGTGTCTTGCTGATTTTTACTTTTCCCAATTTATACACCCATGAGTGGAAGTGCCCTATGCTCTCTAAGCTGAGTTTTTTAGAGGTTTCAGGACACACCGTACACTTCTCCAGAGTGGCTGTTGGCAATTTACATCCCGCCCATCAGCGTAGCAAGGCTCCCGTTTCTCCATGGCCTGTCCTGCATTTCTGGTTTTGACACTTTATTCAGCATGGCCCTTTTGACCGATGGGAAGCGAGACTTCTTTGTAGCGCTGATTTGCCTTTCCAGGTTGCTTGGTTGGCCAAAAAGGGCGTATGCGTTTTTTCCTGAATATATTCAGGAAAAAACGCATACGCCCTTTTTGGCCAAGGGCATCATGGTCGAGGTTTTGCCGCCTTTCCTGTGCTTTAAAGGCGATTCGAATCTACCTCCTGAAATCTGTTTCCTGCAATTCTGCCTTGCTTTCAAATCCTCTTCGTTGCCTTCCCTCAATATATTTGTGGACGAGAGTTATCATTTCTAACTCTGCAGGTTTGTGAATTGCAGTGCCCCTGAGCTCCATTTTTCAACTCGCTTTCTTCGGAGCTGGCCGCAAAAGCGCAGGATTGCTTCAGGCCCTATTCTGGTTCCGGGCGGCAGGCTGAGCCTGTGGTTAATTCTTCTTCCTGATGGGAAAATAGAGTGACCTGTGCCTGTCCCAACACCTAGAGCTAGTCTCTCATTGGTTCCCCCTCTTCCCGTTCATCCTCAGGACAAATTGCAACCTGTACGGAACAGGAGGTTAAAGGTGCTGATTCTCCACGGAGGGAGATTGCTACTAACGCGGCTGGAATGGCGAACCCGAGCACAAGGAGATGAGAAATGAGGTGCGTTTTAGAAACCTTTCCCGATCACACGGTGTACCATCTTCTGGGTTTCTCATGCATGTTTTCGATGTAGGAAGATGCCCTTGAACCTGGAGATTTGGGACCCATGGGATGGGTACCACGCAGTGTTACTTTAAAGGGTCTGCGTTTGCTCACCCAACCTCACCAAAACTCTCAGCCCCAAGAGTGTCCACCCTTATGTCTCAATCAGCTGTGGGTCTAGAGATGGTCAATCCAGGTGGCATCACAGCCCCTGAACGAATTTTGTAAGAATTTCTCTCTCTTTCACTGTCTTTGTTTCACGGGATTTTAAAAGTAATTGATTTTTATAATGGGGTTTAGCTGCTTTTCACTGCTCTGTTTATGCTGCTTTACACCCACTTGACTCATTTACAGAGAGATATCAATACATAGCTTTGAAGATTCTTCCTAGTCAGGTATATTCTTGGGCGGTGAATAGGGGGTGTCGAGTCCAGTTCACTGAGCAAGGAGTAGGTCTTGTCTATTACATATTGGGTTTATGGAACGGTATCTGAGCTAATTTGAAACCCTTGTTTTCTCCCTCACCCGACCTCACCTTTCCCGTTAAGCAGCCATAGTGTGTTTTGTAAACGTGTGACGCTGTTCTGTTTTGTAATTCAGTTCAAGTGTAGCGGTTTTTACATTCCCTCTCTAAGTGATATCTTATGATAAGTGTCTTTTTCTGTGTGACTTATTTCACTTAGAATCGTCGTACCTAAATCCTCTCATCATGCTGCTACTAGCCTTATGACGTTAATTTCATGGCTGAGTGATATGCCATTGTACATAAGGACCACAACTTCCTTATCCATTTTTCTCTTTCCTGGGATATTTAAGGTGTAACGAAGTGGAGGTTCTTGTCAACAGAGCAGCCCTAAACTTTGGGGTGCCTGTGTCTTGCTGATTTTTAGTTTTCCCAATTTATACGCCCATGAGTGGAAGTGCCTTATGCTCTCTATGCTGAGTTCTTTAGATGTTTCAGGAAACACCGTACACTTCTCCAGAGTGGCTGTTGGCAATTTACATCCCACCCATCAGCGTAGTAAGGCTCCCGTTTCTCCATGGCCTGTCCTGCATTTCTGGTTTTGACACTTTATTCAGCATGGCCCTTTTGACCGATGGGAAGCGAGACTTCTTTGTAGCGCTGATTTGCCTTTCCAGGTTGCTTGGTTGGCCAAAAAGGGCGTATGCGTTTTTTCCTGAATATATTCAGGAAAAAACGCATACGCCCTTTTTGGCCAAGGGCATCATGGTCGAGGTTTTGCCGCTTTTCCTGTGCTTTAAAGGCGATTCGACTCTACCTCCTGAAATCTGTTTCCTGCAATTCTGCCTTGCTTTCAAATCCTCCTCGTTGCCTTCCCTCAATATATTTGTGGACGAGAGTTATCATTTATAACTCTGCAGGTTTGTGAATTGCAGTGCCCCTGAGCTCGATTTTTCAACTCGCTTTTTTGGGAGCTGGCCGCAAAAGCACAGGATTGCTTCAGGCCCTGTTCTGCTTCCGGGCGACAGGCTGAGCCTGTGGTTAATTCTTCTTCCTGATGGGAAAATAGAGTGACCTGTGCCTGTCCCAACACCTAGAGCTAGTCTCTCACTGGTTCCCCCTCTTCCCGTTCATCCTCAGGACAATTTGCAACCTGTACGGAACAGGAGGTTGAAGGTGCTGATTCTCGAAGGAGGGAGATTGCTAGTAAAGCGGCTGTAATGGCCAACCCGAGCACAAGGAGATGAGAAATGAGGTGCGTTTTCGAAACCTTTCCCGATCACACGGTGTACCATCTTCTGGGTTTCTCATGCATGTTTTTGTTATAGGAAGATGCCCTTGAACTTGGAGATTTGGGACCCATGGGATGGGTACCACGCAGTATTACTTTAAAGGGCCTGCGTTTCCTCAACCAACCTGACCAAACCTCTCAGCCACAAGAGTGTCCACCCTTATGTCTCAATCAGCTGTGGGTCTAGAGATGGTCAATCCAGGTGGCATCACAGCCCCTGAACGAATATTGTAAGAATTTCTCTCTCTTTCACTGTCTTTGTTTCACGGGTTTTTAAAAGTAATTGATTTTTATAATGGGGTTTAGCTGCTTTTCACTGCTGTTTTTATGCTGCTTTACACCCACTTGACTCACTTACAGAGAGATATCAATACATAGCTTTGAAGATTCTTCCTAGTCAGATATATTCTTGGGCGGTGAATAGGGGGTTTTTGCGTCCAGTTCACTGAGCAAGGAGTAGGTCTTGTCTATTACATATTGGGTTTATTGAACGGTATCTGAGCTAATTTGAAACCCTTGTTTTCTGCCTCACCCGACCTCACCTTTCCCGTTAAGCAGCCATAGTGTGTTTTGTAAACGTGTGTCTCTGTTCTGTTTTGTAATTCAGTTCAAGTGTAGCGGTTTTTACATTCCCTCTATAAGTGATATCTTATGATAAGTGTCGTTTTCTGGTTGACTTATTTCACTTAGAATCGTCGTACCTAAATCCACTCATCATGCTGCTACTAGCCTTATGACGTTGATTTCCTGGCTGAGTGATATTCCATTGTACATAAGGACCACAACTTCTTTATCCATTTTTTTCTTTCCTGGGATATTTAAGGTGTAACGAAGTGGAGGTTCTTGTCAACAGAGCAGCCCTAAACTTTGGGGTGCCTGTGTCTTGCTGATTTTTACTTTTCCCAATTTATACACCCATGAGTGGAAGTGCCCTATGCTCTCTAAGCTGAGTTTTTTAGAGGTTTCAGGACACACCGTACACTTCTCCAGAGTGTCTGTTGGCAATTTACATCACGCCCATCAGCGTAGCAAGGCTCCCGTTTCTCCATGGCCTGTCCTGCATTTCTGGTTTTGACACTTTATTCAGCATGGCCCTTTTGACCGATGGGAAGCGAGACTTCTTTGTAGCGCTGATTTGCCTTTCCAGGTTGCTTGGTTGGCCAAAAAGGGCGTATGCGTTTTTTCCTGAATATATTCAGGAAAAAACGCATACGCCCTTTTTGGCCAAGGGCATCATGGTCGAGGTTTTGCCGCCTTTCCTGTGCTTTAAAGGCGATTCGAATCTACCTCCTGAAATCTGTTTCCTGCAATTCTGCCTTGCTTTCAAATCCTCTTCGTTGCCTTCCCTCAATATATTTGTGGACGAGAGTTATCATTTCTAACTCTGCAGGTTTGTGAATTGCAGTGCCCCTGAGCTCCATTTTTCAACTCGCTTTCTTCGGAGCTGGCCGCAAAAGCGCAGGATTGCTTCAGGCCCTATTCTGGTTCCGGGCGGCAGGCTGAGCCTGTGGTTAATTCTTCTTCCTGATGGGAAAATAGAGTGACCTGTGCCTGTCCCAACACCTAGAGCTAGTCTCTCATTGGTTCCCCCTCTTCCCGTTCATCCTCAGGACAAATTGCACCCTGTACGGAACAGGAGGTTAAAGGTGCTGATTCTCCACGGAGGGAGATTGCTACTAACGCGGCTGGAATGGCGAACCCGAGCACAAGGAGATGAGAAATGAGGTGCGTTTTAGAAACCTTTCCCGATCACACGGTGTACCATCTTCTGGGTTTCTCATGCATGTTTTCGATGTAGGAAGATGCCCTTGAACCTGGAGATTTGGGACCCATGGGATGGGTACCACGCAGTATTACTTTAAAGGGTCTGCGTTTGCTCACCCAACCTCACCAAACCTCTCAGCCCCAAGAGTGTCCACCCTTATGTCTCAATCAGCTGTGGGTCTAGAGATGGTCAATCCAGGTGGCATCACAGCCCCTGAACGAATTTTGTAAGAATTTCTCTCTCTTTCACTGTCTTTGTTTCACGGGATTTTAAAAGTAATTGATTTTTATAATGGGGTTTAGCTGCTTTTCACTGCTCTGTTTATGCTGCTTTACACCCACTTGACTCATTTACAGAGAGATATCAATACATAGCTTTGAAGATTCTTCCTAGTCAGGTATATTCTTGGGCGGTGAATAGGGGGTGTCGAGTCCAGTTCACTGAGCAAGGAGTAGGTCTTGTCTATTACATATTGGGTTTATGGAACGGTATCTGAGCTAATTTGAAACCCTTGTTTTCTCCCTCACCCGACCTCACCTTTCCCGTTAAGCAGCCATAGTGTGTTTTGTAAACGTGTGTCTCTGTTCTGTTTTGTAATTCAGTTCAAGTGTAGCGGTTTTTACATTCCCTCTATAAGTGATATCTTATGATAAGTGTCGTTTTCTGGTTGACTTATTTCACTTAGAATCGTCGTACCTAAATCCACTCATCATGCTGCTACTAGCCTTATGACGTTGATTTCCTGGCTGAGTGATATTCCATTGTACATAAGGACCACAACTTCTTTATCCATTTTTTTCTTTCCTGGGATATTTAAGGTGTAACGAAGTGGAGGTTCTTGTCAACAGAGCAGCCCTAAACTTTGGGGTGCCTGTGTCTTGCTGATTTTTACTTTTCCCAATTTATACACCCATGAGTGGAAGTGCCCTATGCTCTCTAAGCTGAGTTTTTTAGAGGTTTCAGGACACACCGTACACTTCTCCAGAGTGGCTGTTGGCAATTTACATCCCGCCCATCAGCGTAGCAAGGCTCCCGTTTCTCCATGGCCTGTCCTGCATTTCTGGTTTTGACACTTTATTCAGCATGGCCCTTTTGACCAATGGGAAGCGAGACTTCTTTGTAGCGCTGATTTGCCTTTCCAGGTTGCTTGGTTGGCCAAAAAGGGCGTATGCGTTTTTTCCTGAATATATTCAGGAAAAAACGCATACGCCCTTTTTGGCCAAGGGCATCATGGTCGAGGTTTTGCCGCCTTTCCTGTGCTTTAAAGGCGATTCGAATCTACCTCCTGAAATCTGTTTCCTGCAATTCTGCCTTGCTTTCAAATCCTCTTCGTTGCCTTCCCTCAATATATTTGTGGACGAGAGTTATCATTTCTAACTCTGCAGGTTTGTGAATTGCAGTGCCCCTGAGCTCCATTTTTCAACTCGCTTTCTTCGGAGCTGGCCGCAAAAGCGCAGGATTGCTTCAGGCCCTATTCTGGTTCCGGGCGGCAGGCTGAGCCTGTGGTTAATTCTTCTTCCTGATGGGAAAATAGAGTGACCTGTGCCTGTCCCAACACCTAGAGCTAGTCTCTCATTGGTTCCCCCTCTTCCCGTTCATCCTCAGGACAAATTGCAACCTGTACGGAACAGGAGGTTAAAGGTGCTGATTCTCCACGGAGGGAGATTGCTACTAACGCGGCTGGAATGGCGAACCCGAGCACAAGGAGATGAGAAATGAGGTGCGTTTTAGAAACCTTTCCCGATCACACGGTGTACCATCTTCTGGGTTTCTCATGCATGTTTTCGATGTAGGAAGATGCCCTTGAACCTGGAGATTTGGGACCCATGGGATGGGTACCACGCAGTGTTACTTTAAAGGGTCTGCGTTTGCTCACCCAACCTCACCAAAACTCTCAGCCCCAAGAGTGTCCACCCTTATGTCTCAATCAGCTGTGGGTCTAGAGATGGTCAATCCAGGTGGCATCACAGCCCCTGAACGAATTTTGTAAGAATTTCTCTCTCTTTCACTGTCTTTGTTTCACGGGATTTTAAAAGTAATTGATTTTTATAATGGGGTTTAGCTGCTTTTCACTGCTCTGTTTATGCTGCTTTACACCCACTTGACTCATTTACAGAGAGATATCAATACATAGCTTTGAAGATTCTTCCTAGTCAGGTATATTCTTGGGCGGTGAATAGGGGGTGTCGAGTCCAGTTCACTGAGCAAGGAGTAGGTCTTGTCTATTACATATTGGGTTTATGGAACGGTATCTGAGCTAATTTGAAACCCTTGTTTTCTCCCTCACCCGACCTCACCTTTCCCGTTAAGCAGCCATAGTGTGTTTTGTAAACGTGTGACGCTGTTCTGTTTTGTAATTCAGTTCAAGTGTAGCGGTTTTTACATTCCCTCTCTAAGTGATATCTTATGATAAGTGTCTTTTTCTGTGTGACTTATTTCACTTAGAATCGTCGTACCTAAATCCTCTCATCATGCTGCTACTAGCCTTATGACGTTAATTTCATGGCTGAGTGATATGCCATTGTACATAAGGACCACAACTTCCTTATCCATTTTTCTCTTTCCTGGGATATTTAAGGTGTAACGAAGTGGAGGTTCTTGTCAACAGAGCAGCCCTAAACTTTGGGGTGCCTGTGTCTTGCTGATTTTTAGTTTTCCCAATTTATACGCCCATGAGTGGAAGTGCCTTATGCTCTCTATGCTGAGTTCTTTAGATGTTTCAGGAAACACCGTACACTTCTCCAGAGTGGCTGTTGGCAATTTACATCCCGCCCATCAGCGTAGTAAGGCTCCCTTTTCTCCATGGCCTGTCCTGCATTTCTGGTTTTGACACTTTATTCAGCATGGCCCTTTTGACCGATGGGAAGCGAGACTTCTTTGTAGCGCTGATTTGCCTTTCCAGGTTGCTTGGTTGGCCAAAAAGGGCGTATGCGTTTTTTCCTGAATATATTCAGGAAAAAACGCATACGCCCTTTTTGGCCAAGGGCATCATGGTCGAGGTTTTGCCGCTTTTCCTGTGCTTTAAAGGCGATTCGACTCTACCTCCTGAAATCTGTTTCCTGCAATTCTGCCTTGCTTTCAAATCCTCCTCGTTGCCTTCCCTCAATATATTTGTGGACGAGAGTTATCATTTATAACTCTGCAGGTTTGTGAATTGCAGTGCCCCTGAGCTCGATTTTTCAACTCGCTTTTTTGGGAGCTGGCCGCAAAAGCACAGGATTGCTTCAGGCCCTGTTCTGCTTCCGGGCGACAGGCTGAGCCTGTGGTTAATTCTTCTTCCTGATGGGAAAATAGAGTGACCTGTGCCTGTCCCAACACCTAGAGCTAGTCTCTCACTGGTTCCCCCTCTTCCCGTTCATCCTCAGGACAATTTGCAACCTGTACGGAACAGGAGGTTGAAGGTGCTGATTCTCGAAGGAGGGAGATTGCTAGTAAAGCGGCTGTAATGGCCAACCCGAGCACAAGGAGATGAGAAATGAGGTGCGTTTTCGAAACCTTTCCCGATCACACGGTGTACCATCTTCTGGGTTTCTCATGCATGTTTTTGTTATAGGAAGATGCCCTTGAACTTGGAGATTTGGGACCCATGGGATGGGTACCACGCAGTATTACTTTAAAGGGCCTGCGTTTCCTCAACCAACCTGACCAAACCTCTCAGCCACAAGAGTGTCCACCCTTATGTCTCAATCAGCTGTGGGTCTAGAGATGGTCAATCCAGGTGGCATCACAGCCCCTGAACGAATATTGTAAGAATTTCTCTCTCTTTCACTGTCTTTGTTTCACGGGTTTTTAAAAGTAATTGATTTTTATAATGGGGTTTAGCTGCTTTTCACTGCTGTTTTTATGCTGCTTTACACCCACTTGACTCACTTACAGAGAGATATCAATACATAGCTTTGAAGATTCTTCCTAGTCAGATATATTCTTGGGTGGTGAATAGGGGGTTTTTGCGTCCAGTTCACTGAGCAAGGAGTAGGTCTTGTCTATTACATATTGGGTTTATTGAACGGTATCTGAGCTAATTTGAAACCCTTGTTTTCTGCCTCACCCGACCTCACCTTTCCCGTTAAGCAGCCATAGTGTGTTTTGTAAACGTGTGTCTCTGTTCTGTTTTGTAATTCAGTTCAAGTGTAGCGGTTTTTACATTCCCTCTATAAGTGATATCTTATGATAAGTGTCGTTTTCTGGTTGACTTATTTCACTTAGAATCGTCGTACCTAAATCCACTCATCATGCTGCTACTAGCCTTATGACGTTGATTTCCTGGCTGAGTGATATTCCATTGTACATAAGGACCACAACTTCTTTATCCATTTTTTTCTTTCCTGGGATATTTAAGGTGTAACGAAGTGGAGGTTCTTGTCAACAGAGCAGCCCTAAACTTTGGGGTGCCTGTGTCTTGCTGATTTTTACTTTTCCCAATTTATACACCCATGAGTGGAAGTGCCCTATGCTCTCTAAGCTGAGTTTTTTAGAGGTTTCAGGACACACCGTACACTTCTCCAGAGTGGCTGTTGGCAATTTACATCACGCCCATCAGCGTAGCAAGGCTCCCGTTTCTCCATGGCCTGTCCTGCATTTCTGGTTTTGACACTTTATTCAGCATGGCCCTTTTGACCGATGGGAAGCGAGACTTCTTTGTAGTGCTGATTTGCCTTTCCAGGTTGCTTGGTTGGCCAAAAAGGGCGTATGCGTTTTTTCCTGAATATATTCAGGAAAAAACGCATACGCCCTTTTTGGCCAAGGGCATCATGGTCGAGGTTTTGCCGCCTTTCCTGTGCTTTAAAGGCGATTCGAATCTACCTCCTGAAATCTGTTTCCTGCAATTCTGCCTTGCTTTCAAATCCTCTTCGTTGCCTTCCCTCAATATATTTGTGGACGAGAGTTATCATTTCTAACTCTGCAGGTTTGTGAATTGCAGTGCCCCTGAGCTCCATTTTTCAACTCGCTTTCTTCGGAGCTGGCCGCAAAAGCGCAGGATTGCTTCAGGCCCTATTCTGGTTCCGGGCGGCAGGCTGAGCCTGTGGTTAATTCTTCTTCCTGATGGGAAAATAGAGTGACCTGTGCCTGTCCCAACACCTAGAGCTAGTCTCTCATTGGTTCCCCCTCTTCCCGTTCATCCTCAGGACAAATTGCAACCTGTACGGAACAGGAGGTTAAAGGTGCTGATTCTCCACGGAGGGAGATTGCTACTAACGTGGCTGGAATGGCGAACCCGAGCACAAGGAGATGAGAAATGAGGTGCGTTTTAGAAACCTTTCCCGATCACACGGTGTACCATCTTCTGGGTTTCTCATGCATGTTTTCGATGTAGGAAGATGCCCTTGAACCTGGAGATTTGGGACCCATGGGATGGGTACCATGCAGTATTACTTTAAAGGGTCTGCGTTTGCTCACCCAACCTCACCAAACCTCTCAGCCCCAAGAGTGTCCACCCTTATGTCTCAATCAGCTGTGGGTCTAGAGATGGTCAATCCAGGTGGCATCACAGTCCCTGAACGAATTTTGTAAGAATTTCTCTCTCTTTCACTGTCTTTGTTTCACGGGATTTTAAAAGTAATTGATTTTTATAATGGGGTTTAGCTGCTTTTCACTGCTCTGTTTATGCTGCTTTACACCCACTTGACTCATTTACAGAGAGATATCAATACATAGCTTTGAAGATTCTTCCTAGTCAGGTATATTCTTGGGCGGTGAATAGGGGGTGTCGAGTCCAGTTCACTGAGCAAGGAGTAGGTCTTGTCTATTACATATTGGGTTTATTGAACGGTATCTGAGCTAATTTGAAACCCTTGTTTTCTGCCTCACCCGACCTCACCTTTCCCGTTAAGCAGCCATAGTGTGTTTTGTAAACGTGTGTCTCTGTTCTGTTTTGTAATTCAGTTCAAGTGTAGCGGTTTTTACATTCCCTCTATAAGTGATATCTTATGATAAGTGTCGTTTTCTGGTTGACTTATTTCACTTAGAATCTTCGTACCTAAATCCACTCATCATGCTGCTACTAGCCTTATGACGTTGATTTCCTGGCTGAGTGATATTCCATTGTACATAAGGACCACAACTTCTTTATCCATTTTTTTCTTTCCTGGGATATTTAAGGTGTAACGAAGTGGAGGTTCTTGTCAACAGAGCAGCCCTAAACTTTGGGGTGCCTGTGTCTTGCTGATTTTTACTTTTCCCAATTTATACACCCATGAGTGGAAGTGCCCTATGCTCTCTAAGCTGAGTTTTTTAGAGGTTTCAGGACACACCGTACACTTCTCCAGAGTGGCTGTTGGCAATTTACATCACGCCCATCAGCGTAGCAAGGCTCCCGTTTCTCCATGGCCTGTCCTGCATTTCTGGTTTTGACACTTTATTCAGCATGGCCCTTTTGACCGATGGGAAGCGAGACTTCTTTGTAGCGCTGATTTGCCTTTCCAGGTTGCTTGGTTGGCCAAAAAGGGCGTATGCGTTTTTTCCTGAATATATTCAGGAAAAAACGCATACGCCCTTTTTGGCCAAGGGCATCATGGTCGAGGTTTTGCCGCCTTTCCTGTGCTTTAAAGGCGATTCGAATCTACCTCCTGAAATCTGTTTCCTGCAATTCTGCCTTGCTTTCAAATCCTCTTCGTTGCCTTCCCTCAATATATTTGTGGACGAGAGTTATCATTTCTAACTCTGCAGGTTTGTGAATTGCAGTGCCCCTGAGCTCCATTTTTCAACTCGCTTTCTTCGGAGCTGGCCGCAAAAGCGCAGGATTGCTTCAGGCCCTGTTCTGCTTCCGGGCGACAGGCTGAGCCTGTGGTTAATTCTTCTTCCTGATGGGAAAATAGAGTGACCTGTGCCTGTCCCAACACCTAGAGCTAGTCTCTCACTGGTTCCCCCTCTTCCCGTTCATCCTCAGGACAATTTGCAACCTGTACGGAACAGGAGGTTGAAGGTGCTGATTCTCGAAGGAGGGAGATTGCTAGTAAAGCGGCTGTAATGGCCAACCCGAGCACAAGGAGATGAGAAATGAGGTGCGTTTTCGAAACCTTTCCCGATCACACGGTGTACCATCTTCTGGGTTTCTCATGCATGTTTTTGTTATAGGAAGATGCCCTTGAACTTGGAGATTTGGGACCCATGGGATGGGTACCACGCAGTATTACTTTAAAGGGCCTGCGTTTCCTCAACCAACCTGACCAAACCTCTCAGCCACAAGAGTGTCCACCCTTATGTCTCAATCAGCTGTGGGTCTAGAGATGGTCAATCCAGGTGGCATCACAGCCCCTGAACGAATATTGTAAGAATTTCTCTCTCTTTCACTGTCTTTGTTTCACGGGTTTTTAAAAGTAATTGATTTTTATAATGGGGTTTAGCTGCTTTTCACTGCTGTTTTTATGCTGCTTTACACCCACTTGACTCACTTACAGAGAGATATCAATACATAGCTTTGAAGATTCTTCCTAGTCAGATATATTCTTGGGCGGTGAATAGGGGGTTTTTGCGTCCAGTTCACTGAGCAAGGAGTAGGTCTTGTCTATTACATATTGGGTTTATTGAACGGTATCTGAGCTAATTTGAAACCCTTGTTTTCTGCCTCACCCGACCTCACCTTTCCCGTTAAGCAGCCATAGTGTGTTTTATAAACGTGTGTCTCTGTTCTGTTTTGTAATTCAGTTCAAGTGTAGCGGTTTTTACATTCCCTCTATAAGTGATATCTTATGATAAGTGTCGTTTTCTGGTTGACTTATTTCACTTAGAATCGTCGTACCTAAATCCACTCATCATGCTGCTACTAGCCTTATGACGTTGATTTCCTGGCTGAGTGATATTCCATTGTACATAAGGACCACAACTTCTTTATCCATTTTTTTCTTTCCTGGGATATTTAAGGTGTAACGAAGTGGAGGTTCTTGTCAACAGAGCAGCCCTAAACTTTGGGGTGCCTGTGTCTTGCTGATTTTTACTTTTCCCAATTTATACACCCATGAGTGGAAGTGCCCTATGCTCTCTAAGCTGAGTTTTTTAGAGGTTTCAGGACACACCGTACACTTCTCCAGAGTGGCTGTTGGCAATTTACATCACGCCCATCAGCGTAGCAAGGCTCCCGTTTCTCCATGGCCTGTCCTGCATTTCTGGTTTTGACACTTTATTCAGCATGGCCCTTTTGACCGATGGGAAGCGAGACTTCTTTGTAGCGCTGATTTGCCTTTCCAGGTTGCTTGGTTGGCCAAAAAGGGCGTATGCGTTTTTTCCTGAATATATTCAGGAAAAAACGCATACGCCCTTTTTGGCCAAGGGCATCATGGTCGAGGTTTTGCCGCCTTTCCTGTGCTTTAAAGGCGATTCGAATCTACCTCCTGAAATCTGTTTCCTGCAATTCTGCCTTGCTTTCAAATCCTCTTCGTTGCCTTCCCTCAATATATTTGTGGACGAGAGTTATCATTTCTAACTCTGCAGGTTTGTGAATTGCAGTGCCCCTGAGCTCCATTTTTCAACTCGCTTTCTTCGGAGCTGGCCGCAAAAGCGCAGGATTGCTTCAGGCCCTATTCTGGTTCCGGGCGGCAGGCTGAGCCTGTGGTTAATTCTTCTTCCTGATGGGAAAATAGAGTGACCTGTGCCTGTCCCAACACCTAGAGCTAGTCTCTCATTGGTTCCCCCTCTTCCCGTTCATCCTCAGGACAAATTGCAACCTGTACGGAACAGGAGGTTAAAGGTGCTGATTCTCCACGGAGGGAGATTGCTACTAACGTGGCTGGAATGGCGAACCCGAGCACAAGGAGATGAGAAATGAGGTGCGTTTTAGAAACCTTTCCCGATCACACGGTGTACCATCTTCTGGGTTTCTCATGCATGTTTTCGATGTAGGAAGATGCCCTTGAACCTGGAGATTTGGGACCCATGGGATGGGTACCATGCAGTATTACTTTAAAGGGTCTGCGTTTGCTCACCCAACCTCACCAAACCTCTCAGCCCCAAGAGTGTCCACCCTTATGTCTCAATCAGCTGTGGGTCTAGAGATGGTCAATCCAGGTGGCATCACAGTCCCTGAACGAATTTTGTAAGAATTTCTCTCTCTTTCACTGTCTTTGTTTCACGGGATTTTAAAAGTAATTGATTTTTATAATGGGGTTTAGCTGCTTTTCACTGCTCTGTTTATGCTGCTTTACACCCACTTGACTCATTTACAGAGAGATATCAATACATAGCTTTGAAGATTCTTCCTAGTCAGGTATATTCTTGGGCGGTGAATAGGGGGTGTCGAGTCCAGTTCACTGAGCAAGGAGTAGGTCTTGTCTATTACATATTGGGTTTATTGAACGGTATCTGAGCTAATTTGAAACCCTTGTTTTCTGCCTCACCCGACCTCACCTTTCCCGTTAAGCAGCCATAGTGTGTTTTGTAAACGTGTGTCTCTGTTCTGTTTTGTAATTCAGTTCAAGTGTAGCGGTTTTTACATTCCCTCTATAAGTGATATCTTATGATAAGTGTCGTTTTCTGGTTGACTTATTTCACTTAGAATCTTCGTACCTAAATCCACTCATCATGCTGCTACTAGCCTTATGACGTTGATTTCCTGGCTGAGTGATATTCCATTGTACATAAGGACCACAACTTCTTTATCCATTTTTTTCTTTCCTGGGATATTTAAGGTGTAACGAAGTGGAGGTTCTTGTCAACAGAGCAGCCCTAAACTTTGGGGTGCCTGTGTCTTGCTGATTTTTACTTTTCCCAATTTATACACCCATGAGTGGAAGTGCCCTATGCTCTCTAAGCTGAGTTTTTTAGAGGTTTCAGGACACACCGTACACTTCTCCAGAGTGGCTGTTGGCAATTTACATCACGCCCATCAGCGTAGCAAGGCTCCCGTTTCTCCATGGCCTGTCCTGCATTTCTGGTTTTGACACTTTATTCAGCATGGCCCTTTTGACCGATGGGAAGCGAGACTTCTTTGTAGCGCTGATTTGCCTTTCCAGGTTGCTTGGTTGGCCAAAAAGGGCGTATGCGTTTTTTCCTGAATATATTCAGGAAAAAACGCATACGCCCTTTTTGGCCAAGGGCATCATGGTCGAGGTTTTGCCGCCTTTCCTGTGCTTTAAAGGCGATTCGAATCTACCTCCTGAAATCTGTTTCCTGCAATTCTGCCTTGCTTTCAAATCCTCTTCGTTGCCTTCCCTCAATATATTTGTGGACAAGAGTTATCATTTCTAACTCTGCAGGTTTGTGAATTGCAGTGCCCCTGAGCTCCATTTTTCAACTCGCCTTCTTCGGAGCTGGCCGCAAAAGCGCAGGATTGCTTCAGGCCCTATTCTGGTTCCGGGCGGCAGGCTGAGCCTGTGGTTAATTCTTCTTCCTGATGGGAAAATAGAGTGACCTGTGCCTGTCCCAACACCTAGAGCTAGTCTCTCATTGGTTCCCCCTCTTCCCGTTCATCCTCAGGACAAATTGCAACCTGTACGGAACAGGAGGTTAAAGGTGCTGATTCTCCACGGAGGGAGATTGCTACTAACGCGGCTGGAATGGCGAACCCGAGCACAAGGAGATGAGAAATGAGGTGCGTTTTAGAAACCTTTCCCGATCACACGGTGTACCATCTTCTGGGTTTCTCATGCATGTTTTCGATGTAGGAAGATGCCCTTGAACCTGGAGATTTGGGACCCATGGGATGGGTACCACGCAGTGTTACTTTAAAGGGTCTGCGTTTGCTCACCCAACCTCACCAAAACTCTCAGCCCCAAGAGTGTCCACCCTTATGTCTCAATCAGCTGTGGGTCTAGAGATGGTCAATCCAGGTGGCATCACAGCCCCTGAACGAATTTTGTAAGAATTTCTCTCTCTTTCACTGTCTTTGTTTCACGGGATTTTAAAAGTAATTGATTTTTATAATGGGGTTTAGCTGCTTTTCACTGCTCTGTTTATGCTGCTTTACACCCACTTGACTCATTTACAGAGAGATATCAATACATAGCTTTGAAGATTCTTCCTAGTCAGGTATATTCTTGGGCGGTGAATAGGGGGTGTCGAGTCCAGTTCACTGAGCAAGGAGTAGGTCTTGTCTATTACATATTGGGTTTATGGAACGGTATCTGAGCTAATTTGAAACCCTTGTTTTCTCCCTCACCCGACCTCACCTTTCCCGTTAAGCAGCCATAGTGTGTTTTGTAAACGTGTGACGCTGTTCTGTTTTGTAATTCAGTTCAAGTGTAGCGGTTTTTACATTCCCTCTCTAAGTGATATCTTATGATAAGTGTCTTTTTCTGTGTGACTTATTTCACTTAGAATCGTCGTACCTAAATCCTCTCATCATGCTGCTACTAGCCTTATGACGTTAATTTCATGGCTGAGTGATATGCCATTGTACATAAGGACCACAACTTCCTTATCCATTTTTCTCTTTCCTGGGATATTTAAGGTGTAACGAAGTGGAGGTTCTTGTCAACAGAGCAGCCCTAAACTTTGGGGTGCCTGTGTCTTGCTGATTTTTAGTTTTCCCAATTTATACGCCCATGAGTGGAAGTGCCTTATGCTCTCTATGCTGAGTTCTTTAGATGTTTCAGGAAACACCGTACACTTCTCCAGAGTGGCTGTTGGCAATTTACATCCCACCCATCAGCGTAGTAAGGCTCCCGTTTCTCCATGGCCTGTCCTGCATTTCTGGTTTTGACACTTTATTCAGCATGGCCCTTTTGACCGATGGGAAGCGAGACTTCTTTGTAGCGCTGATTTGCCTTTCCAGGTTGCTTGGTTGGCCAAAAAGGGCGTATGCGTTTTTTCCTGAATATATTCAGGAAAAAACGCATACGCCCTTTTTGGCCAAGGGCATCATGGTCGAGGTTTTGCCGCTTTTCCTGTGCTTTAAAGGCGATTCGACTCTACCTCCTGAAATCTGTTTCCTGCAATTCTGCCTTGCTTTCAAATCCTCCTCGTTGCCTTCCCTCAATATATTTGTGGACGAGAGTTATCATTTCTAACTCTGCAGGTTTGTGAATTGCAGTGCCCCTGAGCTCGATTTTTCAACTCGTTTTTTTGGGAGCTGGCCGCAAAAGCACAGGATTGCTTCAGGCCCTGTTCTGCTTCCGGGCGGCAGGCTGAGCCTGTGGTTAATTCTTCTTCTTGATGGGAAAATATAGTGACCTGTGCCTGTCCCAACACCTAGAGCTAGTCTCTCACTGGTTCCCCCTCTTCCCGTTCATCCTCAGGACAATTTGCAACCTGTACGGAACAGGAGGTTGAAGGTGCTGATTCTCGAAGGAGGGAGATTGCTAGTAAAGCGGCTGTAATGGCCAACCCGAGCACAAGGAGATGAGAAATGAGGTGCGTTTTCGAAACCTTTCCCGATCACACGGTGTACCATCTTCTGGGTTTCTCATGCATGTTTTTGTTATAGGAAGATGCCCTTGAACTTGGAGATTTGGGACCCATGGGATGGGTACCACGCAGTATTACTTTAAAGGGCCTGCGTTTCCTCAACCAACCTGACCAAACCTCTCAGCCCCAAGAGTGTCCACCCTTATGTCTCAATCAGCTGTGGGTCTAGAGATGGTCAATCCAGGTGGCATCACAGCCCCTGAACGAATATTGTAAGAATTTCTCTCTCTTTCACTGTCTTTGTTTCACGGGTTTTTAAAAGTAATTGATTTTTATAATGGGGTTTAGCTGCTTTTCACTGCTGTTTTTATGCTGCTTTACACCCACTTGACTCACTTACAGAGAGATATCAATACATAGCTTTGAAGATTCTTCCTAGTCAGATATATTCTTGGGCGGTGAATAGGGGGTTTTTGCGTCCAGTTCACTGAGCAAGGAGTAGGTCTTGTCTATTACATATTGGGTTTATTGAACGGTATCTGAGCTAATTTGAAACCCTTGTTTTCTGCCTCACCCGACCTCACCTTTCCCGTTAAGCAGCCATAGTGTGTTTTGTAAACGTGTGTCTCTGTTCTGTTTTGTAATTCAGTTCAAGTGTAGCGGTTTTTACATTCCCTCTATAAGTGATATCTTATGATAAGTGTCGTTTTCTGGTTGACTTATTTCACTTAGAATCGTCGTACCTAAATCCACTCATCATGCTGCTACTAGCCTTATGACGTTGATTTCCTGGCTGAGTGATATTCCATTGTACATAAGGACCACAACTTCTTTATCCATTTTTTTCTTTCCTGGGATATTTAAGGTGTAACGAAGTGGAGGTTCTTGTCAACAGAGCAGCCCTAAACTTTGGGGTGCCTGTGTCTTGCTGATTTTTACTTTTCCCAATTTATACACCCATGAGTGGAAGTGCCCTATGCTCTCTAAGCTGAGTTTTTTAGAGGTTTCAGGACACACCGTACACTTCTCCAGAGTGGCTGTTGGCAATTTACATCCCGCCCATCAGCGTAGCAAGGCTCCCGTTTCTCCATGGCCTGTCCTGCATTTCTGGTTTTGACACTTTATTCAGCATGGCCCTTTTGACCGATGGGAAGCGAGACTTCTTTGTAGCGCTGATTTGCCTTTCCAGGTTGCTTGGTTGGCCAAAAAGGGCGTATGCGTTTTTTCCTGAATATATTCAGGAAAAAACGCATATGCCCTTTTTGGCCAAGGGCATCATGGTCGAGGTTTTGCCGCCTTTCCTGTGCTTTAAAGGCGATTCGAATCTACCTCCTGAAATCTGTTTCCTGCAATTCTGCCTTGCTTTCAAATCCTCTTCGTTGCCTTCCCTCAATATATTTGTGGACGAGAGTTATCATTTCTAACTCTGCAGGTTTGTGAATTGCAGTGCCCCTGAGCTCCATTTTTCAACTCGCTTTCTTCAGAGCTGGCCGCAAAAGCGCAGGATTGCTTCAGGCCCTATTCTGGTTCCGGGCGGCAGGCTGAGCCTGTGGTTAATTCTTCTTCCTGATGGGAAAATAGAGTGACCTGTGCCTGTCCCAACACCTAGAGCTAGTCTCTCATTGGTTCCCCCTCTTCCCGTTCATCCTCAGGACAAATTGCAACCTGTACGGAACAGGAGGTTAAAGGTGCTGATTCTCCACGGAGGGAGATTGCTACTAACGTGGCTGGAATGGCGAACCCGAGCACAAGGAGATGAGAAATGAGGTGCGTTTTAGAAACCTTTCCCGATCACACGGTGTACCATCTTCTGGGTTTCTCATGCATGTTTTCGATGTAGGAAGATGCCCTTGAACCTGGAGATTTGGGACCCATGGGATGGGTACCATGCAGTATTACTTTAAAGGGTCTGCGTTTGCTCACCCAACCTCACCAAACCTCTCAGCCCCAAGAGTGTCCACCCTTATGTCTCAATCAGCTGTGGGTCTAGAGATGGTCAATCCAGGTGGCATCACAGCCCCTGAACGAATTTTGTAAGAATTTCTCTCTCTTTCACTGTCTTTGTTTCACGGGATTTTAAAAGTAATTGATTTTTATAATGGGGTTTAGCTGCTTTTCACTGCTCTGTTTATGCTGCTTTACACCCACTTGACTCATTTACAGAGAGATATCAATACATAGCTTTGAAGATTCTTCCTAGTCAGGTATATTCTTGGGCGGTGAATAGGGGGTGTCGAGTCCAGTTCACTGAGCAAGGAGTAGGTCTTGTCTATTACATATTGGGTTTATTGAACGGTATCTGAGCTAATTTGAAACCCTTGTTTTCTCCCTCACCCGACCTCACCTTTCCCGTTAAGCAGCCATAGTGTGTTTTGTAAACGTGTGTCTCTGTTCTGTTTTGTAATTCAGTTCAAGTGTAGCGGTTTTTACATTCCCTCTATAAGTGATATCTTATGATAAGTGTCGTTTTCTGGTTGACTTATTTCACTTAGAATCGTCGTACCTAAATCCACTCATCATGCTGCTACTAGCCTTATGACGTTGATTTCTTGGCTGAGTGATATTCCATTGTACATAAGGACCACAACTTCTTTATCCATTTTTCTCTTTCCTGGGATATTTAAGGTGTAACGAAGTGGAGGTTCTTGTCAACAGAGCAGCCCTAAACTTTGGGGTGCCTGTGTCTTGCTGATTTTTACTTTTCCCAATTTATACACCCATGAGTGGAAGTGCCCTATGCTCTCTAAGCTGAGTTTTTTAGAGGTTTCAGGACACACCGTACACTTCTCCAGAGTGGCTGTTGGCAATTTACATCCCGCCCATCAGCGTAGCAAGGCTCCCGTTTCTCCATGGCCTGTCCTGCATTTCTGGTTTTGACACTTTATTCAGCATGGCCCTTTTGACCAATGGGAAGCGAGACTTCTTTGTAGCGCTGATTTGCCTTTCCAGGTTGCTTGGTTGGCCAAAAAGGGCGTATGCGTTTTTTCCTGAATATATTCAGGAAAAAACGCATACGCCCTTTTTGGCCAAGGGCATCATGGTCGAGGTTTTGCCGCCTTTCCTGTGCTTTAAAGGCGATTCGAATCTACCTCCTGAAATCTGTTTCCTGCAATTCTGCCTTGCTTTCAAATCCTCTTCGTTGCCTTCCCTCAATATATTTGTGGACAAGAGTTATCATTTCTAACTCTGCAGGTTTGTGAATTGCAGTGCCCCTGAGCTCCATTTTTCAACTCGCTTTCTTCGGAGCTGGCCGCAAAAGCGCAGGATTGCTTCAGGCCCTATTCTGGTTCCGGGCGGCAGGCTGAGCCTGTGGTTAATTCTTCTTCCTGATGGGAAAATAGAGTGACCTGTGCCTGTCCCAACACCTAGAGCTAGTCTCTCATTGGTTCCCCCTCTTCCCGTTCATCCTCAGGACAAATTGCAACCTGTACGGAACAGGAGGTTAAAGGTGCTGATTCTCCACGGAGGGAGATTGCTACTAACGCGGCTGGAATGGCGAACCCGAGCACAAGGAGATGAGAAATGAGGTGCGTTTTAGAAACCTTTCCCGATCACACGGTGTACCATCTTCTGGGTTTCTCATGCATGTTTTCGATGTAGGAAGATGCCCTTGAACCTGGAGATTTGGGACCCATGGGATGGGTACCACGCAGTGTTACTTTAAAGGGTCTGCGTTTGCTCACCCAACCTCACCAAAACTCTCAGCCCCAAGAGTGTCCACCCTTATGTCTCAATCAGCTGTGGGTCTAGAGATGGTCAATCCAGGTGGCATCACAGCCCCTGAACGAATTTTGTAAGAATTTCTCTCTCTTTCACTGTCTTTGTTTCACGGGATTTTAAAAGTAATTGATTTTTATAATGGGGTTTAGCTGCTTTTCACTGCTCTGTTTATGCTGCTTTACACCCACTTGACTCATTTACAGAGAGATATCAATACATAGCTTTGAAGATTCTTCCTAGTCAGGTATATTCTTGGGCGGTGAATAGGGGGTGTCGAGTCCAGTTCACTGAGCAAGGAGTAGGTCTTGTCTATTACATATTGGGTTTATGGAACGGTATCTGAGCTAATTTGAAACCCTTGTTTTCTCCCTCACCCGACCTCACCTTTCCCGTTAAGCAGCCATAGTGTGTTTTGTAAACGTGTGACGCTGTTCTGTTTTGTAATTCAGTTCAAGTGTAGCGGTTTTTACATTCCCTCTCTAAGTGATATCTTATGATAAGTGTCTTTTTCTGTGTGACTTATTTCACTTAGAATCGTCGTACCTAAATCCTCTCATCATGCTGCTACTAGCCTTATGACGTTAATTTCATGGCTGAGTGATATGCCATTGTACATAAGGACCACAACTTCCTTATCCATTTTTCTCTTTCCTGGGATATTTAAGGTGTAACGAAGTGGAGGTTCTTGTCAACAGAGCAGCCCTAAACTTTGGGGTGCCTGTGTCTTGCTGATTTTTAGTTTTCCCAATTTATACGCCCATGAGTGGAAGTGCCTTATGCTCTCTATGCTGAGTTCTTTAGATGTTTCAGGAAACACCGTACACTTCTCCAGAGTGGCTGTTGGCAATTTACATCCCACCCATCAGCGTAGTAAGGCTCCCGTTTCTCCATGGCCTGTCCTGCATTTCTGGTTTTGACACTTTATTCAGCATGGCCCTTTTGACCGATGGGAAGCGAGACTTCTTTGTAGCGCTGATTTGCCTTTCCAGGTTGCTTGGTTGGCCAAAAAGGGCGTATGCGTTTTTTCCTGAATATATTCAGGAAAAAACGCATACGCCCTTTTTGGCCAAGGGCATCATGGTCGAGGTTTTGCCGCTTTTCCTGTGCTTTAAAGGCGATTCGACTCTACCTCCTGAAATCTGTTTCCTGCAATTCTGCCTTGCTTTCAAATCCTCCTCGTTGCCTTCCCTCAATATATTTGTGGACGAGAGTTATCATTTCTAACTCTGCAGGTTTGTGAATTGCAGTGCCCCTGAGCTCGATTTTTCAACTCGTTTTTTTGGGAGCTGGCCGCAAAAGCACAGGATTGCTTCAGGCCCTGTTCTGCTTCCGGGCGGCAGGCTGAGCCTGTGGTTAATTCTTCTTCCTGATGGGAAAATAGAGTGACCTGTGCCTGTCCCAACACCTAGAGCTAGTCTCTCACTGGTTCCCCCTCTTCCCGTTCATCCTCAGGACAATTTGCAACCTGTACGGAACAGGAGGTTGAAGGTGCTGATTCTCGAAGGAGGGAGATTGCTAGTAAAGCGGCTGTAATGGCCAACCCGAGCACAAGGAGATGAGAAATGAGGTGCGTTTTCGAAACCTTTCCCGATCACACGGTGTACCATCTTCTGGGTTTCTCATGCATGTTTTTGTTATAGGAAGATGCCCTTGAACTTGGAGATTTGGGACCCATGGGATGGGTACCACGCAGTATTACTTTAAAGGGCCTGCGTTTCCTCAACCAACCTGACCAAACCTCTCAGCCCCAAGAGTGTCCACCCTTATGTCTCAATCAGCTGTGGGTCTAGAGATGGTCAATCCAGGTGGCATCACAGCCCCTGAACGAATATTGTAAGAATTTCTCTCTCTTTCACTGTCTTTGTTTCACGGGTTTTTAAAAGTAATTGATTTTTATAATGGGGTTTAGCTGCTTTTCACTGCTGTTTTTATGCTGCTTTACACCCACTTGACTCACTTACAGAGAGATATCAATACATAGCTTTGAAGATTCTTCCTAGTCAGATATATTCTTGGGCGGTGAATAGGGGGTTTTTGCGTCCAGTTCACTGAGCAAGGAGTAGGTCTTGTCTATTACATATTGGGTTTATTGAACGGTATCTGAGCTAATTTGAAACCCTTGTTTTCTGCCTCACCCGACCTCACCTTTCCCGTTAAGCAGCCATAGTGTGTTTTGTAAACGTGTGTCTCTGTTCTGTTTTGTAATTCAGTTCAAGTGTAGCGGTTTTTACATTCCCTCTATAAGTGATATCTTATGATAAGTGTCGTTTTCTGGTTGACTTATTTCACTTAGAATCGTCGTACCTAAATCCACTCATCATGCTGCTACTAGCCTTATGACGTTGATTTCCTGGCTGAGTGATATTCCATTGTACATAAGGACCACAACTTCTTTATCCATTTTTTTCTTTCCTGGGATATTTAAGGTGTAACGAAGTGGAGGTTCTTGTCAACAGAGCAGCCCTAAACTTTGGGGTGCCTGTGTCTTGCTGATTTTTACTTTTCCCAATTTATACACCCATGAGTGGAAGTGCCCTATGCTCTCTAAGCTGAGTTTTTTAGAGGTTTCAGGACACACCGTACACTTCTCCAGAGTGGCTGTTGGCAATTTACATCCCGCCCATCAGCGTAGCAAGGCTCCCGTTTCTCCATGGCCTGTCCTGCATTTCTGGTTTTGACACTTTATTCAGCATGGCCCTTTTGACCGATGGGAAGCGAGACTTCTTTGTAGCGCTGATTTGCCTTTCCAGGTTGCTTGGTTGGCCAAAAAGGGCGTATGCGTTTTTTCCTGAATATATTCAGGAAAAAACGCATACGCCCTTTTTGGCCAAGGGCATCATGGTCGAGGTTTTGCCGCCTTTCCTGTGCTTTAAAGGCGATTCGAATCTACCTCCTGAAATCTGTTTCCTGCAATTCTGCCTTGCTTTCAAATCCTCTTCGTTGCCTTCCCTCAATATATTTGTGGACGAGAGTTATCATTTCTAACTCTGCAGGTTTGTGAATTGCAGTGCCCCTGAGCTCCATTTTTCAACTCGCTTTCTTCGGAGCTGGCCGCAAAAGCGCAGGATTGCTTCAGGCCCTATTCTGGTTCCGGGCGGCAGGCTGAGCCTGTGGTTAATTCTTCTTCCTGATGGGAAAATAGAGTGACCTGTGCCTGTCCCAACACCTAGAGCTAGTCTCTCATTGGTTCCCCCTCTTCCCGTTCATCCTCAGGACAAATTGCAACCTGTACGGAACAGGAGGTTAAAGGTGCTGATTCTCCACGGAGGGAGATTGCTACTAACGCGGCTGGAATGGCGAACCCGAGCACAAGGAGATGAGAAATGAGGTGCGTTTTAGAAACCTTTCCCGATCACACGGTGTACCATCTTCTGGGTTTCTCATGCATGTTTTCGATGTAGGAAGATGCCCTTGAACCTGGAGATTTGGGACCCATGGGATGGGTACCACGCAGTGTTACTTTAAAGGGTCTGCGTTTGCTCACCCAACCTCACCAAAACTCTCAGCCCCAAGAGTGTCCACCCTTATGTCTCAATCAGCTGTGGGTCTAGAGATGGTCAATCCAGGTGGCATCACAGCCCCTGAACGAATTTTGTAAGAATTTCTCTCTCTTTCACTGTCTTTGTTTCACGGGATTTTAAAAGTAATTGATTTTTATAATGGGGTTTAGCTGCTTTTCACTGCTCTGTTTATGCTGCTTTACACCCACTTGACTCATTTACAGAGAGATATCAATACATAGCTTTGAAGATTCTTCCTAGTCAGGTATATTCTTGGGCGGTGAATAGGGGGTGTCGAGTCCAGTTCACTGAGCAAGGAGTAGGTCTTGTCTATTACATATTGGGTTTATGGAACGGTATCTGAGCTAATTTGAAACCCTTGTTTTCTCCCTCACCCGACCTCACCTTTCCCGTTAAGCAGCCATAGTGTGTTTTGTAAACGTGTGACGCTGTTCTGTTTTGTAATTCAGTTCAAGTGTAGCGGTTTTTACATTCCCTCTCTAAGTGATATCTTATGATAAGTGTCTTTTTCTGTGTGACTTATTTCACTTAGAATCGTCGTACCTAAATCCTCTCATCATGCTGCTACTAGCCTTATGACGTTAATTTCATGGCTGAGTGATATGCCATTGTACATAAGGACCACAACTTCCTTATCCATTTTTCTCTTTCCTGGGATATTTAAGGTGTAACGAAGTGGAGGTTCTTGTCAACAGAGCAGCCCTAAACTTTGGGGTGCCTGTGTCTTGCTGATTTTTAGTTTTCCCAATTTATACGCCCATGAGTGGAAGTGCCTTATGCTCTCTATGCTGAGTTCTTTAGATGTTTCAGGAAACACCGTACACTTCTCCAGAGTGGCTGTTGGCAATTTACATCCCGCCCATCAGCGTAGTAAGGCTCCCTTTTCTCCATGGCCTGTCCTGCATTTCTGGTTTTGACACTTTATTCAGCATGGCCCTTTTGACCGATGGGAAGCGAGACTTCTTTGTAGCGCTGATTTGCCTTTCCAGGTTGCTTGGTTGGCCAAAAAGGGCGTATGCGTTTTTTCCTGAATATATTCAGGAAAAAACGCATACGCCCTTTTTGGCCAAGGGCATCATGGTCGAGGTTTTGCCGCTTTTCCTGTGCTTTAAAGGCGATTCGACTCTACCTCCTGAAATCTGTTTCCTGCAATTCTGCCTTGCTTTCAAATCCTCCTCGTTGCCTTCCCTCAATATATTTGTGGACGAGAGTTATCATTTATAACTCTGCAGGTTTGTGAATTGCAGTGCCCCTGAGCTCGATTTTTCAACTCGCTTTTTTGGGAGCTGGCCGCAAAAGCACAGGATTGCTTCAGGCCCTGTTCTGCTTCCGGGCGACAGGCTGAGCCTGTGGTTAATTCTTCTTCCTGATGGGAAAATAGAGTGACCTGTGCCTGTCCCAACACCTAGAGCTAGTCTCTCACTGGTTCCCCCTCTTCCCGTTCATCCTCAGGACAATTTGCAACCTGTACGGAACAGGAGGTTGAAGGTGCTGATTCTCGAAGGAGGGAGATTGCTAGTAAAGCGGCTGTAATGGCCAACCCGAGCACAAGGAGATGAGAAATGAGGTGCGTTTTCGAAACCTTTCCCGATCACACGGTGTACCATCTTCTGGGTTTCTCATGCATGTTTTTGTTATAGGAAGATGCCCTTGAACTTGGAGATTTGGGACCCATGGGATGGGTACCACGCAGTATTACTTTAAAGGGCCTGCGTTTCCTCAACCAACCTGACCAAACCTCTCAGCCCCAAGAGTGTCCACCCTTATGTCTCAATCAGCTGTGGGTCTAGAGATGGTCAATCCAGGTGGCATCACAGCCCCTGAACGAATATTGTAAGAATTTCTCTCTCTTTCACTGTCTTTGTTTCACGGGTTTTTAAAAGTAATTGATTTTTATAATGGGGTTTAGCTGCTTTTCACTGCTGTTTTTATGCTGCTTTACACCCACTTGACTCACTTACAGAGAGATATCAATACATAGCTTTGAAGATTCTTCCTAGTCAGATATATTCTTGGGCGGTGAATAGGGGGTTTTTGCGTCCAGTTCACTGAGCAAGGAGTAGGTCTTGTCTATTACATATTGGGTTTATTGAACGGTATCTGAGCTAATTTGAAACCCTTGTTTTCTGCCTCACCCGACCTCACCTTTCCCGTTAAGCAGCCATAGTGTGTTTTGTAAACGTGTGTCTCTGTTCTGTTTTGTAATTCAGTTCAAGTGTAGCGGTTTTTACATTCCCTCTATAAGTGATATCTTATGATAAGTGTCGTTTTCTGGTTGACTTATTTCACTTAGAATCGTCGTACCTAAATCCACTCATCATGCTGCTACTAGCCTTATGACGTTGATTTCCTGGCTGAGTGATATTCCATTGTACATAAGGACCACAACTTCTTTATCCATTTTTTTCTTTCCTGGGATATTTAAGGTGTAACGAAGTGGAGGTTCTTGTCAACAGAGCAGCCCTAAACTTTGGGGTGCCTGTGTCTTGCTGATTTTTACTTTTCCCAATTTATACACCCATGAGTGGAAGTGCCCTATGCTCTCTAAGCTGAGTTTTTTAGAGGTTTCAGGACACACCGTACACTTCTCCAGAGTGGCTGTTGGCAATTTACATCCCGCCCATCAGCGTAGCAAGGCTCCCGTTTCTCCATGGCCTGTCCTGCATTTCTGGTTTTGACACTTTATTCAGCATGGCCCTTTTGACCGATGGGAAGCGAGACTTCTTTGTAGCGCTGATTTGCCTTTCCAGGTTGCTTGGTTGGCCAAAAAGGGCGTATGCGTTTTTTCCTGAATATATTCAGGAAAAAACGCATATGCCCTTTTTGGCCAAGGGCATCATGGTCGAGGTTTTGCCGCCTTTCCTGTGCTTTAAAGGCGATTCGAATCTACCTCCTGAAATCTGTTTCCTGCAATTCTGCCTTGCTTTCAAATCCTCTTCGTTGCCTTCCCTCAATATATTTGTGGACGAGAGTTATCATTTCTAACTCTGCAGGTTTGTGAATTGCAGTGCCCCTGAGCTCCATTTTTCAACTCGCTTTCTTCAGAGCTGGCCGCAAAAGCGCAGGATTGCTTCAGGCCCTATTCTGGTTCCGGGCGGCAGGCTGAGCCTGTGGTTAATTCTTCTTCCTGATGGGAAAATAGAGTGACCTGTGCCTGTCCCAACACCTAGAGCTAGTCTCTCATTGGTTCCCCCTCTTCCCGTTCATCCTCAGGACAAATTGCAACCTGTACGGAACAGGAGGTTAAAGGTGCTGATTCTCCACGGAGGGAGATTGCTACTAACGTGGCTGGAATGGCGAACCCGAGCACAAGGAGATGAGAAATGAGGTGCGTTTTAGAAACCTTTCCCGATCACACGGTGTACCATCTTCTGGGTTTCTCATGCATGTTTTCGATGTAGGAAGATGCCCTTGAACCTGGAGATTTGGGACCCATGGGATGGGTACCATGCAGTATTACTTTAAAGGGTCTGCGTTTGCTCACCCAACCTCACCAAACCTCTCAGCCCCAAGAGTGTCCACCCTTATGTCTCAATCAGCTGTGGGTCTAGAGATGGTCAATCCAGGTGGCATCACAGCCCCTGAACGAATTTTGTAAGAATTTCTCTCTCTTTCACTGTCTTTGTTTCACGGGATTTTAAAAGTAATTGATTTTTATAATGGGGTTTAGCTGCTTTTCACTGCTCTGTTTATGCTGCTTTACACCCACTTGACTCATTTACAGAGAGATATCAATACATAGCTTTGAAGATTCTTCCTAGTCAGGTATATTCTTGGGCGGTGAATAGGGGGTGTCGAGTCCAGTTCACTGAGCAAGGAGTAGGTCTTGTCTATTACATATTGGGTTTATTGAACGGTATCTGAGCTAATTTGAAACCCTTGTTTTCTCCCTCACCCGACCTCACCTTTCCCGTTAAGCAGCCATAGTGTGTTTTGTAAACGTGTGTCTCTGTTCTGTTTTGTAATTCAGTTCAAGTGTAGCGGTTTTTACATTCCCTCTATAAGTGATATCTTATGATAAGTGTCGTTTTCTGGTTGACTTATTTCACTTAGAATCGTCGTACCTAAATCCACTCATCATGCTGCTACTAGCCTTATGACGTTGATTTCTTGGCTGAGTGATATTCCATTGTACATAAGGACCACAACTTCTTTATCCATTTTTCTCTTTCCTGGGATATTTAAGGTGTAACGAAGTGGAGGTTCTTGTCAACAGAGCAGCCCTAAACTTTGGGGTGCCTGTGTCTTGCTGATTTTTACTTTTCCCAATTTATACACCCATGAGTGGAAGTGCCCTATGCTCTCTAAGCTGAGTTTTTTAGAGGTTTCAGGACACACCGTACACTTCTCCAGAGTGGCTGTTGGCAATTTACATCCCGCCCATCAGCGTAGCAAGGCTCCCGTTTCTCCATGGCCTGTCCTGCATTTCTGGTTTTGACACTTTATTCAGCATGGCCCTTTTGACCAATGGGAAGCGAGACTTCTTTGTAGCGCTGATTTGCCTTTCCAGGTTGCTTGGTTGGCCAAAAAGGGCGTATGCGTTTTTTCCTGAATATATTCAGGAAAAAACGCATACGCCCTTTTTGGCCAAGGGCATCATGGTCGAGGTTTTGCCGCCTTTCCTGTGCTTTAAAGGCGATTCGAATCTACCTCCTGAAATCTGTTTCCTGCAATTCTGCCTTGCTTTCAAATCCTCTTCGTTGCCTTCCCTCAATATATTTGTGGACAAGAGTTATCATTTCTAACTCTGCAGGTTTGTGAATTGCAGTGCCCCTGAGCTCCATTTTTCAACTCGCTTTCTTCGGAGCTGGCCGCAAAAGCGCAGGATTGCTTCAGGCCCTATTCTGGTTCCGGGCGGCAGGCTGAGCCTGTGGTTAATTCTTCTTCCTGATGGGAAAATAGAGTGACCTGTGCCTGTCCCAACACCTAGAGCTAGTCTCTCATTGGTTCCCCCTCTTCCCGTTCATCCTCAGGACAAATTGCAACCTGTACGGAACAGGAGGTTAAAGGTGCTGATTCTCCACGGAGGGAGATTGCTACTAACGCGGCTGGAATGGCGAACCCGAGCACAAGGAGATGAGAAATGAGGTGCGTTTTAGAAACCTTTCCCGATCACACGGTGTACCATCTTCTGGGTTTCTCATGCATGTTTTCGATGTAGGAAGATGCCCTTGAACCTGGAGATTTGGGACCCATGGGATGGGTACCACGCAGTGTTACTTTAAAGGGTCTGCGTTTGCTCACCCAACCTCACCAAAACTCTCAGCCCCAAGAGTGTCCACCCTTATGTCTCAATCAGCTGTGGGTCTAGAGATGGTCAATCCAGGTGGCATCACAGCCCCTGAACGAATTTTGTAAGAATTTCTCTCTCTTTCACTGTCTTTGTTTCACGGGATTTTAAAAGTAATTGATTTTTATAATGGGGTTTAGCTGCTTTTCACTGCTCTGTTTATGCTGCTTTACACCCACTTGACTCATTTACAGAGAGATATCAATACATAGCTTTGAAGATTCTTCCTAGTCAGGTATATTCTTGGGCGGTGAATAGGGGGTGTCGAGTCCAGTTCACTGAGCAAGGAGTAGGTCTTGTCTATTACATATTGGGTTTATGGAACGGTATCTGAGCTAATTTGAAACCCTTGTTTTCTCCCTCACCCGACCTCACCTTTCCCGTTAAGCAGCCATAGTGTGTTTTGTAAACGTGTGACGCTGTTCTGTTTTGTAATTCAGTTCAAGTGTAGCGGTTTTTACATTCCCTCTCTAAGTGATATCTTATGATAAGTGTCTTTTTCTGTGTGACTTATTTCACTTAGAATCGTCGTACCTAAATCCTCTCATCATGCTGCTACTAGCCTTATGACGTTAATTTCATGGCTGAGTGATATGCCATTGTACATAAGGACCACAACTTCCTTATCCATTTTTCTCTTTCCTGGGATATTTAAGGTGTAACGAAGTGGAGGTTCTTGTCAACAGAGCAGCCCTAAACTTTGGGGTGCCTGTGTCTTGCTGATTTTTAGTTTTCCCAATTTATACGCCCATGAGTGGAAGTGCCTTATGCTCTCTATGCTGAGTTCTTTAGATGTTTCAGGAAACACCGTACACTTCTCCAGAGTGGCTGTTGGCAATTTACATCCCACCCATCAGCGTAGTAAGGCTCCCGTTTCTCCATGGCCTGTCCTGCATTTCTGGTTTTGACACTTTATTCAGCATGGCCCTTTTGACCGATGGGAAGCGAGACTTCTTTGTAGCGCTGATTTGCCTTTCCAGGTTGCTTGGTTGGCCAAAAAGGGCGTATGCGTTTTTTCCTGAATATATTCAGGAAAAAACGCATACGCCCTTTTTGGCCAAGGGCATCATGGTCGAGGTTTTGCCGCTTTTCCTGTGCTTTAAAGGCGATTCGACTCTACCTCCTGAAATCTGTTTCCTGCAATTCTGCCTTGCTTTCAAATCCTCCTCGTTGCCTTCCCTCAATATATTTGTGGACGAGAGTTATCATTTCTAACTCTGCAGGTTTGTGAATTGCAGTGCCCCTGAGCTCGATTTTTCAACTCGTTTTTTTGGGAGCTGGCCGCAAAAGCACAGGATTGCTTCAGGCCCTGTTCTGCTTCCGGGCGGCAGGCTGAGCCTGTGGTTAATTCTTCTTCCTGATGGGAAAATAGAGTGACCTGTGCCTGTCCCAACACCTAGAGCTAGTCTCTCACTGGTTCCCCCTCTTCCCGTTCATCCTCAGGACAATTTGCAACCTGTACGGAACAGGAGGTTGAAGGTGCTGATTCTCGAAGGAGGGAGATTGCTAGTAAAGCGGCTGTAATGGCCAACCCGAGCACAAGGAGATGAGAAATGAGGTGCGTTTTCGAAACCTTTCCCGATCACACGGTGTACCATCTTCTGGGTTTCTCATGCATGTTTTTGTTATAGGAAGATGCCCTTGAACTTGGAGATTTGGGACCCATGGGATGGGTACCACGCAGTATTACTTTAAAGGGCCTGCGTTTCCTCAACCAACCTGACCAAACCTCTCAGCCCCAAGAGTGTCCACCCTTATGTCTCAATCAGCTGTGGGTCTAGAGATGGTCAATCCAGGTGGCATCACAGCCCCTGAACGAATATTGTAAGAATTTCTCTCTCTTTCACTGTCTTTGTTTCACGGGTTTTTAAAAGTAATTGATTTTTATAATGGGGTTTAGCTGCTTTTCACTGCTGTTTTTATGCTGCTTTACACCCACTTGACTCACTTACAGAGAGATATCAATACATAGCTTTGAAGATTCTTCCTAGTCAGATATATTCTTGGGCGGTGAATAGGGGGTTTTTGCGTCCAGTTCACTGAGCAAGGAGTAGGTCTTGTCTATTACATATTGGGTTTATTGAACGGTATCTGAGCTAATTTGAAACCCTTGTTTTCTGCCTCACCCGACCTCACCTTTCCCGTTAAGCAGCCATAGTGTGTTTTGTAAACGTGTGTCTCTGTTCTGTTTTGTAATTCAGTTCAAGTGTAGCGGTTTTTACATTCCCTCTATAAGTGATATCTTATGATAAGTGTCGTTTTCTGGTTGACTTATTTCACTTAGAATCGTCGTACCTAAATCCACTCATCATGCTGCTACTAGCCTTATGACGTTGATTTCCTGGCTGAGTGATATTCCATTGTACATAAGGACCACAACTTCTTTATCCATTTTTTTCTTTCCTGGGATATTTAAGGTGTAACGAAGTGGAGGTTCTTGTCAACAGAGCAGCCCTAAACTTTGGGGTGCCTGTGTCTTGCTGATTTTTACTTTTCCCAATTTATACACCCATGAGTGGAAGTGCCCTATGCTCTCTAAGCTGAGTTTTTTAGAGGTTTCAGGACACACCGTACACTTCTCCAGAGTGGCTGTTGGCAATTTACATCCCGCCCATCAGCGTAGCAAGGCTCCCGTTTCTCCATGGCCTGTCCTGCATTTCTGGTTTTGACACTTTATTCAGCATGGCCCTTTTGACCGATGGGAAGCGAGACTTCTTTGTAGCGCTGATTTGCCTTTCCAGGTTGCTTGGTTGGCCAAAAAGGGCGTATGCGTTTTTTCCTGAATATATTCAGGAAAAAACGCATACGCCCTTTTTGGCCAAGGGCATCATGGTCGAGGTTTTGCCGCCTTTCCTGTGCTTTAAAGGCGATTCGAATCTACCTCCTGAAATCTGTTTCCTGCAATTCTGCCTTGCTTTCAAATCCTCTTCGTTGCCTTCCCTCAATATATTTGTGGACGAGAGTTATCATTTCTAACTCTGCAGGTTTGTGAATTGCAGTGCCCCTGAGCTCCATTTTTCAACTCGCTTTCTTCGGAGCTGGCCGCAAAAGCGCAGGATTGCTTCAGGCCCTATTCTGGTTCCGGGCGGCAGGCTGAGCCTGTGGTTAATTCTTCTTCCTGATGGGAAAATAGAGTGACCTGTGCCTGTCCCAACACCTAGAGCTAGTCTCTCATTGGTTCCCCCTCTTCCCGTTCATCCTCAGGACAAATTGCAACCTGTACGGAACAGGAGGTTAAAGGTGCTGATTCTCCACGGAGGGAGATTGCTACTAACGCGGCTGGAATGGCGAACCCGAGCACAAGGAGATGAGAAATGAGGTGCGTTTTAGAAACCTTTCCCGATCACACGGTGTACCATCTTCTGGGTTTCTCATGCATGTTTTCGATGTAGGAAGATGCCCTTGAACCTGGAGATTTGGGACCCATGGGATGGGTACCACGCAGTGTTACTTTAAAGGGTCTGCGTTTGCTCACCCAACCTCACCAAAACTCTCAGCCCCAAGAGTGTCCACCCTTATGTCTCAATCAGCTGTGGGTCTAGAGATGGTCAATCCAGGTGGCATCACAGCCCCTGAACGAATTTTGTAAGAATTTCTCTCTCTTTCACTGTCTTTGTTTCACGGGATTTTAAAAGTAATTGATTTTTATAATGGGGTTTAGCTGCTTTTCACTGCTCTGTTTATGCTGCTTTACACCCACTTGACTCATTTACAGAGAGATATCAATACATAGCTTTGAAGATTCTTCCTAGTCAGGTATATTCTTGGGCGGTGAATAGGGGGTGTCGAGTCCAGTTCACTGAGCAAGGAGTAGGTCTTGTCTATTACATATTGGGTTTATGGAACGGTATCTGAGCTAATTTGAAACCCTTGTTTTCTCCCTCACCCGACCTCACCTTTCCCGTTAAGCAGCCATAGTGTGTTTTGTAAACGTGTGACGCTGTTCTGTTTTGTAATTCAGTTCAAGTGTAGCGGTTTTTACATTCCCTCTCTAAGTGATATCTTATGATAAGTGTCTTTTTCTGTGTGACTTATTTCACTTAGAATCGTCGTACCTAAATCCTCTCATCATGCTGCTACTAGCCTTATGACGTTAATTTCATGGCTGAGTGATATGCCATTGTACATAAGGACCACAACTTCCTTATCCATTTTTCTCTTTCCTGGGATATTTAAGGTGTAACGAAGTGGAGGTTCTTGTCAACAGAGCAGCCCTAAACTTTGGGGTGCCTGTGTCTTGCTGATTTTTAGTTTTCCCAATTTATACGCCCATGAGTGGAAGTGCCTTATGCTCTCTATGCTGAGTTCTTTAGATGTTTCAGGAAACACCGTACACTTCTCCAGAGTGGCTGTTGGCAATTTACATCCCACCCATCAGCGTAGTAAGGCTCCCGTTTCTCCATGGCCTGTCCTGCATTTCTGGTTTTGACACTTTATTCAGCATGGCCCTTTTGACCGATGGGAAGCGAGACTTCTTTGTAGCGCTGATTTGCCTTTCCAGGTTGCTTGGTTGGCCAAAAAGGGCGTATGCGTTTTTTCCTGAATATATTCAGGAAAAAACGCATACGCCCTTTTTGGCCAAGGGCATCATGGTCGAGGTTTTGCCGCTTTTCCTGTGCTTTAAAGGCGATTCGACTCTACCTCCTGAAATCTGTTTCCTGCAATTCTGCCTTGCTTTCAAATCCTCCTCGTTGCCTTCCCTCAATATATTTGTGGACGAGAGTTATCATTTATAACTCTGCAGGTTTGTGAATTGCAGTGCCCCTGAGCTCGATTTTTCAACTCGCTTTTTTGGGAGCTGGCCGCAAAAGCACAGGATTGCTTCAGGCCCTGTTCTGCTTCCGGGCGACAGGCTGAGCCTGTGGTTAATTCTTCTTCCTGATGGGAAAATAGAGTGACCTGTGCCTGTCCCAACACCTAGAGCTAGTCTCTCACTGGTTCCCCCTCTTCCCGTTCATCCTCAGGACAATTTGCAACCTGTACGGAACAGGAGGTTGAAGGTGCTGATTCTCGAAGGAGGGAGATTGCTAGTAAAGCGGCTGTAATGGCCAACCCGAGCACAAGGAGATGAGAAATGAGGTGCGTTTTCGAAACCTTTCCCGATCACACGGTGTACCATCTTCTGGGTTTCTCATGCATGTTTTTGTTATAGGAAGATGCCCTTGAACTTGGAGATTTGGGACCCATGGGATGGGTACCACGCAGTATTACTTTAAAGGGCCTGCGTTTCCTCAACCAACCTGACCAAACCTCTCAGCCACAAGAGTGTCCACCCTTATGTCTCAATCAGCTGTGGGTCTAGAGATGGTCAATCCAGGTGGCATCACAGCCCCTGAACGAATATTGTAAGAATTTCTCTCTCTTTCACTGTCTTTGTTTCACGGGTTTTTAAAAGTAATTGATTTTTATAATGGGGTTTAGCTGCTTTTCACTGCTGTTTTTATGCTGCTTTACACCCACTTGACTCACTTACAGAGAGATATCAATACATAGCTTTGAAGATTCTTCCTAGTCAGATATATTCTTGGGCGGTGAATAGGGGGTTTTTGCGTCCAGTTCACTGAGCAAGGAGTAGGTCTTGTCTATTACATATTGGGTTTATTGAACGGTATCTGAGCTAATTTGAAACCCTTGTTTTCTGCCTCACCCGACCTCACCTTTCCCGTTAAGCAGCCATAGTGTGTTTTGTAAACGTGTGTCTCTGTTCTGTTTTGTAATTCAGTTCAAGTGTAGCGGTTTTTACATTCCCTCTATAAGTGATATCTTATGATAAGTGTCGTTTTCTGGTTGACTTATTTCACTTAGAATCGTCGTACCTAAATCCACTCATCATGCTGCTACTAGCCTTATGACGTTGATTTCCTGGCTGAGTGATATTCCATTGTACATAAGGACCACAACTTCTTTATCCATTTTTTTCTTTCCTGGGATATTTAAGGTGTAACGAAGTGGAGGTTCTTGTCAACAGAGCAGCCCTAAACTTTGGGGTGCCTGTGTCTTGCTGATTTTTACTTTTCCCAATTTATACACCCATGAGTGGAAGTGCCCTATGCTCTCTAAGCTGAGTTTTTTAGAGGTTTCAGGACACACCGTACACTTCTCCAGAGTGTCTGTTGGCAATTTACATCACGCCCATCAGCGTAGCAAGGCTCCCGTTTCTCCATGGCCTGTCCTGCATTTCTGGTTTTGACACTTTATTCAGCATGGCCCTTTTGACCGATGGGAAGCGAGACTTCTTTGTAGCGCTGATTTGCCTTTCCAGGTTGCTTGGTTGGCCAAAAAGGGCGTATGCGTTTTTTCCTGAATATATTCAGGAAAAAACGCATACGCCCTTTTTGGCCAAGGGCATCATGGTCGAGGTTTTGCCGCCTTTCCTGTGCTTTAAAGGCGATTCGAATCTACCTCCTGAAATCTGTTTCCTGCAATTCTGCCTTGCTTTCAAATCCTCTTCGTTGCCTTCCCTCAATATATTTGTGGACGAGAGTTATCATTTCTAACTCTGCAGGTTTGTGAATTGCAGTGCCCCTGAGCTCCATTTTTCAACTCGCTTTCTTCGGAGCTGGCCGCAAAAGCGCAGGATTGCTTCAGGCCCTATTCTGGTTCCGGGCGGCAGGCTGAGCCTGTGGTTAATTCTTCTTCCTGATGGGAAAATAGAGTGACCTGTGCCTGTCCCAACACCTAGAGCTAGTCTCTCATTGGTTCCCCCTCTTCCC